>NC_022010.1:45118276-45130627 GCF_000317375.1 Microtus ochrogaster
AAAAAAAAAGCAAACAAATAGCAACAACCAAAGATTTGGAAGACTGGAACTAAAACTTAGGTTTTTGGTTATTATTGTTGCCAGAATAAAACCTTCCTTCATCTCCATTCCATTAAAAAAAAATAAATAAATAAAATAAAAATTATTTCTTTAGGATGATGTAATGGATCAAGAATAAAGCATTGCCTGTTCCTTGAGTTATACCCCTGGGAATGTAATGATGGAAAGAAAAAAGTTGTTCCCTGACCTACACTCGCGTGTGTGCACGCACGTGCGTGTACACACACACATACACACACACACACACACACACGCGCACACACACACAAATAAATAAAATGTATTTTTTTTAAAAAAATTTATGTCTCTTGAGTATATATGTTCCTACGGACAACATAGGATTATGGCATAAAAGAATTGTTCAGGGGCTGGAGAGATGGCTCAGTCAGTGGTTAAGAGAACTGGCTGCTCTTTTAGAGAACCTGAGTTCAATTCCCAGCAACACATGGTGGCTCACAACCATCTGTAATGAGATCTGGTGCCCTCTTCTGGCCTGCAGGCATACATGCAGGCAGAATAATGTATCCATAATAAACAAATAAACTTTTTTTAAAAAAAGAATTGTTCAGATTTTCGTTTTCTGTGTGACCTTGAGGAGGTCAATTTTAACTTTTCTGTATGTTAGAAATATTTTCAAAACTGAATGATTTCACCAGATGTAGTGATGCAAGCCTTTACTCCCAGTACTTAGGGTGTAATCTTTGTGAGTTCAAGGCCAGCCTGGTCTACACAGTGAGTTCTAGACCGGCCAGATCTATATTGTGATAGCCTGTCTCAGGAAAAAAAAAAAGTTCTTATGCCCAATGTGTTTAGAATAGTGCCTAATAGTTAGTATTCAACAAATATTACTTAAAGTAGAAGTAATTTTGAAAGTATGGTGTCTGTGTGAAAAATTGGAAAAAGTAGAAAGTCCACAGAAATTTTTTGTTTTTGTCTTGCTTGTTTGTTTTTTGAGACAGAGTCTCCCTGTGTAGCTCAGGCTGTCCTGGAGCTCATTCTGTAGACCAGGCTGGCCTTGAACTCACAGAAATCCACCTGTGTCTGCCTCCAAAGTGTTGGGATTAAAGGCGTGTACTACATGCCCAGCAAATGTATAGCACAGGCCAGCCTTGAACTCATGATCCTCCTGCCTCCACCTCTTTCTGCAAATCCTAGATGTGTGTACCTGTATTTATTAAAATAAACTTTATTTATTTTATGTGTATGGGTGTTTTGCTTTCATGTGTGTCTGTGTACCACATGTGTGCCTGATACGCATGGGGACCAGAAAAGAACATCAGATCCCCTGGAACTGGAGTTAGAAATCATCGTGCGCTGCCATATGGTTGCTGGGAATCATATCCAGGTCCTCTGGAAGAGCAGCCAGTGCTCTTAACCACCGAGCCATCTCTCCAGCCTGACCTGTTTGTATTTAATAGATTGTATTTAAAAATTAAGGTCATATTGATTTTTACAGGCTGCTTTTTTTCTCTAAACATATTCAGAGGAACAACTTATGACATTAAATGAGACTTTTAAATGACTCCTTAATAGTCCATTATATGACAATATCATAATTTAAGACTTTCCTATTTACTATGTTTAGCCTGATTACCCCCCCCCCCAAAAAAAAAGGGTTGGAGATGCATCTAGATACTTTCCTGTCACGTGTTAGGCCCTAGGTTCAGTCTGTATTGAACAGAGGGAAGTGCTTTCGAATAGCTTGTAGACTTTAAATGTGTACATTTGTCAAGTGTCTGATTATTCTTCTAGGATGGGTTCCTAGAAGGAGGTCACTGGGTGCAAGGGTGCGTGGATTATCAGCAGCAGCGCTGCTATCTGTGAAGCACCTTGTACCAGAAGCTGAGTCACTCTGGGGGCTTGTGACTTGTATGCTAAATATCTGGCAGCCACCTGCTGCCTAGCTCAGTGGCCATCCTCTAGTTGGCATCACCCTTCAGGGTCACTCCCAGAATTGTAGTTGCCTTGTACCTGGACATAGTTACTCCACTCATCCCCTGCCCTCACTTCCCAGGCCATTCCTCAGACTGTAACGAGACAGTTTATTTAAAAAAAAATACCTGAGCTTGGTGGTGTACACCTTTGAGTGGCAGAAGCAGGTGGATCTCTGAGTTTAAAGCCAGCCTGTTCAACATACTGAGTTCCAGGCCACGGCTACACAGTGAGACTCTGTCAATAATAATAATAATAATAATAATAATAATAATAATAATAATAATAATAAATAATAATAATACACAGTGAGACTCTGTCTATAATAATAACAATAACAACAGTATAAACAAATGAGGTGAATGAATGAATAACAAGTCTGATGTAATACATGTATTTAAAACCCTTTGCTGACCTCCCAGTTCAGCCTTAAGACTGAGGTGTGTTTTGTGGTGCTGCAGGTCCAGCTTCATCTCCTGAGCTCAGGTTGTCATGTCTTCTCAGTCTGTTCCAGGAATTGCTCCTTCCTACATCTGGGCCTTTCTGTCTCTCTGTCTCTCTGTCTCTCCCTCCCTCCCTCCCCCTCTCTCTTTCTCTCCCTCCCTCCCTCTCTCTCTTTCTCTCTCTCTCCCTTTCTTTCCACCCCTTTGTAGCTCTTTTCCCAGCTGGCCTTCCTTGGCTTTACTAGCTAATTCTTCTTCCTTGAAAGATAAATGCTACTTTTTCTTCCCTCCACCCCCATCAGGTGTGACTATCAAATTATCCGAACACTTTGTTAAGGTTTTCCTAATGACACTTGGAATGGCTATAATCATGTTGTTAGTTGCACAAGTAATTACCTGATGAAAATCTCCTCTTTCTGCTGTCTGGGAAGGGCCTTACCTCCTCCAGGTTCAGAGCCTGTTAGGCTTCCTGGTGTTTGGGGAGTGACTGGGTGAAAGTCTTGCTGCACAGGCAGTAGATCTGCAGAGAACTGGCTTCCGTGCCTGTGCCTCTCAAAACGACACAGACTGGTAGAGGAAAGGGCGGTATCTCATCATAATTAGCATGTTTGCTGACAGTGCTGGTCATAAGCTCGTATTTATTAGTAATTCCTGATTTTTCCTGGTAATTGTCCTTTGACTGTTTCTGTCGGAGCCTCAGGGGTTTTTGTTGTATTTACTTTTTGAAGACAGTTCTTTATCTTACGGCTGTTTCCCCATTTGTCCTTTGCATTTGTTTTGCTGCACGTGTGCTTTTTTTACAGTCAAACCAGCTAGCGCTCCGCTAACATTTATTCCTTTTGTTTCGTTTTAGAAATGTCTTCTCTTAAAATAGACCAGTACTTTGCTGTAGCAGTTAATGATGGTGTTCACTGCGGTTTTCCAGATAACGACGTCGGGCAATGGAGCTCTAGCGTCGCTTACTGGACAATCCTTTTTTTCAAGGGTGCTGGCGTGGGCAGCATCGTTTTTAGTGTGGTGCTGTGTGTTCTTGTGTCTCCCAGCATCAGTTCTGAGGCCACATCTCAAGCTGTCACTCAGGGCTAGTAAAACAGTTTGAAAATGCTATTTTAGCACCGATGCATATTTTAATACTTGAAAATACATCACAACCTCATTACTCCCTTGTTTGGTTTTTGTTTTTGTTTTTTGAGATGGTGTCTCACTCTGTAGCTTACTGTATAGTCTTAAACTTTCGGTAATCCTCCTGTCTCAGCCTCCATAGGGATTACAGGCATACATCATCATACCAGATGTATTTATATTTTTAACTGGCATGAATTGTATATGTTTTATGTAGCATATGATAACTCTGCATATGTATACATTATATACTGAAGAAATACTGATCATTTCTTCATAGTTGAAGAATATATTTAAAGTCCTTTCATTTAGTTCTTTTGCGGCTTAATTCCCATGACCACCCTTTCCCTGTCTGTCCCTCCTCCCTGCTCTCCCCACCTTCTGGTAACCGCTAGTCTAGTCTGATCTTCCATTATTCTTCTCTTCAATGTCTTTGAATTTTATTCATCCAAATGGACTTCATAGTTACCTAGAATGCTCGCTTTAAAGAAACTTTCTGATGTGAAACAGGCCAATAAATTTCTGTGAGTTTAGGGCTGCCTGTTCCACATCGTGAATTCCAGGCTAGCCAGGGCTGCAGAGAGTGACCCTGTCTCAAAAGACAAAAAAAAGGGGGGGGGTCAGGCAGTGGTGGCACACACCTTTAATCCCAGCACTCAGGAGGCCAAGGCAGGAGGACTCTGTGAGTTTCAGGCCAGCTTGGATAGCCAGGGCTGAACACATGCACCCCAACTACAAAAATAAGTAAGGAAACCTGTCTGGGGTGGGTATGTGTCTGTTTGTCTGTCTGTGTGGTGCCTGCACATGACTGTGCTTCTACATGATCCCAAATGCTCTCCCGCTGAAATTTTTAATGAAAATTCATTAAGCCCTAAAAATTAATTTTGGGAAGAAGTTTACATTGTTGTAAAATTGTATCTTTTTACACAAAATCATGTTATCCTTGCCAAGTCTGTCAGCAAAAAAGGTTTGTAGTTATCATTCACTATAGCTAGTGTAAAGAAAATATTTTTATCCAGTATATATATTCAATAAGTATATAATGGGGGAGTTGAGACAGAGTCTCTCTGCAGAGCCTCATTATGGCTTATGTGTTTTTTCATTAGAATGTGGATAAAAGCTGTTTGTTTTTCTATGTTGATTTTGTATCCACTGCTTTTTGGCGTTGGTAGGTGTTTGTTCCTATAGAAAGACAGGCACATAATGTTATAAATATATTTTTTGTTTCTTTTGTATTGAGTATATTTCTTTTATCTGTCTTAGGTCTTGTTTAGAATCTTTTTCTGGGATGTTTGAAACAGTAGTATTGGTAACTGGCTTTTAAGGCCCCCCAAAAAGTAATTGGTATTAATTTTATTTTTAACTAATCCACAGAACCATAAAAGTGTTGTGTGTTAATGGAGTGCTATGTTTAGTTGCTAATGTTGAAGTTAGGTGAGCGTATTTATCGCTCTGAATGCCTGTCAGTTCTTTGTGGCGAAATATTTCAGAATCCTTTCTGTCAGCTCTTTGAAATGTTTAATGCATTATGATTATCTATAGTTACAGCATATTTCTAAAAACATTTTGTAAAGCCAGGAATGGTAGCACATGCCTTTGCTCCCAGCACTTGGGAGGCAGAGATAGCCTGGTCTCTGGGTTTGAGGCCAGCCTGGCTTACATAGTAAGACTCCAAAAAGAAAACCATAATGCCTTTTCTAGTTTTAGGACACAGATAGTGAATAACATGTAGGTCTTTAAACCCATTTTTAATCACATTCATTTGTCGAGACGAGTGCTCCCTGGCTGCACTGAGCTCCAGCCAGCAATGGTTACCAACCATTTCAGGGATAGTGCCCAGCATCGGTGAGTCGGAAAGGGACAACGGCCCACGTCCAGTGCAGTCACCTCCGCTCGCTCTTTCTAGTTTGTAAAGTGAGGAAATTCCAAAACGGAAAAATTGTTGCTTTCCTGCTGGGCAAATATATATATTTAAAACCCTTTGTTTTAGACGTAAAAGCAAGCTCACTTTGTGTTTTGCTGTGAAATCTTGGACTGAGGCAACTGCTTCTTACCTAATACTTGGCAGTAAGTGGTTGGAGGTGGAGCTGTCTTGACTGCTTCTGCATTAAATAAAAGAACAGAATGATAAAGTTAGAAAGGAATAATCCCACTGCATAAAGCAAACCAAGGAAAGCAAGTGTGCCACCAGAGGGAACTGTCACCGATGAAATCAGAGCAGCACTCTGTGGCTGCCGCTGGTCCAGAGTGAAAGGAGCCTGTATTGAACTCATCATGTAAGTGAAAAGATCTGTCATTTCATTCATTCTGTTCATTTAAATTTTCCCCCGGCAGTAACAATTCTCAAATGTAGTTCTTACATTTTCAGGTTTTCATTTTTAACATGCAGAATTTGCTGTGACAGGAAATGAAGGCCTCTAGTGAGGGCAGATTTTGAAGATTACAGTGCAGGCTTCCTGGGGGTAAATGCCATCATTGCAATGTCCTGTTCATTCCACCCGTGGGCCAAGTCGCTCAGTTAAGGGCCTTAGCATTCAGTCAGTCATTGTATTGAATTCTGTGAAGGGAAACCTTGTGTGCTTTCCGTGGAGTTTGCTGTGAGGATTAGAAATGGCTCCCGTTCTCAGAATCACAGAAACTGTCTTGCTACATACTATTTTGTCAGAATTAGTTCTATTTACTCTTGATTTTATGATAAATTCTTGAGGGTGCCAGTGCTATTAAGAGGTTGTATATATCAGTGGTTTACTGCTTGTGCCAAGCACTGTTCCTAAATGCTCCACAGAAGCTTTCAAAACTGAAGTGGTTTTCAAGTATATAGATCTTGTCTTTTAGATCCCTGTGGCCTATTGAAGTTTTCCCACTTCACAGAGTTGACAAGCAGGTTAGACATCATCGTCCTGCTTCTGTCCTGGTTCCATGGTTTGGTAGCTTCCAGAAAAGTAAGGAAAGGGCTAAAGATGATTGGATAATCCTAATGAGTGAGAAAGAGGGAAAGGATAGAAGCTCTTGAAAGAAGAGCTTGAATATCCATCCCTCAGTTGACTCCTTCAAATTTGAAAAGGTTCCAGGTCAACACTGGCCTGAATAAAAACTAAGAGTAGTGCCTGGTGTTTACTGAGCATGTGCTGTGTCAGGCTCTGTGCTAACCACCCCCATCCTGGGAGGGTGTCGTGCTTTGCAGAGGAGCTCATAATTAGCTTTCTTAAGTATTCATTTCCCCATGCTCATTTAAAACACTGCAACTTGCAGGAGATCTCCTTCTATTTACCTAGTTTTGACTCCTTGGCTGCAGATTCCCAAGAAGCCAGCGTACAGATTGTGGATTTCCCTCAGAATGCCACTGGTCAGAGTCAGCTGTGGTTCTTTCCCTTTTTGAAGTGTCTGTGGCACACTGTTCAAGTATTTAATTACATGAATCTGCAAGTTCTCTGTCAGCCTAGTTAAAGCTTCATGTTTGTCTGGAGTGGGTTTTGTTTTAGTTTTTGAGATTGGGTGTATTGTTACTCTTACCCTGCTGCAATCAAGTATGGACACAACTCAAGGGAGTAGAACTTGATTTTGGCTCCTGGTTTAAAGGGGTACAGTGTGGTTGGGTGTGATGACATGTTGTAGGAGCTGCGGACCTCTTCCCACAGCCCGGCTCCCAGCCACCTGGCTAGCTTATGCTCTGAAATAACAACACACAAACTGTATTCTTTTAAACACTGCTTGGCCCATTATATCTAGCCTCTTCTCAGCTAACTCTCACACCTGGACTAGCCCATTTCTAATAATGTGTGTAGCACTCCAAGGTGCACTTACCGGGAAGATTCTAGCCTACGTCCATCCTGGGTCGGAGCTTCATCGTGTCTGCCTGGGAGAGGGGAGCATGGCGTATGAGCTCACTTTCTCTTCCTCCCAGCATTCTGTTCTGTTTACTCCACCCACCTATGTTCTAACCTATCAGGGCCAAGCAGTTTCTTTATTAATTAACCAATGACCTTCCTCCATCAGTGACACACATCTTTAATCTGTCTCAGCACTTAGGAGGCAGAGGCAGGAGGATCTCTGTGGGTTCCAGGACAGCCTGCTCTACATAATGTGTTCCACGACAGTCAGGGCTATGTAGAGACATGCTTTAAAAAAAGCAGAATGAATAAATCCATCGTGGTGGGAGAAACATGGCAGCTGGATTGGCTTAGTCTGTGGTGGTAGGTGCTTGCCACACGGATTGTTATTTATCAGTGGATCATAAAGCAGACAGACTGGAACTGGTTGGGCTATGTAATCTCCTAGTCTTGCCCTTTTGGTCCCACATCTGTCTCTAAAACCCATGTCCAAAAGGTTTCCATTCTGTGAAGAGACATCATGACCATGGCAACTCCTACAAAGGAAAGCATTTAATTGGGGTGGCTTACAGTTCAGAGGTTTAGTCCATTATCATCATGTCAGGAAACATGGCAGCATGCAGGCAGATATGGTGCTGGAGAAGGAGCTGAGAGTTCTACATCTAGATTGGCAGGCAGCAGGAAGAGAGAGACACTGGACCTAGCCTGAACTTCTGAAACCTCAGAACCCACCCCAGGTGACACACCTCCTCCAACAACTCCACACCTACTCCAACAAGGACACACCTCCTAATTGTGCCACTTCCTGTGGGCCTACGGGGGCCATTTTTAATCAAACCACCACAGCAACCTCCTAAAATGGTATCTGTTGCTCTCATAAGCAGTTCATCCACTTTGGGGACAAAGGATTCAAAGACTTTTGCTCTAGGGGACAGTTCACATTCATGCCATGGCATAGGGTTTGCTACTTAGCCTAGGCTGGCCTTGAACTCAATGTCCTCACACCTCAACCTCTTCAGTGCCAGCATCACAAACCTGTTTGGTTTTATTAAATCGTATCTAAGCTCAAGACTGTTATCTTTTTCTTTTGTGTCCCTACAAACCTCAGCACCCTGCTAATCAAAGTAAACACTTCTGAAGCAACTGAGTTAATAAATGAATGAGCAGATATTAAATTGATACATTAAATCAAGCCAATGATTCTACCCCAATGATTCAGGCTGTCTCCAGCTGAACCTTAGTTAAGTCAGTGAGGACCCCAGTGATGCAGGCTCTCCAGCGATACTTACCTTATTTAAAACGGTGATACTTAGTGTATGAAACAGAAGCACAGCTGAGTCCAAAGGCTGAGGCAGGTGGACCTCTGTAAGTTGAGGCTCATCTGGTCTGCATAGTGGCTGCAGCAGGCAGTGGGTCCCGAGACCATGGTGGGCCATGAAGTCAGCCAGTCCCAGGAAGGAGCCCCAAGTGGCCCGTGGGCCATGAGGGGCAGGGAGCTGTGTGGTGGGTGAGAGACCAAGAAGGTAGGCACGTCATGCAGAGGAAGTGGGCGTTTATTTAGTGGGTTATGGAGGAGTAAGGGAAAAGGGGAGGTGGGGGAAGAGGAGAGGAGCCACAGCATCAGCTACCTCTCTGGGAGAGAGACAGAAGGAAAGATGGAGTCAGACTGGAAGTGGGAGGAAGATCTGCCTGCCTCAGTGGTGGATGGGGGAGAGAGTGGGCGGGGCTTGTCTCTTAAAGGGACAGGATAGACCATTACACTCAGGCCAACCAGGGCTTCATAAAAAGACCCTGTCTCAAACAAACAACCCTAAACACACACTCGACCAAGTGTCCAAGTGGTGACACCCACACAGGTCACTCTAGTAGTTACTTCCTCATTGCTCTGACCAAATCCCCAGCAGGAAGCCATGTAAGGGAGGAAGGATTTCTTTTGGCCTCTGGTTGAGTGGGTGCCATCCATCAGACCTTATTCTCTTACTTTCCATTCCCGCTGGCTCCCCACACCATTCATGTTTAGAGCAAGGCTTCTTTCCTAGGTTCAACACCCCAGACACACACATGTTCACAGCATGCCCAGACATGTGTCTTCTAAGTGACCTAAACTCAGTCAGGTTGACAAAGTGGATGAGCCATCACAGTTGTGCAGGCCCTGGAGAACACACACACTCGTGAGCCAGTGTGAGTGAGAGAGGCAGGTAATGTGTGAGCATTACTAGGAGTGGACGCAGATCCCCAAGTGGAGAGTTGGATCACACTGTAGTAAGGTGGCCCTATGCCCGTCTTCCCTCCTTCTCACACCATTGCCCCCCTTCTTCATGTCTCTTCTTTCTCCTTCTTCTCCTTTCTCCCTGCCCCTATTTTCACTATGTAGACTCAAACCCAAGATCTTCCTACGTCAGCCTTCATGCTGTGCTGGGACTATAGGTATGGCTTGGAGGGTAGTCATTAATCTCTCCCCAACCCACCCCTGCCATACAGGGTTTCTCTGTGTATCCCTGGCTGTCCTGGAACTCACTCTGTTGACCAGACTGACCTTGAACACACAGAGCTCCACCAGCCTCTGCCTCCCAAGTGCTGAGATTAAAGACCTGCGCCACCACCACTTGGCATCATTAATCTTAAGAACAAAACCATTCTTTTTTTTTATTGTAAATGATGTAAATTGTTATATAAACAAGTATAAAATGCAACAATATTTTGGTCAATATTTACCTTTTAAAATGGTAGACGCTGTGCTTGTTAAACATTTCAAGTTGTTTTTCCTTATTTTGCAGTTCCTCAGTTTGAAACTGCATGTAGTTATGTGGACGCTACACTTGAGGAGTTTCTGGCCTGGAACTGTGACCAGTCTAGTGTCTCCGGACCATTTAAAGATTATGACCATTCCAAATTCTGGGCTTATGCTGACTATAAATATTTTGTCAATCTGTTTGAAGGCAAGACAGATGTTTTCCAGGTGAGTTATACTTTTGGTTTTTGGTTTTTTCTTTGTTTTGTTGTTGTTGTTGTTGTTGTTGTTGTTTTTTTTTTTGAAGCTTTGGAGCCTGTCCTGGAACTTGCTCTGTAGCCCAGGCTGGCCTCGAACTCACAAAGACCTGCCTGCCTCTGTTTCCTGCCACTACCACCTGGCTGGTTATATACTCTTTTTAGTCTTGGTAAGAATTTTCTGAGAGTAATCCTGAATAGAATTTTGCTGGTCCCTTCTTCCTTAACTACCTTTTTCTCATATAAGTAATCATGTGAGACCTGACCGTTTGGCCCACGCTGACAGATGAGAGGCACTTCCTCCACATCCTTCCACCTTCAAACAATGCCTGTGACATTTAGATTGTACTAGAAGCATAGACTGTGTGTAAAACTTTATTTTCCCTTAGCCTGCACAGAAATCCTTGTTCTGGCCTTTCTGTGCTGCCCTGGGATGGTCCATACAGGGTTGTTCTTGGTTCCTGATGTAGCTTAAAGGGAAACTTACACAATGTCCGGAGCCCTTGATGTCCTGCAGATTAAGGAGGAGGATGTCCTCAAATTCCTCGCTGCGGGAACCCACTTAGGTGGCACCAACCTCGACTTTCAGGTGGAGCAGTTCATCTACAGAAGGAAAAGCGACGGCATCCACATCATCAATCTGAAGGGGACCTGGGAGAAGCTGTTGCTTGCAGCTCGGGCTATTGTTGCCATCGAGAACCCAGCTGATGTCAGCGTCATCTCCTCCAGGAACACTGGGCAGCGAGCGGTGCTGAAGTTTGCTGCCGTCACTGGAGCCACTCCATTGCTGGCCGTTTCACCCCAGGGACCTTCACGAACCAGATCCAGGCAGCCTTCAGGGAGCCACGGCTTCTAGTGGTGACCAATCCCAGGCTGAGCACCAGCCCCTCACAGAGGCATCTTACGTGAACCCGCCCACCATTGCCCTGTGTAACACAGACTCACCTCTGCGCTACGTGGACATCGCCATCCCGTGCAACAACAAGGGAGCTCACTCGGTGGGCCTGATGTGGTGGATGCTGGCCCGGAAGTACTCCGCATGCATGGCACTATCTCCTGTGAGCACCCATGGGAGGTTATGCCTGATTTTTACTTCTACAGAGACCCAGAGGAGATTGTGAGAAGGAAGAACAGGCTGCTGCTGAGAAGGCCGTGACCGAGGAGGAGTTTCAGGGTGAATGGATTGCACCAGCGCCTGAGTTCACTGCTGCTCAGCCAGAGGTGGCTGACTGGTCTGAGGGTGTGCAGGTGCCCTCGGTGCCCATCCAGCAGTTCCCTACTGAAGACTGGAGTGCCCAGCCAGCCACAGAGGATTGGTCAGCAGCTCCTACAGCGCAGGCCACCGAGTGGGTTGGAGCCACCACTGAGTGGTCCTGAGCTCCTCTGCAGACACCCGAGCAAAGGGAAGAAATCCTTGTTGTGCAGTGAAGAGGAGAGATGAAAGCTGTTCTCCACACAGACGTCTTGGCCAGGCTACCTCTGCCTTCAGTCTCTACTCAGGCTGTGGTGTCCTCAGGGAGCTTATGGCCTGAGGCAGAGTTCTGGGCTCCTAATGATGACAGACGCCCTGCTGAAGTGTAGGCATACTCGTGGAAGCAAGAATATGGACGCTCTTTGCGTGTGTTGACACAACTGACAGCAGGGTCTGTAGACTGCCTTGTCCTCTTTCTTCTTCAGTGTATTCTATCTCAAACTGTCGGTTTGTTTTGTGGGCTGATCTTGCAAATCCTTGTTCTGGTTTCTGTTTCACGTTAGGTGTGGGGCAATAGGGAGTGGTCCCAGGGAGCTTGTTTATATGACTGCCTTACCCTAACAGGCCTAGCTGCAGAGTCCAGCACCAGTACTAATCCGTGGAGGAAGTGTTTCCTCTTTAGTCAGACTATTCCCTGCCACAGCCCTCTGCTCCGCTCCCCACCCCTGTCCTTGCCTGCCCCACCCATGACCACTCCTGCTCTGGACCCTCTCCTGTGTGTGAT
>NC_022010.1:45130742-45137549 GCF_000317375.1 Microtus ochrogaster
ACCCCTCTCCTGTGTGTGATGTCCGTGCCTGCACCCCTATGACCACACCTGCTGTACACCCCTCTCCTGTGTGTGATGTCCGTGCCTGCACTCCAATGACCATTCCCACTTGACCCCTCTCCTGTGTGTGATGCTCTCACATTGTCCCTGGTCAACCTGTGTTTTTCTTTTTCTTACCGAGTATTCACATAGTTACTCTAACTACAGATATTTGGTTATTTTCCTTTACTAACCTTTGAAAAAGTTAAAAGGGTGTTTTTTATAAAAGAGGGGAAGATACACCTTCCCCCCACCCTCATTATTTCTTGAGCTCCCCACTTTCCTTCCTCCCCTCTCCTTTGTTTTCCTTTCCTTTCTCTCTTGAGAAGTTCTCACTGTGTAGCCCAGGCTGGCCTTAACCTCACTATCCTCGTCTCTACCTCCTGAGTGTGGGAATCTGGCTGGGCACCCTTGTGTATAGCGCCTCTGTATTCTCACAGCCATGAAATAAATGGGTCGATTTTGAAAATACTCAGTAAACACTTCCAAATCTCAGCACCGTCCACAATCATCTTCTGAGGTAGGTGGGGTTTCTTATAATTTTGGATCACATTGTGGATCTTTAACCCTGGAACTCATAGATTTCGTAATTAACTTTTAGAGTATTTTGGTCTTCCCATTCCCATTGGCCACTCGCAGATTGTACTTCTGCCTTCTCCCAGCACATCTCAGAAACTCTTGTGCAATAATGGTATTTACCAAGTGCTCACATGCCCTTGGCCCTAAATGCCTGACATTTAGGAACCTCACAGTGACACTTGATTTTATGATCATCTGTTTTAAGGAAGACAAGGCACAAAGAGGTTGTGTGAACCTTTTCTCAGTAGGGGTCCGTTCAAGTTAGGTGAAGTACATCCAGCCATGCTGAGTCAAGCTCCTACTACCTTGGCTGCCTCTCACCAAACTTGGTCAGGTGTCTGTCCCTTCCCAGGCATAGCCACCACTGGGCATGTGTATGGCTTGGCCATTACGGATGTTAATAAGCTGGAGTTCTTAGTAAGCCCTTGTAAATCTGGTGATCTTAGCCCAGTGAGTTCATGTCAGTTCACGTTGTAGAAGTTAGTTCTCTTGTAGACAGTCAAGACTGTTAATATTATATTGTCCTTATCTGACAGTTTTCTGGGTACCAACTCTTTATTGTTATACCCAGACTTCTTGCCTCCCAAAGAGACCACCAGGGACCTGGAACTTGGATGCAAAGGCAAGGTTTATTGTATGAGCCTAGGCGCGGAACTTGTCTAGCACACTCAAGGCAGTGAGGGCGGGAGGAGCTCCCTTCCAGAGATTACAGGACTTTTTGTAGATCATTTTGCAGGACCACCAGTTTTCACCTAATTTGCATACCCAGATCTAATTGAGAACAGCAAATTCAAAAAGCATAATATCATTATGCAAATGAAGTATGGACATGAGTATATTCTTGGTTGGCCCGTTCTTTTCTGTCCTTGAGGTACGTAGATGAAGCATGCTATGGACATATTTTAATTGGCTAGTTCTTGGCTATCCTTGAGGCAATGCTCTCCCAGTTGTTACTGGCTCCTGCGATGGCCCTTGTCACGTATGAAGTGCTTTCCAAAATCGTCTAGCCTAAACAGCGTGCTTCAGGCGGAAAGCGATTAGGTCACTCTGACACTCTTACTGGTTTTTCATTTCTCTCACACATGTCACATTGTTTTGCTTTTAGAAATGCAATTAGCTTCGTTACTTAATCATGCTTGTTATTGTTTCAAGCCTTTTTGTATTGACATGAGATAATTGGTAAGGAGATCAAGTGTAGCTTACACTACATCCAGTTGGGGCTTCATGTGACTTTGTATCAAGAAACCAAAAAGTAAAGCAATACAATAGATAGCACGATAAGCCCATTACATGTTAATAACCAATGATATCCTAAGAGAATATGCTTTGACATTTAATGTGATTAGAAGAGTGGGTTGCTTTCCATTTTCTGCAAGTCATCTTCCTGCCTGGCTGCAGGGTGCAGTTGGAGTCTCCTATCTGCTGCAGTATAGCTGTTGCAATGTGTTGGTCTGTTAAGAGATGAAGAAAATCTTGTCTCAGCAGATACAGCTGAGAAAGGGGGAAGTATTTAACTATCTTTTCAGACAGTTGGGAATCTTTAAAATATCACACCAAACTTGATGAGGGCTATTTTCTTTTTTGTTTTGATGTTGTTTTGTGTTTTTGTCTTTTAAGGCAGGATTTCTCTGTTTAGTCCTAGCTGTTCTGGAATTGGCTCTGTAGACCAGATTGGCCCTGAATTCACAGAGATCCGCCTGCCTCTGCCTCTCGAGTGCTGGGATTAAAGGCATGCACCACCACTGTCCAGCAGGCTTTTTTTTTTTAAAAAAAATTCATTAGTTGCAGTATAGACTATGAAATCACAATGAAAGAACTCTTTGTGTTCCTATAATAAAATCCCTTTCGTAATGTCATTCATTGGTTATTAGGAAATGTTGGATTACTGAATTATGTAGCTCTTCCAAATGCTGGTGTGCCCCACAGTGTGCTTGATGTGTTTCATTATTTAAGATCACGTTTGTCGGCACCACACCTTTTTTATGGACAAAGTTTTTGGTGCTCAGGAGTTTCTAAAATCATAGAGCTGAAGTGCAGTTTTATTCAACCCAATAATATTTGCTAACCTATCTTGTGATTTGTTCTTTAATTTTTTGCTTAGTTTATAAGTGTAACTTTTTACTGAGCCATGTGGCTAACATAGATAAGAATAATGGGTTAATATAAGTTATAAGAGCTAATACGAAGCCTGAGCTAATGGGCCAATCAGTTTATAACTTAAAAAATAAGTGTAACCTTTGATTTATAATATTTGTTGGCTTTTCTAACCATCTTTTTGTCGTTGATTTCTGACTTGATTTCACTGTGGTCAGAAAATATATCTGGCATTATTTCAATCCTTTCAAATATATGTAAATTTGTTTCATAACCCAAAGTATGGTCAATGATGTTACTTGCAAACTTGGATATAATGCATTCTTTTATTAGCCGGGGTACCCTGTGAGTCTCCTTTAAGTCAGGCTGTGGCTTAAGGGTCACATCCTTACTGATTTCTGTACATTCATTTTATCTACTATGTAGAGAGGGACACCATTAGTTCTTTTATGTTGGTCAGGTTTTACTTTTTACACTTGACTTTATTAGTGACCTTTTATTGTGATGAAATGAATTAATCTGCTTTGGCGTAGTCCTTTTTCTGATTCAGTTTACCCTGTGTTTGTCTTTGATTGATATTAGCATGAGAAAGGAATGCTTCATACGGAATTGAATTTCCATAAAGTCCTAGAACCAACCAGGTCGGTGGTTGTCAGAGAATGAGATTTGGAGGGAAACATGAATCATGAGGGGCACTGGGGAAGTTTGGACATGGTCAGAATGTTTGTCATTTTGATTATCTTGATGGAGTCTCAAGAATGCAGATAGATCAAGTTCATCAGTCAGATGCTTTAAATATATGGTGTTTGCTGTACATCGATCATACCTCAATAATACTTTTAAAAAGAATATAATACTTGGGGATGGAGAGAGGGTTCAGCAGTTAAAAGCACTGACTACTTATCCAGAGGAGCCAAGCTTGATTCCCAGCTCCCACATGGCATTTAACAACCACCTGTAATTGTAGTTCCAGTGGAATCTGATGCCCTCCCTCTTCCTGCCTCGGTGGGTATCAGGCGTACACTGTGGTTCACAGACACACATACAGGTAAAACATGCATACATATAAAATAAAGATAAGACTCAATAATGCAATACTACTATTATATTTTAACTGTACTACCTGACACTATCAGTTTTATTCACTGTTGCCTCTACACAACCAGTGCAAATATCAACACAGTGAAATAGGCAGTAGCAGTATAGTAACATTGTGAAGGTAGTTTTGACCTCCCAGATCCTCAGAGGGGCCGGAGGAGGGAGTCGCTTGAGTCCAGCATTGCTTCTATAATCATTCTGTTCTTCTGACACTCTCTCTTCTAGTTCTAAAATAAATTCTTCAAGTCATGTTTACTATTAAGTACCAAAGCATTTTTGTTGTGTTCATAAACATTGAATAACTTGAAAATATGTCAGGGTAGCATTTAAGTCCCTTCCCAGCACCCTAGCCCAACCACTTGGTCTACATGAGCCACCACCTGTTCTCCCCATTGACTGCTGGGCAGTCCATGTTCTCGCCCACCTTCTGACCTTTGCTCAGACCCTCTAAGTTTTGCCTAAGAAGTTCTACTTGGGGCTGGCTCAGATTCAGCATTGGGTGTGAGACCTCAGCCACTTCAGCACACATCCCCAGCCAGCATTCCTTTATGTCCTGTTCGGACCAGTATTTCATAAAATTGTGTCTTGATCCTTTAACGGCACAGGCTATGTTCTTTACTCTTTTCCTCAGAACTGCTGACATAGTACTGAATATGTAATAGGTATTTGAATGATTACATAGTCCCTTAATCTTTACTACCCTTTAAAGAATATTTGTACTTAAACCCCTGGCTTTATCCTTGTCATATGTTCTGCGGCTTCTAGTTAACCGAATGTTACATCTGTCAATTTTGATAAACATTTCTACCTCTCATCAGCCTTCTTCTCGGTTTTTAAGTTTTAACTTACAACCTCTGTTTACAGTTTCTATATACTTCATCTTCCGTAAAGGAGATTAATTCTCTGTTAGATGTACAATATTTATATATTGACAAATAAACTGATAACTGTACTGGTATAATTGGAAAGTACTTGGCAGTCTTGCAGATGGCCTGAAATTATTATTTTGATACTCACCTGACTTTTGTGAATGACAAAATGAGTCTCTCTGGCTTCTAGTTCCCCGCCCATGCCATTCAATCAACACAGCACGTCTTGTCTGAGCACTGTGTCTCTACTGCCCTGGGAAGATAGGGAAGTTGTGAGAAACATTACCTTTATCTCTTGTAGTTGTTGATAAGCATTCTTCAAGTTGAGACTGTGAAGAATCAGCATATAATAAAAGGGATTGTGTCCCCCAAGAGTGTTTTCCTGGTAGATTCTATTTCACATTGTGATTGAGGTCAGCTCCGGAGAATAGGGAGCCTCATTGAGTCGCCAGGACATAGAATCTGCAAAAGCAATAACTGGAAGATTAGTTCAGCCTGTTGGACTTTGTGACCCAGCTGTGAGGATGTGTTGGAATGGAAGCAGGTGTTCTGGAAATGATTAAAGGCGTCTCAGACAGGGTGCTTCCTGGTGAGACAGATTGGCACCTCAGAATTCACGTGATTAAAAAACAGAAAATAGAATTTAGGCATTTACCCAGTAGATAGAGACGTAATGCCCTCTTCTGTTTCTGTACCTGCCGGTCTTTTTCCTGAGGAAAAAGGAGATTTTAAGTTCTGTGTATTAATGATAGTTAACAATCTTGTGATTTTTCAGAGTTCCAGTTTTATCGCTCGTGACCAACTTTTTTTTTAATTCAGATGTAAGTTCATTGTGGAATTATGTAATTGGTTTTTTTGTATTGTGACCTGTGAATGGAAAATAACTAGAGTGAGACAGTGACACTAAGGGGTTGCAGAAGGAACAAATCTTATCAGTTTTTCTTTAGTGTTTTTGTTGTTGTTGTTAGTGATGTTAAAACTGTAAAAATATGGATGACTTCATTATAGGTACAGCAGTTTTAAAATGAAGCAATGATTATTGAACTCATTCATCGGGACAGGTTTAAGACCTGTGGGCATGGTGGTTTTTAATCCCAGCAGAGCCTGGCAAACAGGTAGAGCTGAGTTTTAGGCCAGCTTGGTCTAAAGAGTGAGTACCAGGACAACCAGAGCTACACACACACACACACACACACACACACACACACACACACACACACACACACAAAACTGTCTTTAAAAACAAAAAGCAAAACACTTAAAAAAATAATCTGGAAACAGATCTGGGAGCTCCTAGGAGTAGCCCAGCAGTTTCAAAAGTGCTGTGTCACCACCATAGGTATTGGAGAAGTCACCTTAGTGAGAGACTGAGCCATCATGGCCCTTGTCCTGGCTAGTTTTTATGTCAACTTGACACAACCTCGGGTCATCTGAGAGGAGGAAACCTCAGTTGAGAAAATGTCTCCATAAGATTGGGCTCTGAGGTGCATTTTCTTGGTTAACGTTGGGAGGGCCCTGGCGTTGTGGGTGGGGCTGCCATTGGGCTGGTGACCCTGGGGTTTACAAAAGCCGACTGAGAGCAAGCCCTGAGGAGCACCTGTGCTTCCTTGGCCTCTGCTTCAGTTCCCTCCTTGACTTCCTTGGTGCTGGACCTGGTCCTGGTGTGTTGTCAGGTGAAATAAACCCTTTCCTCCCCAGGTTGCTTTGGTCATGTTCTATCGCAGCAGTGGAAGCCCTAAGACAGTGCTCTAAAGCCTGGTCAGAGAAATGGGACCAGAGTGTGGTCTGCCCGAATTCAGTGCACCTCCTAATTTATTATCTTGTCACTTAAATATAAGGAATAGTTGAGGAATGCAGTACACTGTCAAGAATATTGAGGCGTACGTACTTTCTTATTTTTTACTGTAGTTTAAAGTCTCTTTTGTTTAATGTATTGAGGACCCTTTTGTTTGTTTGTTTGCTTTCGCCGTTTGAGACAGGGTTTCTGTACATCTGTCCTGAAATCCACTCTGTAGACCATGCTGGCCTTGAACTCACAGATATCTGCCTGCCTTTGCCTCCCTATGGGGGACCTTTATAAAAAATGTGTTTACAGTCTCTCTCTCTCTCTCTCTCTCTCTCTCTCTCT
>NC_022010.1:45137649-45143914 GCF_000317375.1 Microtus ochrogaster
TCTCTCTCTCTCTCTCTCTCTCTCTCTCTCTCTCTCTCTCATAGCTCCCTCCCCCCCCAACACACACACACTTTCCCCAACATCTCTAATGTGTACCATACTCCTATTAAATCCAATTTCTTCCCACATTCATGATTTTTTGTTTTGGGAGAAGTTGTGTTTTCTGAGCCCCACTGAATTTAAACAGAATCATCTGTGTGAATGTGGGTTTGGAGCTATCCATCAGAGTCTGGTGGGCTCCTTAGCAGGAAAAAACATGATAAAAATAAGGCCTGCCTGTCCCTCACAGTCCTCACAGTTCTGAAACAAAGTGAGCGTTGATAGTCCTAAATAGGATATTTATACTACCACATCTAAGGCTCAGGCGTCATCATGGAGTAGGGACCATTTTAATTAAGAAAGGCAAGGCAGAAAGATCACAGTGAGCTAAGGTGCCTGCTGCCAAGTCTGATGACCTGCGTTTGATACCCAGAACCCACATGGTGGAGGGAGAGAACTGATTCCCACAAATTGTTCTCTGTCCTTCACACGTGTGCCATGACACACACCATAAAATTTTAAAAAGATGAAGGAATTTTCAGTATAGATTCTCATTGTTGGTATATGTATCTAGAAGAATCCAGTGCCAAATATTGTTACTTTGGCCTGGATGTAGAAGCAGGAGGATTGCATACCCCGGAGAAGAAGAGAGACAGCTTTGAGGAGTAACAGAAGGATGACGGACCTTTGCTGTGGCTATGATAAGCAGGGCCATCCAAAGAGACAGAAGATTGGTGTCTGCCCTTCTTCTCTGTTAGAAACCAAGATCGTTTTCGTTTTGTAATGGCCAAGCTGTTTGTAATTTGATCTATCTTATATTAACTTTAAGCCAAACTTTAAAGCTATAATTGACTTTTCATTCTTTCAAAACCCATCAGGTGAACATAGCAAAACATTCTGCTTAATTTTTTCCTAAGTAACCCCATTCCTTTAAAAAAAAAAATGGTTGATATTATATCACATCATTTCCCCCTTCCCTTTCCTCTCTCCAACCCCACCCTCATACCCTTCCTTTCTCTTCAAATTCATAGCCTCTTTTTCTTTAATTGTGCTACATATGTATGTATGTGTCTTCAACAATAGGGATTTCCCTTCTGCCTCTGGGGGCACAACCAAGAGCAGTTGCAACAGCTTCTAATGTTTGGGGAGCTCCTAGACATCCCTGACCAACCTACTGTTTACATCACTTAAAATAAATGTTTTTTTCTAGTCTTCCTCAAAACCATCCATTGAACATCTTTTTAAAAATCTTTTCTCTTTGAATAAAGTTGTTAATGTTTCCCCTCAAATTAGGAGAATTTAGACTGTAGATAGTGTGGTGATTTGCTTTGTTTTGTTTTGTTTTTTGAGATGTTAGCATTCATGTAAGTATTCTGCCAATTAAAGTATTTTTGTTTTATTCTTTTAAAAAAATCAAAGAAAAAAATTAATGATGAAAGAATACACCTACATTCGCATGCGTGTGTCCTTGGCTGTTTTCCTTTTCTGGCTTATGAGTGGTCAAGACCTGCCTCAGCACCTTTCTCGGAGGGCCCTGGTGTGGAGCAGTGTGCTGTCTTTATCATACTTATGGAGTCATGGCTTGGGGCAGGTAGCAGAATCACTCCCTATGAATGACTGTTCCAAAAGTCATACTGTGGCCCTCCTACTCGAGACTGGTGTAGTAGGTATCAACTAAGGCTTTAGTGTGGGTTGCTTTCAATGACTGAGCTCACCCATAAGGCTTCTTTCATGTGGCCATGGAAGTGGAAAAGGGTAATAAAGTGCCTACGCCCACAGATACTGTCTCTGCTTAAAGGCCTGTGGCCTTCTGAGTTAACCTCCATGACATTCCCACTGCCTGCAGCACTTTGACCCCAGGTAGCTACAGAATTATGTCTGTCATTTATTGTCTGTCTCTAACAGGTGTAGGAGCCCCGCCTGGTGGGCCTGATGTAGTCACTGATTGGCCACAAGCTTCCAAAAACAGTTCCTGACATGTTATAAACAGTAAATATTTGTTGAATGATTGCTACTATTGAAGTGACTCAGATATTATTGGTTGAGTTGTTTCTCATACTACCCTGAAAACCTAGCCCCTCCCATCTCTAGCATTTTCTGTAAGAAAATATAAGCGCTAAGAACAGTTTTTTTACAAAGTAAACATTGAACCACCATATAGGACGGTCAGTTCTTGATGAAATGAGCTATACTTTTTTTCAAACAGGAGGTGATGTGGTCTGACTTTGGGTTTCCTGGAAGAGATGGACAGGAAAGTACATTGTGGATCGGCTCCCTGGGAGCCCATACTCCTTGCCATCTGGACTCCTATGGCTGCAACTTAGTATTCCAGGTACAAGGAAGGTAATGTGTGCATGTGAGGGTGTCCAGTCTTATACGTCTGCACACACAAGACTGAAGAAGAAAAGGGAAAGGAGTTGGGGTGAGATGGTAGCCCATTCCCCTCCACCACCCTTGTGACCAAGGCCCTCCTCCCTTCACCGCGGTGCTGTTTCCTTCCATGTGAAGTGAGGGCACATGAAATGACTTCCGTGTGTCTCAGCCATGATCGGATTCTCCCAGAGGTCCCATCTTGCTAGGCATCTTTCTGCTAAGCTTTATAACCTGGGAGTGTTCACATTCCACTCCCTCCACCTCTCAAATGAGTTAGAACAGAGCAGTGTGTTGAAAGAAAGAGACTTCACTGTGGCCTTAGATATGCTGGCAGATGCCGGGAAGCCTAGGTCACATGGTTTTTATGGCCCACTTTGACTTTGGTTTGTGAGTCTGTGTCTGCCTACTCAGCCAGGGCAGTGTGGTATTTAGATGAACTTTTGTCTCTACCTGACTAAGCGGCAGAACTGAGTGGCCAGCACCTGATAAGCCTGGGTTTGAAACCTGGAGGATGTACTAAGGTGCTCTAAGTGCAGCCCTATTTCCCCTAATATGTGGGCCCCAAACTTCCCTTCTGGGTCTTTGTGACATTTGCAGGGCATCTCATAGAAAAAGCCAGAAATGGCCACAAATAAATTCCCAGCATCACTGGACACAAATGATGAATGGATCGGAGAAAAATAGTCTGTGTTTGGAGGGGTGGATATGTGTCAGCTGGGAAGCTATGGGGGGCTGAGCAGTTCCCTCTTGATCCATCATGTCCTTGCTAAAGGCTAACCTCTGGTTGCACTGTTGTATATGGGGAGTCAGCAGGGAGTCCTGTATCAGTTTCTCTGCCTTTTTGCAGGTAAGAGTTTGGGAGCTGAAATGGGATGCGATAGAACATCATTTTAAATTGCTGATTCTGTGTGCTCTGAATTGGGAAGGAAGACAAAAAAAAAAAATCCAGGTTTTTCTTTGATAAAAAATACAGCTTCACTGTAACTGTCTAACAGCAGCAGATTTTCCATTTTAGTTTTACTCTGATGACATTAAATAGGTTTAGTACACATCTATTGGGTGTCCATCAAGTTCTGTGTGATAGAGTAAGTACAGAAGAGGCCAGGACTCTGCCCTGGAGTGTTCCCATCTGCGGTGCCTCCTGGCCCACAGAGATGGTAGAGGGAGAGTGCTTGCTCTTGAAGGAGGCTTCAGAGCATTGGAACTGAAAGGTGGAAGAGGCGGGGCTTCTGTGGGAAGGATCAGCTGATGTGTGTAGTGGCCTTTGAAACAGGGTCTGTGTCTATATCACTCAGATGGAAGGGACACAGGGGGCCCGGAAAGTTGGGGCTGTGCAGAGCACCCTGTGTAAATTGTGAACTAGGAACTGTAGGACTGGGCAGAAAAGTCAGGGGGAGCATAAAGGTCGCAGCCAGACACCCCAGTTCTCCACCTCTTCCATGTACAGAACCGTGGGAGGCTTTTGAGCAGGAAATAGAAGGACATGCACCATTTAAGGTGTGGAGCCAAGCAAAGCAGATGGAAAGCTTGGTTGTGGTGGCTGTTCCCCTGGGAGATGCTGCTGTAGTATAGGAGACGGAACCACAATGTCGAGAAGCCGAGAGATGTGTGTTCTGGACACTGAGCAGACATGGATCTCTCTACCACTACTTTGGAAATGAAGTTGACAGTCTCTTCAGAGCCCATTCAAAATTAGCTTCTGAGCATACCAAGCAATCAAAGATGGCTTCCATACTAGCAACAGGTGCTGTGGAGTTGAACAGCCCTAGCTGGAGAAGCCTTCAGTCAGGCATCTGATCTTCAACAGTTCTCCCTGGTAGCTGTGTGATGGTAGGCTGCCCTAGAATTCCAGAAGTCAAGCACTTAACTATTGCTGTGAACCCTGCAGAGTTCCAAAGTGAAATAAGACTTTAGTATATATTTGGTATTGGACATGGCAGCCAGCCCCTCCCTGTTCAGAACGGGCTGATGGTACCGGGGAGACACACAGGAGGGCCTTATGTCTTTTCCTCAGATAGAATTTTAAGAAAAAGATTTATTGCCCCCATTCCTAAAAAGCTCCAGGTTATAAAACAATTGTCTCTTTTTAAAAGATCCTCAATTACACTACTTTTGGGTTATGTGGCATTTTTATGAGTTTCTCATTTTTCATTGATCATCATAATATGTCTAACTTCCAGACAGGAGAAGTCCAGAAGCTATTTGCTGTGGAGAGCTTTGGGGGCGTTATTCAGGATAATATTAGCATACAGACATTTGCAGGGCTGGGGAGATGGCTCATCTGGTAAACTGCTGCTGCAAGAGCATGATGGTCTAAGTTCAGTACCCAGCACTGCGTAAAAGGCCAGGCGTGGTACACGTCCGTAACTCAGGAGCTGAGCGAGGCAGAGACAGGAGACCCGGGGGCTGATTGGCCACACAGGCTCTCCAGTCTGAGCTCTGGATTCAGAGGGAAATCCTGTCTCAAAAGTAAGGTGGCATGCCTTTGTGATGACACAGGCTGTTAATCTCAGCACTCTCAGGTACAGACAGGAGGATCTTTATGAGTCTCCATAGCATGGTCTCCATAGCAAGTCCAGGACAGCCAATGAGGTTACATAATGCGAACATGTCTCAAAAGGCCAGAAAAAAAAGTTGAGGCAATGCATGATGAGGAAGACAGCATTGTCAGCCTCTTGCCTCCACACGCATGCACATGCATCTGTATGACACGTACAAACACACATCACACACATATGTACACAAAAAATAAAGTTAATAAGAAGGAATACAGAAAGGATAAAGATTATTCTGGTTAGCATTAGGGTCAGGAGTGAAAGCAGTGGTAAGGAATCAAACTTTGATATAAGATGCAAACAAGCAGAGAGAACCTATCCCTGCCGGGCATGAGCAACCCACTGGAAAGCTGCCTTCCACCAGACATCTGCAGGGGATCAGCTGTGAGAGGACAGGTGACCACTGTGGTGGCACCTGTGTTTCTATAGGAACTGAATTTAAATCAGTAAGATCAAACATTGGGCTGCTACCTTCCTACGTGTTTTGTCTCAAGTTGAGAGAGTTTTAACTGGTATCTTATTTTCTCCTTAGGAAAAGATGGCATCTCTTTCCTCCTGAAGATACGCCTTCCCTTTATCCAACCAGAATTCCTTACGAAGAGTCTAGTGTGTTCAGTAAAATCAATGTTGTCAACCCTGACTTTAAGCGTTTTCCTCGGTTCCAGAAAGCTCGGAGACATACGGTCACGCTGAGCCCAGGACAGGTAATGGGGCTTTAAACATGGATGACCTGTCAGTGAACACCATAGCCTGGTGACTGTACTTCTTCCCCATCTATGGGCTTGAGACCCACAGCTCTGCCCTGCAGAGATGGGAAGAAGGAGCACAGCTCCTCCTGCTGGTAAAAAGGAGAATGGGCCTTGAGGAAGCCATTCTTATTACCCAGGTGAAGAGATCATGCCAGGGTGTGGGTACTAGGATGTTTATTCCCAGTTAATTCCTGTTCTGGTGACAGTGAGCACCAGCTGCAGTGCACCCAGGCCCTCAGAGGTCTACTGAGCATGATCTTTGCTTTCCAGCAAGAATGGCCGACTGCTTCTGAGTCACTTCTGAAGAGACTCTTATTTCCCATTGCCACCTTGTGGGGAAAATTCCCTCTACGACACTGGCTCCTGCTGCCCCAGTTTCTTACCATCTGGAAGGTTTTCTTGGTCTCACAGAGAATCCATTCCCCCCATCACCCTTATCCAGTCTTCCCCCCATTACTCCTTCCTTGCTAGCTCTCCTCCTGCCCTCTTCACACATGTCTTACCTGTTCACCCATGTCTTACCTGTTCACACATGTCTTACCTGTTCAC
>NC_022010.1:45144119-45163658 GCF_000317375.1 Microtus ochrogaster
GTTCACGCATGTCTTACCTGTTCACGCATGTCTTACCTCTTCACACATGTCTTACCTCTTCACACATGTCTTACCTGTTCACACATGTCCAACCAGTTCACACATGTACTGCCAGATGGACCTGGTCCACTTGCTTCAATCTCTGTACAGGACACTGCCCTTCATGCCTCCTCCTCCAGCCCCTGACTATTACTACTTTACATTGTACCCATGAATTTTCCTATTCTGGGCATCACACATGCATCCATATATGCAGAACGTGTTTTCAAGGCAGAACAATTCCTGATTATGTAGATGTGCCACGAGCTGCTGTGAACGGGGGCTGCTGCCGTGAGCATTGTGCAAGGTTCATGGGTGTTTATGGCAGGTGGTCCGGGTGACTGTGACTGACCTTCTGAGGTGTTGCTGGTATTCTCCGCAGCGGCCATTTTACATTCCTGCCCATGATCTGAGGGTCTGCTTGCTGTGCTCCTCCTCCAGCAGCCCCCCCCCCCTCATTGTAACTCAGGGAGCTTTTCTAGCAGGTAAAGGAAGCCACAGTGCATGTTGCGATCTGTCAGAATGTGCACAGCTTCTGCAGTGGGGAAGAGGAAGAGCTGGGATTCCAAAGCCTTTACTAAAGTTTAGATGTCAACAGAGAAGTCACAGGACTAAGAAGAACAGACAGCCACCAGCATCCTGTGTAGGCCTCTGAGCTCACCAGTCAGAGGAGGAGCACAGGAGACAGCTGGGTTTCTTCTTCCCCTTCACTCTGTTCCCTTGGATTCATTGTCTCTTTTCCGTATCAGTCTCAGTTAGAGTGAGAAATGCCCTGTTCTCGTGTTAACTACTATTTATTTGGTTTTCAGGTTCTGTTTGTTCCCAGACACTGGTGGCATTATGTGGAATCCATTGATCCTATCACTGTCAGTATAAACTCCTGGATTGAGCTGGTACTTTTTCTTGTTGTCCTTTAAATGTAAAAACAAGAAAGAAAAGAGAAAGAAAAAAGAAAGAAAGAAAGAAAGAAAGAAAGAAAGAAAGAAAGAAAGAAAGAAAGAGAAAGAGAGAGGGAAAATCCCCAGGATAAGAAAAGCCTGTGTGACCAGGATGATTTTGTTTGTATGTTCTCTTATTTTCTTGAATTGGTTGTGTTGTGTTTGTGTGAGATGGGGTATCTCCACAATAGCCTCAAACTCACGGTCCTCCTGCCTCAGTCTCACTAACGCTGGGATGTCACACATGCTACTGTGCCCAGCTACTCCCTGAGAGGACACACAGTGGCCTTGACATTGATGGCTCCCTTGAGTGGTATCAGGACAGTCATGATAGACCTGGTGGGGTCTGCATGTATGTCTAACACTGCTGGTTCCATCCCACACCATCGCAGAGGGATATGTCTGTTTCTTGGTTCAGGGTCCTCAGTTCTAACCTTGACTGAAACATTGTCTCAAGTAGAACCATGCAGCATTATATTCTTTGCAGTCATTTCTGCCAGGAGCCTTTCACAGTAACAGCTTCCTCCTGGTTCCCTGTTGTATTTGACAGCACAATAGCCATCAGGCTCCAGTCTGGCATTTACCCGACCCTCCAGTTGTGTCTGCGCTGCCTTTAACTGCAGTCTTTGATTGCATCTTTAGAAATCTGGTTGCACATTTGCCCTCCTTAACCTGAAGCCTGACATTTCTCTGCTCTCTTTGGCAGCTGCATCCTCCCCTTGGTAAGGTGTTTCCCTCGGTTATGGGAAGGGCTTTGGAGTAGGTGTATCCTGAGAATTACTGGAACAGGAAGCAAGCTGTACTTAAGAACTGAGGGAAGAGAGGACACACAGCCCCTGGGGCTTAGGGGAGGAGTGTGCAGGGAGATAGCAGCCTCACAGTCAGAAAGTGCTTGGAGCTGCAGCTGGAGCAAATGTAAGATGGAGTCCACTGCAGGAATCACCTGCCATTCCCCGTGTCCCCAGCAGATGGCTCACGCCATACATGTTCACTTTCCACACTTAGAAAACTGATTGTAGCTGAGCCCAGCTCAGCAGCCTAGTGGTGAAGCTTAAATCAATTAGCGCTGCTAACTCCTTCTGATGTTCCTGTCCTGAGTCTTTAAACAGGAGCTGGCAGGCTCTAGTTCAGTGCAGGTGGTACAGTATCTACCCTTCTCGATTTCACTGTTGAAATGCAGATTCTTCCTTACATGCTCTGCAGTAAAGTGTGTTCTCAGATATTTCTAGTAGTGCCTTTATTCAATTTTTGCATCAGTATTTTATTTCAACTTAGCTTAGAATTTTTTTTAATTTTAAAGATTTCCCCTCATTCTTTGATTTTTTTCCTTTGAAATGTGTTTGTATTATATCTTTACATATAAGAGAGTGTATATGCAACATATTTGTAAGATTAAAGATAATATAGTATCAAGGGCTGGAGCAGTGGCTTAGCAGTCAGCAGCATGTAGGACTCTTTCAGAGAAGCAGAGTTCAGTTCCTAGCACCCATATCAAGTGACCGATAACTATTTATTAACTTCAACTCCAGAGGATCCAACACCCTCTTCTGGCCCCTACAGATACTGCACAAATACACGCATGCGCGCGCGCGCACACACACACACACACACACACACACACACTCCTATACCTAAATAAGACAAAAATAAATCTGTTTTTAAAAGATAATATAGCATCAGTGAATCCACTCACTACCTAATAACTCCAAACTAGAACACTGATAACTTTATTTGTATCTTGTCCCTTCCCAGCCCTCCTTCAGTATGAAAACTCATACGTTTTCATGTTCTTGCTTAAAAAGAAAATTTAGTTGTGTTGGCTATGTACATCCATCCACATAGCTACCGGTACCCTGTCTGGAGAGCTCTGGCAAACCATGGACATGGTTCCATGGACATTTCCTGGGATGGTCCAAATGCAGGCCTGCTTACTGACAAAGACTCCTTCTCAGCCTTTTGTTCTTGATACTGACAACTGAGTGACTGAAGAGCCCTCCCATCTGCTATGTAATCTTCCCCTAACATCAGCACTGTGATGCCAACCGCATCTAAGGATTTCCCCACAGTGTCATCTAGACTTGTGTTGACTGAACACGTGGGCATCAAAGCCTAGCCAGCTTGACCCAAAAATTATCCACCCCCAAAACATCCCATGTTACTTCTCTGTTTACCCTATTAGTTCCCAGCCCACTTCCCAGGGTCCTGCACCATTTCCCCTGCCCATCAGCCATTGTAGGCTGAGTTCCTCACCTCCTCACCACACTTGTGGGTATCTGTTGTTTGTTATAGCCACGTCAGCGTGAAGTGAGGTCTCACTGAGGGGATTTCCTTTATAAATTCAGGACCGTATTTCTCAGGCTTGACTGTTGTCAGTACAACTTTTCTCATCTTCTTGTGGACTGTTGGTCTCTTGCATCAAGGTACTGCTGAGTAGTTGTTACTGGCTGTTCTACTGGTGGATAATTGAATGGTTTGCAGTTTTTTGCATTCATGAACAGAATCTTTCTTACTTCTTTTTTTTTAAATATTTATTTATTTATTATGTATACAATATTCTGTCTGTGTGTATGACCGCAGGCCAGAAGAGGGCACCAGACCCTGTCACAGATGGTTGTGAGCCACCATGTGGTTGCTGGGAATTGAACTCAGGACCTTTGGAAGAGCAGGCAATGCTCTTAACCTCTGAGCCATCTCTCCAGCCCCCAGAATCTTTCTTGTACATATTTCTGACATACATGTGCAAGAGTTTCTCCAGAGGTGGTGTACAGACATGGAGTGGTGGCTGGTCTGTGGGTTCATAGGACTCAAGGTGATCAGACGATGCCAGCGTGTTTCCAAGTGTCCCTCACAATGCATACTCCTATCATTAGTGAGGCTGTGTCTGTGAGTCTGTTTCCTCAGCACAGGTAAATCAGACCATCTTCTGAGAGTGTCAGTGTGATTTTCCTGACGGTCAGCTGTTTTCAGGCATCTCTCAGTCAGATATTCTTTTTAAAATGTCTATCTTCATGTCTGTTCCCATTTACAAAATTATTAATATGTGCACAATCCTTGTGGGTTCTATATGCTGAGCTCTTTTTAGTTATGTATATTAAAGGCATCTGGTTTAAGTGATTTTTCTTGCTCTGTTTTTTAAGGAATAGAAGTTGTTGGTTTTAATTCTATTCATCAGTAATGCTGTATGATATACCTCTTGTTTATTAAGAAGCTGTGCTTAGATGTTTACCTACTTTTTGTTTGTTTTATTTTCTGAAAGAGTCTCCCTATAACCCAAACTGGCCTCAGATGGGCCTGCAGTCTCTCAGCATGTCCTGGAGATTTTAGACTCCAGACTCCAAGGGATCCCCCATCTTAACCTGTAGGCTTGCATCACCATGCCCAACCTCTCCCTACCCTATCCCCACATTGGGGAATCTGGTCCCGGCCCCCCATGGGGCAGGTATGTGTTCTACTCCTGTGTGACAACCTCTCCACAGCCCAGCCGCCCCGTTCCCCATGTTTCACATGATTTGCTTTTAAACTCCATAAAAGTCATTACTCAATGTGCTTAATACTTTTAAACAATTGGACATACCAAGGAGTGGGAAAGATTAGGAAAACATTATCTAAGGTCATTTGTACACAAAGCCTGTGTCTTCTAAAAAAAAAAAAATCATTCCTAATTTTGGTGCACTGTCTGCCCTAGACTCTCGTAGATGGCAGACGATAATGAACACATGAGAGTTCTGGTGCTCCCAGCAGCACACTGGTTCCTTCTGTGACAAAGTTGGCATCAGTGGGGGACAGAACATACAACTAAAAGAGACTCTGAAATCGTGAGGTACAGAGATGAATAACAAAACGGTGGTTTTATCATTTTAATTTTGTAATTTTAATGTTTTATCTCATCTTAGGAAGAGGACCACCTAGCGCGGGTGGAAGAGGCAATCACCCGCATGCTCGTGTGTGCCCTGAAGACTGCAGAAGATCCGCACCACCCTAGAGCCTGGCTGAACCCCACTGAGGTAGGATGGCCAGATTTCCATCCTGGCTCTTGGATTTTGATGGTGAAATCAGTCAGGACAGAGTGTTGGTTTCCACTTCAGCTCAATGCGGTCTGAAGGGCTATTTTTCTTCTTAGGTTGAAGAAACATCTCATGAAGTGAATTGCTGCTACTTAAATGATGCTGTTTGTGCTTTTTTTGCTCACTGTGGAAAAGCTAAAGAAGTAGAAATGCAGGCATTGAGAGCAAACGGGGAGAACTGGAGGAAGGAAGAGCCAATGGGGCAGGATCACATGGAAGCCGAACAGGCACACAGCCAGAGCTTTACAGCAGCACGGACTGAGAAACAGGAGGTCACATGTCTGTTTGGCCCAGATCTGGTCGCTGTGACACCCGCATCAGACGATCCACCTTCGGAGAAAGGAGGCGCATTGGAAAATGACAGCAAAGAATGTATCGACAGAGATGGAGAACACGCTGCAGAAGTATCCTGTGCCAGGAGAGGGGCAAGCACAGTGGTGGGGCAGGTCGCCTCAAGGTGCCCTGTGGCACCATCACGGACATCCGTGTCCACAGATGACTTGCTGGACTGCCTAGTGAATCCACAAGTGACGAGGTTAGTGGCCCAGCTTTTGATACAAGGAAAAAGTTTGTGATTCTAATAGATTATTTGATTATTTTTAATAAAATTTTAAAATTTAATTTTAGAACTAGTATGATACGCTTATTTGTTTGCTTTTCACGTAGTGTTTTTTTCTTATTCCTTGAGGTGTCATATGTGTGTACAGTATTCGGACTGTCTCCTCATTGCCCACCTCCAGCCTCTTCCCAGTCCCCTTCATCCCCCTCCAAACTTCATATTGTTGTATTCATTCTCTTTTCTTGTTTTTCAACACCTTGAGTCCAATTCCTGCCACCTATATGCACATGGTGTAAGGCCGTCCTCTGGGCCCTGACTAACCTTCCAGGGGTGAAAAAGGACGCTTGAAAGAAATTCCACACTAGCTCAGAATTGAGAATAATAGATGGTTATTTATTTAGGGGTAGACTCACAAATCAGTATCCTCTGCTGTAACGGAGAACAGCAACCGAATCCTGCAGCTGGAAAGAGGTCAGACATGTGCTTTTCTTTGGCATATATAGTATAAGAAGCCACACCCCAGTGGACGGGTAACTTACAGGCTACTGGCTGTAGGAATTCCTACAGCACAGGGGCTATACACCTAAAGAAAATTGACTTTCCTTCGCATAGGAGCCAACAGCTATCAATAGCTCCTTGGCTAGGGGTGTGGGTTTCTGTGCCCATCTAAGATAGTAAGTGGCGGCTGGGTGGTGTTGGCGCATCCCAGCACTCAGGAGGCAGAGGCAGGCAAATTTCTGAGTTTGACACCAGCCTTATCTACCAGAGTTAGCTCGAGGACAGGTACCACAGCTACAGAGAGACACCTTGTCTCGAAGAACTAGACATTGTTCTGCTTCATTCCTCCCTGACCCCTGGCTAGTAGAAAGTTCTCCAGGCCCTCTTCCTCCCTGTTTCTTTCTTTATGGGGGTGGGGATGTTTTGTTTTGAGACAGGGTCGTACTGTGTAGCTCTAGCTCTATGTAGGTCAGGCTGGCTTTGAACTCACAGAGGTCTCCTGCCTCTCCCAGCTCCTTCCCTGTTTCTCCAGGCTTTGTGTTAACACCATTTCCTGTACCAAAAAACCTCTCTGATGAGGACTCAGGGTTGATCTCGATAGGACTTGGAAGGCAATTTGATGCTCTGTTCATTCAACAAAATAATAGTGGTAGATTCACTTCCAGGGCCTCTGAGCTTCCCAGCCAGGCTTCCTGATCAAGTTGACAGCTTGTATTTCAAACACAATTTTGCTCTATACCTCAGGCTGGCCTTGAATTCAAGAACCTCTGGCCCTGCCTCCCCAGGTGCTGGGATTACAGGTTTGCACTAACAAGGTTGGTTCTAAATAGTATGAGCTTAAAATAACAGATGGGACAGCAGGTGGTGAGGTTGTGCATGGTTGTAAATGGGCCTTTCCTAATAAAATTTTGCTGTGGTCACCTTTTTCCAGCATGGTGCTCTGTAGTCAGATGGGCTCACATTTGGAGACCTCTCATCAGCCCCGTGGCTTTTCCTCCTCCATCTGGGATCTTCTCACAGATTTACCAAAAGCTAGAGTTCCCCCAGATGTTACAGGGTGAGACTCTATAAATTATTGGCATTTTTGTCTCCTAGATATTGCTGCGTACATTCCGATGGGAGGCTTTAAACGACTAGACGGTATTGTCTGGAGTGAGAAAGGAGGTTGAAAGGGGGATCTGTCTCATGTCTACACAGGCGTACTGACCCATGTGCAAATACACTCACGTAGACATCAACCAGCCTGCGTGGCTGTTTGTTTTCTCTCTTAGCCCTCAGAGGTCCCCTCTTCCCCCAGCACAACATAACTCCATGAGGATAGAGTTGTATGCAGTTACTGCTTCATTCATGGAATTTGAACCAGTGCTCAGCATGGAAGGAGCACAGCACACTCCTAGCTCTTTGAGTAGGCAGACAAGAGAGCGGGGTAGGCAATGCTCCACCAGTGTCTTTGGCACGGAGCATGCTGTGGCCAGAGCTGTTTCTTTTCTTAGATTTGATTCATCACAGAAACAGATCTTTTTCTTCAGGTACTTTTTGGTTTGCTCTGCATGGCTCAGCTGTGAGTCACTGAAGCCGTCTGGAGGGCTGAGGTCTGTATGGAACAGAGGAGAAAAGAAGAGATAACCCGAGAATCACTCCAGGGTCCAGTATCCTGTGCAGGCAGACCTCACCAGGTCTGGTACTCTCAGCAGCTGCATTGTTATAAACACCAATGGAGTCAGGGCTGGGTTACAGCTTTCTTCTGATTGTAAAGGATATGAACACATTTTAGTTTGCAGCATGGGCATTATTTGATGAGACTCCTCAGCAAATGTTGTTTCTAGGTAAGTTTCTCATGAGGCAGTCTAGGTTCTCTAAAGGCATGGACTGATGCAAAATGGACTCAGTGTAGGCCGGGCAAAGAGAAGCTTGGATGCTCCACAGTAGGGAAGTCTTTCATTCTCTGGAAGGAATGGTGTAATACAAAGTCCTGGGAAGAATTCAGATAGTATCGGTGGAAGCGGGAGATGGGAGGGAGTTCCCTGATGTTCTGGAGAGACTGTGACACCCTGGCTGATTGCCAAGAGGCAGCAGAGGGTGAACACAGAGAAAGCCAGCATGACCTGGCCCCCACCCCATCCTGCTCTAGATGACCACAGCTGAGTAAATAGTAAATAGCACCTGGTAAAGAAGTCCTTGGCCTCTCTCTGCAGAGGCCATCGGAGCTCACGCATTCCCGTAGTGTCCAGCTGAGTTGTATCTGAATCAGCAGGGCTAACAAACCCACCTTGTTTTTAGTAGGTATGGTGGCCAGGGCCATTGTGCTTTCAAGGAAGGCATCATGAAAAGGTGGCCCTAGTTGTCAGGGCTGTTGAAATCCTCTAGGTGCTCACTGAAAGCAGATTCTGTACTCCATGGAGGGCACCACACACTGAGCCTTCAGCACGTTCCTCGGGTGTCCAAGGAGCATAGACTGTGTGGTCCTACAGAAATCTATCCAGACCTGTGTAGGGCTCCAGGCTGGCTGCTCACTGGATACAGGCTTTCTGAACCTTAACCTGCATGGTGCCCCTCCCGTAGTTCCCAACTGAGCATTAGTACCTTAAGGACCCTCGGTGCTGTCCTGCTAATTGTGTCCACTGTAAGTCATTGACCTACACCCATCCTTCCCATGTTTGCCCAGTAGGAGAAAAATGATTCTACCGAGAGACATTTTTCAAGTAATTTTACTAGAAGTGAGGAAAGGCTGAAGGTGACTGTGACATTTGCTGGTTGGGTCTTTATTCCACAGTGTAACATCTGGCTATTCAGCCTTGCCCTGAGTTAACTAAACCACTGGAGGACAAAAGCAGATGAAATCGACCTCTCGTTTTTATTCCATTTCCTAGAGGGCTGTTGGTACTGAGTTCAGATGCAGATGCAGAGGAAGCCACCCCCTCCTAAGCCACAGTCTGTGCCCGTCCACTTAGAACAGCAGCAGAGGTTCCATGGCCTCTGTGTTGTTGTGGCAGCAATGGTGACCCTTGCTCCACTTGAAGTACTCTGAACTTATTCGCTTAAGCCCTGAAAAACTCTTCCCAAAGCACTATTCATGGGAACAAGGTCATGTTTGTGACCGCATCTGTCACTCTATCTGGCAAAGCCCAGGCACTCAATAAACGGCACTGAGTCTGAAATTGGCAGTAGAAAATTAGAACAACAACGTTAGCCAGGTCTGGTGGCTGTGCAGCCCACATGGCACAGGGCTGGTAGTTAAGGAAGAGGGTCTCTGCTCTGCATCTGTTCAGTTGGCAGCCTTACTGGCTCAGTGACACTGTGTGTCCCCACGGCACACTGCCTCTCTGACATGATTCCACTGGTGGTAGCCGGAACTGTGTGGCTTGTTACTGTCTCATTTGAGACAGCATGGCTTCAGCTGTTACCTGATTTAAATTCTCAGTTTGATTGGCTCTCAAGTGGATTCATTTCCACCATGGAGAAGCAGCAGAGGAAACATCCACGGCAAAGAAAGAGGAAGCATAAGGAGGAAGACAGTGAAAATTTGTCTTGCAGCAGATGCATGAAGGTGCCCTGAAGTGTCACCGCCTAAAGGTGATGAGATATTCTGGGTATGCTTGGTTGTCATAAAACACTACAAATATGCATGGATTTTTATCATCATTTGTGACAGTGTCGTATAAGTCAGTAGGATTTTGGGGGTCCCTTGGAGGAGGCACAATCAGTGACTGGTTTCCAGTTGTGTAGTTTCCAGTGAGAACCCGCACGTAATACATATACTTCTTCCCATTGGCATCTGGTCTGGAATATGTATCATGAGCTGAATAGGAAGCATCGACAGCAAAATAGGTTCCCTTCCCATAGCATGTGGCTGCAAAGAGAAAGATATATCAAAGGAGTTCAATGTAGCATATAAATCAACATGTTAGCCCACTATGTCAACTAATGTAAAAGGAATGATCGGCTAGAATATTTTAAATATTTTCTTTATCATCATCATTGTTATTATCAATTTTTCTCCTCAGAGGACATATAGCTGTTTACTGCTAAAACTTACTCTACTCTGGTCACCTCAATGTGAGGAACACAGTGAACGGCGCCCAGGGTGGTTCCAAGTCAGCAGCCCCTTTGGGGAAACTGACTGCATCCTTCCTTACCGTTCTTCCCAGCGTAGCTGCGGTTAAATCCATGGCTATTGAGGTGTGGAATAGAGCTAGCCTCCGTCCCATGGAAGAGTTGATTCTCATTTCTTTCATGGCCATTCTTTTCATCCATAATTTTTTTGTTTGCCTGGTACCTCCTCCAGAGAGCTGGATTCTGGATCCTTTCGATCTATAAATTAATAAAGTATTGAGTTATTCTGGAGATGCCAAGAGCCTTCGCCAAGTGATAGCAAATTACAGTCTTTGTCTTTCTTTTTGTTTTCTGTTTTTTCTCCTTCCTTCCTTCCTTCCTTCCTTCCTTCCTTCCTTCCTTCCTTCCTTCCTTCCTTCCTTCCTTCTTCTTTTTTTTAATGGTTTCTCAAGACCGCATTCCTCTGTAGCTTTGGGGCCTGGAACCAGCTCTTGTATACCATGTTGTCCTTAAACTCACAGAGATCCACCTGCCTTTGCTTCCCAAGTGCCAGGATTAAAGACCTTTTCACCTTTACCAAGTGTCGGGATTAAAGGCATGAACCACCATTCTTCGGTGTGGCTTTCATAAGTATAAATTCTACTTGCACAAATACAGTGCAAAGTGACAGTGTCTTATGTTCAGAAATATTTTTAGAACTGATAAGACAGCTCAGGAAGAATATGGCAACCTGAGTTCAACCCCTAAAGTTGGAAGGAGAACACTGACTCCACAAAGTTACAGTCTGACTTCTACATGTGTGAACACCCCCTACCCCTCCTACACACACACACACACACACACACACACACACACACACACACACACACACGCCTGTCTTACTGGCCTGGAGTTAATACACCAAGTTAGGTTGGCCAGATAAGTGCTACAGTTTCCAGATGTGGGTCTGGAAACCAAACTTGGAACTTGGGGTCCTCTGACAGTGCAAAACAAAATCTTTTAATTAATTAATTAATTTATTTATTATGAATTCTGCCTGCATGTGTTCCTGCAGGCCAGAAGAGGGCACCAGATCTCAATAGAGATGGATGTGAGACACTATGTGGTTGCTGGGAACTGAACTAAGGATGTGTGGAAGAGCAGCCAGTGCTCCAAACCCATGAGCCATCTCTCCATCCCACAATACAAAAACTTGACCCATGGGCCACCTCTGAAGACCCATATATGAGTGGGTTTATTCAGGAACATGGGTTATATCACTTATATAATTATGTAACTTTTCCATTAGAAAACTCAGCACCCAATTTACCTTCTCTATGGCGAAATTTTGGCAGGTTCGGTGGAACTGGTTTGCCACCATGATATACTCAGGATCATTGGTTTGCAGACTAACCACAAGCAATTTCTTCTGCTTCATGTTGCTCCAATTTGAAGGGATTTCAGCTGTAAAATAGACATTTGAGGGCTCCTGTGTTCATTTCCGGTATGCTTTGACAAAACCTGCCTCCCTGTTGTATTAGAGTCTCATAATTCTATGTATTCAAGACATTTCTTGTCTTCCTAAAAGGATGTTGTTAAAAGCATGGAACATGGGCCATTGGTATCAGGATGAGATGGAAAACTTGTTTAGAAGAGGCAGGTGATTTAAGGTTTGATAGCGCAGTGGTAGATCTCTTGCCTGACACATATGAGACTTGTTTCCCAGAACCCTCTCCAGAAGAAGACAAAAGCCATCCATGTCCTGAGTTAGGGTTTCCGAGGGATGGAGCCTCTCTGTCTACTCTTGTTTCCGTCTTGCTAAGGTGTGAGAACTGACTACATGTTGTAACTCACCTTCATTTAGTGCACAGCCTCTACTTTGATGTGATTTAACAAATTCATTACTAACTTGTTCTGAACAATCTGTCATTTGCACATGAATGAGTTTGTACCACTGGAAGGTAGTCTACATGTATTTTCTCATTTGCCTCACTCCATCTTAAGAGGTAGGTGGGTGGGTGGTAGGGTTTATCTGTGGCAGGCTGTAGAATACCACATAGGATATGTCATTCCTTAGAATGGGAATTGCTTAGAGTCTGGGGGTTCATTCATACTGGTCCCACAGCAGATGAATATAGTCTGTGGGAAGCCATAGGGGACTCGTGGTTTGAAGGCAGGAATGACAGCCTACACAAGACAGCCACGCCCTTCCTGGGGATCAGATCCACCAGAAACCTGTACGCCATTTTCTGCACTGGTATCCAGGAACCTTTGGAACAGGAAAGAGAAGAATATGGGAATAGAATTGGGGTCTTCCCTTGGTCATCATCATGGACACAGAGGCCAACTCTAACAAGTCTGTCCTCTCCTTGAGTTTTGTGTTCTTGAGAACCCTGGGCCACTTTCCTTCTGAAACTATTCTTTTTCTACCTCTGCCTCAGGCAGCGTTATTTGACCAGAAGAACTGATCCAGTATAAATGATCCAGATGGAAAATGCAAGGTTAACTGTTGTTACAGTTAGGATGGTTCTTTTTGGGCTGTATTTTCCTGGCTATAATGTACGCTGTGGAAACTTAAGAGACCAAGATCTTTAAATTATTCTACTGAGGTTATCTGAATTTTATCTACTTTAAAATTTAATACAGTAGAGCATGAGTGGATCATGCCTTTAATACAGCACTAGGGAAGCAGAAGCAGGCAAATTTCTGAATTAGAGCCTAGCCTGGTCTAACTTCCAGGTCAGCCATGGCTACATAGTGAAACATTTCTGAGAGAGAGAGAGAGAGAGAGAGAGAGAGAGAGAGAGAGAGAGAGAGAGAGAGAGAGGAGAGAATGAGTGAGTTCCAGATCAGCAATGGTTGAATAATAAAACACTATCAAAAACAAAACAAGCTCTGTGACGATGACTCATGCGTTTAATCCAGCGCTCTGGAGACAGAGGCAGATCTCTGTGAGTCCCAGGCCAGCCTGCTTTACAACAGCTAGTTCCAGGACAGCTAGGGCTCTTATGCAGAGAAAATCTATTTTGAAAAACAAAAGGCAAACAACAACAACAAAACCCCACTGTGTTTTTACATAATGTTAAACTCAGAGTTGGGGCAATGGCTTAAACCCATGAGCATGTAACTTACCTTCATCTTTTAAGATGCGCTGCACAGTGACACTCTGTCCTTGAGGGCCTGTAGCCATGTTTGTCCTAAAGTTCACTGTGAAGTCCTGATTATTAATTTTGACAACAGTGCTCTTGTGCTTTGCCTGCCGTGCCTTCTCCAATTGCATGTTAGTTATTTTGTCGAAACAGTGTATGACATTGTTGTCAATATATCGCCATTCCACGAATGTGAGGACATAGTCTGCCTGGCTTTCCTTCTCTTTAGCCAATCGGATGCTCTTGATCAGGTTTTCAATCTCATCTCTGGCTTCTATCACATCTCTGCTGATTCCTGTAACTTTAATCAAAGGTGTCTTCTGGTCCAGCTCAATGATGATATTCAGCCTCTCCTGCAGCTCATTCAGCTTCTTGTACTCCTTCTCACCAAAGTCTCTGACACACTCATCGTCACTGCGATAGGGTAGCTGCTCCTGGGTGATCAGGTTCTGTATCCAGGAGATCGTGCGTTCCACACTGTCTTCATCTATGCCACATACCTGGAAAACTGTCTGTTCTATTTTCTTCTCCAAAAACAGGGTCTTCTGTTTGTGGGGAGTATGCTTTGAAAAGCCAAAAAAGGCTAAAGAGAAAATGAAAGTTAATTTCTGTTTTATTCCCTTCAGCATCAAGGTGAGGAAAATGTAATTGATAAAAGTGAACAACTCACAGGTGATCTTAGACAGTAGAGACGGCTGGGGAGGAGCCGGGGAGCCTTCTCTGTCTTTCATGTTGTCATAAAAAACACTCAGGATATGAGGCTGGAAGATAACAACTTTGACTTTCTTCACAGCCTGCACTGATGTTTTCTGGATAAATTCTTCAATGGCATCCATTATAGCTTTAGCAATGGCATCTGGGTCCTGTTGAGCACTTCCTTTAAAATCACACACACAGAAGACAAGGTTAAGATCCACCTGCAAAAGGGCTGCTACATAAACTAGCAATTCCAGATGTCACAGGAAAGAAAAATGCCTGGTCCAACTTTAATCGATGTATATTTTTTTAACATGACATCATCATAGTTTTGACATCCTAGACATAGTGGGGAGAAGTTTCTATTCCATGCTGTCCAAAGGTGAACACTCCAGGACAAGACTCTGAAACCTGTTCTGATTTGCGACATTCACATCTGTCCTTTTCAGCTGATCCTGGCTCCCAGGGTCACTCTCTTCCCATTACAGAGTTCAGTTGACTTCCCCACTTGATATACTAGAGTTTTCAAAAGATCATAAAAGGAGGAAAGAAAAAAAGGTAAAACACCTTGAAACAACATGGTTCTTACAGAGACAATCTGAGCCTCTGATAGATTTTATGCATGTGTTGAGATTCTCCCAGCTACCTCTGGGGACCTGATTCAAACTAAGGTAATTCTAAGGCACCCAGAACCATAAGCTACTTGTTCTAGTCTATAATTCTAGGCATATCAGTTACCCTGAGCCTCCAAAGATGTCTTTCCCCCCATACTCTGTACCATTTTGGCTCCCCAGCAGAATTCAAATCACCACTGAGTAGATCCACTCCTGTCTTCACCATGTTTCTCAAGCCCTGGAACCTACTGTAAGGTAAGACTGTGGAATAGCCCAAAGTAAATGGCAGCTGCTGAAGTCACATGACAGGCAGTGTAAAATTCTCCTGGGCACACTGGTTTGATAGATTGAGAGCCCATCTGGATTATCCCTGTTAATGGTGCCCACCACTGTAGTGATGAGTCGAGCAGGCCTGCTTTTCATCCTGCCTGGCTCCCACAGGGCTAGCTTAGCCCCGGAAATAACAATGCACAAATTGTATTCATTTAAACACTGCCTGGCCCATTAGCTCTAGCCTCTTACTGGCTAATTCTCACATCTTGGTTAACCCATTTCTCTTAATGTGTGTAGCACCACAAGGTGGTGGCTTTCCAGGAAAGATTCAGCATGTCTGTTGGAGAATCATGGCGACTGACCAACCTGCTTTCTTTCTCCCAGCATTTTGTTCTGTTTACTCCGCCTACCTAATTTTCTGTCCTATCAAAGGGCCAAGGCAATTTCTTTATTAACCAATGATATCAACACAAAACAGAAGGCTCCCCACATCACACCACTGGGGCAGGATATCACAGCAGATGCCTTTAACTAAACTTGAAGACAACAATTGTGGGGACACAGGTCACTCCTCCTGCCTCTGTCCTTCCCATCATTGGGGCCACAGGTGCACATAAATGCACCCTGCTCATTTTCCTCCTCCTTAAAGATCCCACAGGCTTTGCTCATTCCCTAGTGGACAGGGTGCCTTGGAGTGAGGAAACTGTCTACTCCTAGGAAAGGTGTCCCTGTCATCACCCAGACCCAGTGAGGACCAAATCCATGGGAAAGTCGAAACTTTGGGATGGAACCTTGACAGCCTGTGGCTACGGACCTGTGCCAATTGCTGGTAGGCAAATGGATGAGTAGTTCCGTTGTTCACATTCTTCCAAAACACAGGAAACTGATCTCTTCACGTCATTCCCACCAACAACGTGAATAATACTCTTGCATCTCAGTGATCCACCTTCGGTAACTATGTACTCACTGTTCTGCTGAGCTGTGAAACATGAGCAGATTCGGAGTCAGATGCTGATCTGCGCTTGGAGAAAGCAAGATGTCTGATTTCATGAGAAAACGTTTTATGAATTAAAAGTTCACGAAATACTACATGTCGTGAAATTTGGGGATAAATTTCTCTTAACTGTGAGATATCTTTCTACTTTTAACTTTTGTATGGAATTCTTTCATAAAATATATGATCTTAAGATAAATACAGGGGTCTCAAAACAAAACAAAACAAAAAACAAAAAAGATTAATACATTGTCCTCCCAGCCCAAGGCCCTTCCTCGGTCTCCTCACTGCCTCCCACAGTCAATCTTCCCCTTCCAATCCGGTCCCAAGATGCAGCATCGTTCCTTACCCAAGACAGAACATTCGTTCTCCACACTTGGTCCTGCACCTTCCAAAATTGCCTTGGAGACTCCTACATGAGAAAATCAAGACCGTGACCTGACCAGAAAGACACCTTTGTGTCTCAACACACCCCATCATAGAGCAGTAAGGACAGAGAAGAAAATTTCAAAAATGTTGCCAGTTGTAAAAAAGCCCATTGAATTAGGTTTATAGATATTAGTTAACAGGAACAAGCCAAAGTCAACAAACCATTTTGTCTGTCGAAACACTTCTTCATAGGATCTACCACACTGATTACTGCAGGAGACAGAATCCATTTCATTAAGTACCTGATTTGAGATTAAATGTGTTTGATGTTGAATTGACAATCACATCTGCCACTTCTTTGGTGATGTCCCCGGTGGCCACTTGGAAGAGGATTGGGCCAATATTCATTTCGTGCACTCCTAACGTAGGGCTGGAGAGACTCCCATAAAAACCTGTCCAGAAAAAAAGAAAAGATGGAATTAGGCACCAAGTCATCAGAAACAAGAATAGCTGAGGTCGCAGGCTGCTCTATCACTGTACTGGCTGTCCTTTACTGTGGCCCTGGGTCTGGGCTGGGACAGAAGGATGACTTGAATTTAGGAGTTTGGAGCCATCCTGGGCAACATGGCAAAACCTTGCTTCAAAACAAACCTCCAGTGAACCCCAAACAAAATGAACTCAGAAACAGAAATCCACGTGTGACACAGAAGTGTTGGCTTGTATTGTCTCTTAAGGTGTCTCTTGGAAAATCCATGTCACATGATCCATTGGAGGTGGTAGTCTCATCAGTAATTTAAAAATCCCACTCTACAGCTTATATGACATGGCCCACCTTTCCCTTTTGCCCAAGTCAGGCCACTTTCTTTTATACTCACATGCATGGAATATCCTTTAATTTTCATTTACTATGTTCCACAGTTTGACTTATCAGAGAAATGATCACCATCATCCTTTCCCTGTCATCGAACAGTTACTTGGTAACAAGAAATCACTGGTCAACTTAAACACTTTACTGTACCTTGGGTGTCACTTGGATTTCCATGACTCCTTTTGTCAAATTCATCTGAAAATGCCTGGAAACACAAGCACAGTTTTAACCATTATACTCCCTATGCGATCAGTGAGTTTGCATTCTGGAGGGCTTCTGATTCTGTATGCACACATGTAGTGTATACTATACATGTGTATAGTAAAGCCTTTGTGCCTGACTTTGAGTGACATGTTTCAGCAAAGCCTTGTTGGGTTTGTGTTGGTTGGTAGAGGCTGAGAAATTGGGTTGAGACTGTTTTAACCTTGAAGAAATGCTGTCTCTCTGGAATCTCTGCACTTGGTGCTCCCTGAGAGCTTGTAGCTGCACTGTCCTTCTTTTGAAGACAGTTGTGGAAACTTGAGGTTCTTACTTTTGATTATGGCATTCCATAATATGTGGGCTGTCTTCCCTGTCTCAAAAAACAAGCTCTTGTAAACCATGCTGGCCTCGAACTCAAAGAAATCCATCTGCCTATGCCTCCCAGGTGTTGGGTTTCAAAGTGTGTGTCACCAATGCCTGACAGTGTTTTGAGACTGTTTAAACCTTGAAGAAATGTCTGTCTGGAGACTCTGCACTTGGAGCTCCATGTTATCTTGCAGCTGTACTGAACTTGGTCTGAAGACACTCCTGGAAACCTGGGGTTCTAACTTTTGATTGTGGCTTTCCATTATATGTGGGTGTCTACTCTCAAGGGCAGCAAAAGCAAGATGAATTCCATAGCTGGAACATTTCCTAGCCCCTATTAACCTTATATATGTTTGCATAAAGTAACTAGAGTGAGCTAGTGTGGGCTGGGTGTCAGTCTCTTCTAAGAAGGCTGAACCCCTCTGTTCCTTCAGGAAATGGAGGCTTAGCATCTTGTTGAGTTTTTCTCTCTACTGTGGCACCAATGGCCGGCATCAAAAACTACACATACACATGATTAGAAAATAATAATCCCTCAAACAGTAGTATTTAATTTGCTTATATATTTTTAAGGTTAAAAAATAGATTTATTGATGGGAGGTGGTGGCACACAGCTTTAAACCCATCAATTGGGAGGCTGAGTCAGGTGGATCTCTATATTTGAAGCCAGCCTGGTCTACAGAGTGAGGCCAGTGTATTAGTTCCAGGACAGTTATGGCTATCCAGAGAAACACTTTCTCAAAAAACAAAATGAAAGACAAAATATACATACACTTTTTACAAAATGTGTCCTGTAAAATACAGATGCAAGCAAAGTTGTAAATCCTATTACTAGAGTGATGTTTATAATAAAAACCTGATAGTTAAAATCCAATGGAGGGATAATTCTACACTTTCACATGCCCATGTGTTAAAACAGTAGCCATTAAAAATTATACTTTAAAAGAATATTTAATGGAATGTAGAGATGCTTATTTTATCCTTTCAAGTAAAAAGGATATTAAATTGCGTATTTACGTGATCTCATCTAGAATCATACGGCAAAGGAGACTGGGACAAGGCTGACTAAACAGTCTCTGCATTTTGTGCTGCTCAGTGTGTCTGCATGGAAACTCATTCCCTTCTTAACCAAACAGCCCAGAGAAGCTGCACCTAGAAGCCGTGCAGACCTTCGGCTCCTGCTCTTCAGTCTCTGTCCCGGTATCTGTTCACAAGCAGCTCTTTCTGTAATTGTAATTCATGATGTGGGAAGTCCTTCTGTATATGTGTTGCTTTTATTTGCTAATGAATAAAGCTTTTTGGCCAATGACTTAGCAGAGTAAATTCAGGCAGGAAATCCAAACATATATATATAGAGAGAGAGAGCAGGCAGAGTCAAGGAGATGCCATGTAGCTGCCCAAGTAAGAGGTAGCAAACCACGATCTTCGTGGTAAAATATAAATAATAGAAATGGATTAATTTAAGATGTAAGAGTTAGTTAATAAGAAGCCTAAGCTGTTGGCCAAACAGTGTTGTAATTAATATAGTTTTTGTGTGATTATTCGAGTCTGGGAAGCTGGGACACAAAACAGCAGTCTCCTTCTACAAATTCAAGCTTATGTCTCATTAAATTTTGAGAGTTTGTCATGTTTGGAGGGAAAATAATAGTATTTATATGTGTTAAAGGTGTCAAGGGAGACTAATCCTTTTTATAGATCTGCAAAGTATTCTATGTATTAAAGAAAATGAGGTGCGTCGTGCACGCCTTTAATCGCAGCACTCTGGAGGCAAAGGCAATAGGATCTATGAGTTTGAGGTCAGCCTGGTCTACAGAGTGAGTTCCAGGATAGCCAGGGATATACAGAAAAACCCTGTCTCAAGACAGAAAAAGAGAGAGAG
>NC_022010.1:45163758-45164963 GCF_000317375.1 Microtus ochrogaster
AGAGGGAACGCCACATTTGACAAATAAAGATTGGGGGACTCAAGTCTACGAGACACGATACATCCCTATTCATGCAGTCGTTGAAGACATTCATATCAGCCAAAAATCTCAGCACGTCCACCTCCTGTTCATGTTTGTACAGAAATCTAAACTTCCAAAGTAGTTATGACTTCTAGAAGGGAGAGCATGTGCTAAAGAGAGCGCACATCACCTTACACCATGATGTCACAGGGAATGTATTTAAAACTCTTAACAGCTGGTAAAGTGCATACATACAATCTCAGTATTCTTGAGGCTGATGCAGGTGGATTGCCATAAGTGTGAACAGTCTGGACTACTTAACAATACCCTTTCTTTTTTTAAAAAAAAAAAACCTAAATATGGGGTAGTGGTGGCAAACGCCTTTAATCCCAGCACTTAGGAGGCAGAGGCAGGCAGATCTCTGAGTTCAAGGCCTGCCTGGTCTACAAGACCTAGTTCCAGGTAGCTAGGACTGTTACACAAAGAAATCCTGTATTGAAAAAAAAAAACCAAACAAACAAACATAACTAAGAAAACGAACCTCATTTTCTCATTGTGCTTGCACAGTACAAGCTGAAGGACTCAGGAGCTTTGGCTGCCCAATTAGAATGTAGGATCCCTGTGATTGCTTCCATGAATTTATAGGAAGTGTCTAGATCTTGATAACAATGACATAGGACCCAAAAATTCCAACAACCCAATCAATGGGCATCTGTGGGCTGTCACCTTTACAGTGACATTGTGGAAACTGTTCAAACACTAAGGTCATGTGCTCTACTGGATTATAAAGACATGGAGAACAGAAATCAGGCCTTAGAGTCAGACCACATTGCCGTAGCTGATGTGACACACTGTGACCGAGGATGATTCTAGTAATTCTGGTCCAAGTGTCCTAAGTAATGGGGACGTGTTCAAGCCACATCCTTCACTCACGATTAATTACATTTCCAGAAATGGTGGCTGGAATCACCTGTATCCCGTCCTGAAATTTTCAGATTGATAATGCCATAAATGTGCCTTGATATTATGTATTAACATTTCTGTGTCCAAAGGACAGGCAACCAACCCTATAGACTGATAAAAACAATGGGTATTACAGTGTGTGAGCCTTACTTACCTGACTCTATAATGGGTATGACACTGTGTGAGCCTTACTTACCTGACTCTATAATGGGTATGACACT
>NC_022010.1:45165063-45168701 GCF_000317375.1 Microtus ochrogaster
TGTGTGAGCCTTACTTACCTGACTCTATAATGGGTATGACACTGTGTGAGCCTTACTTACCTGACTCTATAATGGGTATGACACTCTGTGAACCTTACTTATCTGATTCTGATCCGGACATAAGGATGGAGAGATGGAGAGGCATTCATGAGACAGCTGTAACCTCACACATTAACTCTAACATTGACCACATGAAGGAATGACTGCATTTCAAGGTGTGTTTAGTGATAAGGTTAAGTTCAAAATGAATTGGTGAACTGTTTAGAGACAGAATCTTGTGTCAGCATTATATGTGAAAAATAGACTAAACTCCCGGCCACAGAGCAGTAGCAGTTGAAACTAAATAACAGAGAGAAAGAACTTCATTAGCTTGGTTTATGGACTTTTGTGGGTGTTTGAAACTTTCCAGAAAAAGAATTGGGTTTTTTTTTCTATACCTAATTTTTTTTTGAAATTTGTCATAGTACATATAACCAGTCAGCACACTTCCTGCACTGAAAACACATGAAACAAACCTCCTATTAGACCAAGAAGATGCAGAAGAACACAGGTCCTGTACTGCAGTTGGCAAAGAGATCGGAAGTAAGTTAAATCTGTACCTGAATGTTTTCCACATCTTTCGGGTGCAGCAGAAACTGAACTTCCTGTAAAGTTTTCAGATGGTTCTTGCTACTAAATTTGAGCACTTCTGAAATTATCAATTTAGCAAATTCGGGTTTAGGAAACCCCAGATTTCCTGTTCCTATTGCTGGAAATCCAATTGATTGCAGAGAGAGTGCCTCGGCGGTTCCTAGACAGTCTCTGATGATGTTTTTCATGATCTGAAAAGCACAAAGCACTTCCTTAAATGTCTTCTTTAGAAATGAGGGACCCTAAAAACTAAGCACTCAGCAGCTTGTCCTGGGAGCACTGTCCACTCTGTTGTGCTTTCAACAAAAGTTAGCAGCAGTGTGTGGGGAAACTGTGGAGAAGAAATGAGAAAGAGAACGTGGACACCCTTACAAGAGCACAGACTCACTCCACCATAAGCAAAGAGCGGAATCCACAGCTGTCCCAGTCTATCACTGTCTCCCAGCTTCAAGCCCTCACCTTACCTTTCCTCAATAAATGTAGTATATTCCCCCAACCCTTCCCTGACCATCAGTAATTGCTGAGCACAATAACTAACGTACATTTCTAACTATGACCTATATGAACTATGACCTACAAGAAGTCATCTACAACCGAAAAGAAATGGCCATGGCATGGACCTGCCAGACTCATGATGCCGTCCCAGAGAAGAAGCAGACAGGGACTAGCTGTGGTGTGCTGTAGGGGAGTCCAGAGAGCCACCCCATGTCCTGGAAAATGTAAAGCTGGGTCCTACCTTCAGTGACCATGCAGTGTCGTTGACTTTCCACTGTGGAGCGACCACATGAAATACGTGGTGGCAGTTCAGATGACAGCCACTGGTTTGTAGAATTGTGCCTGCCTTGACAGGGACCCCTTGTCCTGCTTCATTCAGTTCCTTCTGGAGTTCTGGCCCGGCCTTTTCCAGTAAGGCCTTAGACAGTGGTCCTTTGTTGAGTGCAAGATCCGAGGGAATGGAGGTGACAATGACATCAGTCTTAAAGACAAAACCAAAGATTCCTTTCAAATTCTTAGTAAAGGCATTCATCAACCATGACTACATTTGAGCCACTGGGCTTGGCAAAAGGAAGACAACAGTTTCTTGTACATTTTTACTAATGTTCAGAGAAACAAAACTCATAAAAGTCATGGTAGAAACAGTTCAAGTGTCCATTGGCTGAGAAAAACAAATGTACCTTAATCTAATAGGATATTATGCAGCCACTAAGAGGGATGAAGTACTGATACACAATGTAGTGTGAGCAAACCCTGAAAAAAATTCTTATCAGTGAAAGAAACTGGTCACAGAAGACACAAATATATTATTTCATTTATTTGAAACCTCAAGAACAGGTGAATCTATAGAGCCAGCTGTGGTGGTGCACGCCTTTAATCCCAGCACTCAGGAGGCAGAGGCAGGTAGATCTCTGTTAGTTCAAAGCCAACCTGGTCCACATTGCCAGTTCCAGGACAATTAGAGCCATGTACTAAGACCCGGTTTCAAAAAGAAAATTATACAAACAAACAACAACAGAGCAGATAAGAAGTTCTCTAGAGCTAGGATGGTGGGGTGATGGGTGGATAAATGAGAAATAACTACAAGGGATCACAAATTTCTTTCTGGTGGAATTAGAGTGTACTACAGTTAGATTGCAGGAATGGTCGATTGTGGTTACACACACACACACACACACACACACACACACACACACACAAATAAATTCATGTTCACACTGCAAGAATTATCCCTACATGAGCCCCAACTCAGAGAAGTTCCACGTTTATTTTTAGTGAATATACAGAAAACTACTGATGTGCCCACTTGACTGTGAACTGTGAGTTATGTAACACTGTTTAAAGAAAAAAAGCCATCAATATTCAACTGTTAAAATGATGTTTAGCTTTGCTCAGCTTAGCCTGTGGGAACATGATGCAGCAGCATGTCCAGGTGAAAAGGTCCAACTGTGGGGCTGGGGCAATGGCTCAGTAGGTAAGAGCACTGGCTGCTTCTCCAGAGGACCCAGGTTCAATTCCCAGAACCCACATAGCAGTTCACAACCTTCTGTAACTCCAGTTCCTGGGGCTCTGACTCTCAGATAGACCTACATGCAGGAAAAACCACAATGCACACGTACTAAATATAAATACTTTTTTTAAAGTTTCAGTTGTATCACTGCTGGTCACAACACACCAAGAATTGTTCTTGGTGGATTCTAGAGACACTTTCTCATGAAAACAATTCAAAGCAAGACAGGGTTACAGCATCTAGTTCATGTCATCGATTATCATAGCCAGCATATCCATCCACCTGTTTGCCATTTAAAGGTAATGGGACAGGTGACACCCAGTGGTGATAATTTAGGACGTATAGCTTTGTCTTTAAACAAAGCTTTCAAAAATTGGTTAAAATTTCATTGTAGAGGTTGAAAAGCTGGCTCAGCAGTTAAGAGCATTTGCTTTTCTTCTAGAGGACCCAGGTTCAGTTCCCAGCATCCACTCATGTGGCTCACAAACACCTGGATTGGAGTTCATCTCCAAAGGATCTGACACTGCCTTCTGGCCTCTGGGTATCTGCACACATATGACATTCACTCACCTGGTCACAAACACATACACATAAATTTAAAAAAATAACAGAAATAAATCTTTTTTGTGGCTGGAGAGACAGGTGTGGATGCTGGGAACCGAACTTTTATATTTTTGGTTATGAGCCTAGCCTTTAACAGCTGAGCTATCTCTCCAGCCCCAGAAATAAGTCTTTAACAAATTTTCTCTATATTATGATGCTTGTTTTCTTTCTGTTGTTTTAATAGTTTCTCTCTCTCTCTCTCAATAAAAAACAAGGTTTTATATAGTTCAGGCTTGCCTCAAATTCACGTTGTAACCAAAAATAACCTTGAATTAGAATTTCTGATCCTCCTCCCTCCATCTCCCTAGTGCTGCGTTTACAGACTTGTGGCTCCACACCGTGTTTATGCAGTGCTAAGGGACTGAACCCAGGACTTCATGCCTGCTAGGCAAACCCTCTT
>NC_022010.1:45170469-45171644 GCF_000317375.1 Microtus ochrogaster
TTTGAAAGAGCGAGGGCCAGACCATCAATGTGTTTCAGATTCTCGTTTGCTGCATTCACGACCACATCGGCAGGAAACCGAGCCAGGTCTCCCTGCTGTACAATCAGCGTGACTCCAGGGGCTATGTCCTTCTGTAAGAGGCACTTCTGCTCTTTAAGGCTGCCTTTGTCCTTCTCTGCTCCCTCCTGGAGCTCAATGATGCATCCATACAGGCGTTTGATCTCGCTTTTGTAATAGGATGCTTTATCCTGGAAGAAGTGCCTAGCACCAGGCTTATCAATCTGGAACCTTTTAATGCAGACTGAATCCCGGATTTGCTTGACCATGTCCATGCAGTCTAGAACTTTACTCTTGAAGCCAGTTAGTAAAATGCCTTTTGGTTCGTCTTCCAGCTTAAAACTTGCCTGCACATTGGCCTTCCTTATCTTTGGCCAGAACAGATTCTTATCTGACCTTAAATACTCGATTATCAACAATGGTTCTATTTCTACCAGTCTTTCAATTTTCATGGTGTTTTCCAAGAACTCAAAAAGTTGGCCATGGATTTCATTTACTTCTTTCACACAGCCTGCAATGATGACCTCCGCTGGGGTTCCTAAAGTTAATTCATCCTTTATCATAATGCTTGCAGTGGAGCGGTGTCTTTTTTGCAGAAGGTGAATTTTCCTTTTCCACACATTGCCTCTAAAAACTTCCTTGTCTTCAACTTCAATGATTTTATAACTCAAGGCATCAAGCATTTTCTTCTCTGCTTCTGCTAGGGCTCTGAAAGAACAGGCCATCAAAAGAAGAGCTGTACCATTCAGCTCATATGTGACAAGAATTTTCTGTGCTTCAAAAAGAGTCTTGGAGAATTCCTGACTGTCTACTTGCTGCAGAAACATGAAGACTTCAGAAGGAATCGGGACGTCTTTCTGAGGCATGGAATACATCTTTTCCTGGATGTCACACTTTACTTTATACACATCTGCACGGAATCCCTTAAAGCACAGGTGCTGAGTGGCAGCATCGTAATGAATCTCCATCTCTGGGTTCTCTTTCCTTAGATCATCCAGGAAACCACTCTGATGCAAAAGAAAATGTTTCCCTGGAGAAATGGCCACTTTCTCCTTCACACTCTGCTCCTCCTTTCGGACCTTTTCCGTGGTGCTGTCTATCAACTCCTTGATTTTCTG
>NC_022010.1:45173373-45174206 GCF_000317375.1 Microtus ochrogaster
TAGTATCAGCATGGAAATTAGAATCAATCCCGCAACAACCTGGGTTTAAATGGCACCCATGGCAGAAGGATGCTAAAACATGATACCCTGGTGAAGGACTCAGTCCTAGGGCAGGCATCAGGCCTGAGGGAAGGAATGTGAGCTTCAGAGGCCCAGCCTCCCACAGGGCTCCAGAGAGGCTGAACAGCCTGAGTGACCTCCAGCTCAGACTCAGCACCACCTTAGGCCAAGAACTGCTGAGGGACTGTTTCATTTCCTCCTACAGCACTCCTCTGAGGTAACTCCTAACACTACCTCTACATATGAGAAAACAAAGGGTTTGAGGGCTCACGAAGGTCACCATGCCAGTGACCTCCAGTCAGGATTGTAACTCAAGACTGTCTGACTCAAGAACCACTGATGATGTCATCAACAACAGAACTTCCATCTCCTCCTCAGGTTATGAGAAATCTCCATTATCCCATCTCAGCACAGGCACAGCACAGGGGGAACCGGAACGCTTTCTAGAACTCTACATGCTTCTGAGTCCATCTCTCCCTAAACTTGTTGATTAGAGAATCAATGCAGGGACATAAAACACAGATCTATGGCTGTGAGTACGGCCTGTCAACATTCCTAGAATGGCGACCTTCAGTCACAGGCCGGACTCGTCAGAGACTCTCCCTGTCTGTCATGAGCTTGTGCTGCTTCTCCAGAGCCTGCCTTGCTGCCCTCATTCTGCACCAAATCCAGATGAATGAGAGATTGGTGCCATTTCTGACAGATTAAGGAATGACTGAAATGGCCAACCATCCATGTCTTTCCCAAGTGGCAGGCCAAGACACATTACCTTT
>NC_022010.1:45191407-45193104 GCF_000317375.1 Microtus ochrogaster
CAGCAAGCCCTTGTAAAAGAAGGAGAACTCAGCACAGGGATGTGAATGTCACTGTGTGCATTATTCATGTTGTAGACGTGTGGGCATATGGAGGAGTGCACACCCCTGGTCACGTGGAGGCCACTGCAGGACATTGGGTATTTCCCTGCACTGCTCTCTGAGTTCTGGCCTGGAGACAGAGTTTCTCACTGAAGTTCTCTCATTGCCTAAGCTAGCTGTGATCTGCCCATTTCTGCCCTCTACACTGGGCACATGGAGCCATGCCTGGCTGTTTACGAGGGGACTGGAGTTTCAAATTCTGGCCCTCACACTGACACAGCAAGCTGTCTAACCCAGTGAGCCATTCCCCTGCCTCTAAACTTCCTGGGGTGGTGCTGTTTATTTGTTGATGGAGCTTTCTTGAGACAAGGCTACTATGCAGCCCTGGTTGGCCTAGAACTTGCTCTGTAGACCAGGCTGGACTCACACTCACAGAGACCTGCCTGCCTCTGTCTCTCAAGTGCTGGGGTCAAAGCATGTGCTGCCATGCCTAGATTACTTTTTAGTATTCATTGCTTTATCTTAGTTATTGAGTATTCCCAAAGGGCTTTGAGATTACAAACATGGTTGCCAGCTCATGGTCCTGGAAGTTTTAAGAAATGAGTTCTAGAAGAAGTCAGATTTCCCCAGAGGAAGGGGTGATCCTGGGACCCGAGCCCTTTTCTCCTTTCTGTATCACTACATAGCCAAGAGTTCCTGAGAAGGTGTACTGCTTTGTGCCATTGGCCTGAAAGGAGCAGGTCAATTGATTGTAGACCAAAAACTCCAAAATTGTAAAGCCCAGATAAACCCTTCCTCTATTCAAGGTGATTATCTTGGATATGTTATCACACAAGGGAACTCTGGTGAATGCCGTTAGCATCCTGCTACACAAATCCTACTTACACAGCCTCAGCCTTCTTATTGGCTACTGAGGTCGTTGGAATTGTTTTGAGCCAGTCAGTGAATTCCATTGAAGAAACATAGAGTGTAGTAGTACAGAACCTGTACTGGACTGGGTGGGTTCTGAAGGTGTGAATATTTATAATCACAGGGACAACTGTGTACATGGGGTGAGACCCATGTTGTAGACAGATGACCCAGTTCGTCATCAGAATGACCAGAAGTCCAGCCATTAGACTGCAATGATAAACAACCCATATTTGGTCAGAAAGGGAACAGGAAAAAAAAAAAAACTAGAATGAGCCGCGGTGGTGGCACACACCTTTAATTTCAGCACTTGGGAGGCAGAGCCAGGCAGATCTTTGTGAGTTTGAGGTCAGCCCGGTGTACAAGAGCTAGTTCCAGGACAGGCAGGCCACTTTTATACAGAGAAACCCTGTCTCAAAATGAAGCAAATCAATCAAACAAACAAAAACAGAATACAACAGATTTTGCAAAAACAGAATTAGAGCACCAGACAGCTGAACTTAGTGAAACTCTACAGAATCCAAAGACTTGCCATTTGATTTCCAGCTCACCCACAGTCTAGCTGAGTGGCTATAAAGAACTAAACACTTCTGGAGCAGAGGTTCCCCACTGAAAGTATTTTCTAGGAACGCTGTCAACCACATGAAGAGCTATGAAAGTGTCAACTGTGATATCAGAAGCTGCAGCCAGAGAGAAGAGGAAAATCAGTGTCGCTCAGATCATGGAGAAGCAGAAAGGAACAGGGAGGG
>NC_022010.1:45194294-45194983 GCF_000317375.1 Microtus ochrogaster
AAAAAAAAAAAAAAAAAAACGAAGGTGGGTTCTAGGGTCGCAGAGATGACACCATGGTTAAGAACGCTGACTGCTCTTCTAGAAGACCCCGATTCTGTTACCAGCTCCCACATAATGGCCTATGACATCTGTATGTCCAGTTCCAGGGGATCTGATGCCCTCTTATGACCTCTGTAAGCACTACATGCATGTGTTATATAGACATATAAAGAGCAAACACCCATACACATACAATACAAATAAATCTTTTCTGTATGTTTGTATGGTTTTCAGAGACAAGGTGTTTCTGTGTAACAGCCCTTGCTTTCCTGGCATTTGCTTTGTAGACCAGGCTGTCTTTAAACTCACAGAGATATACGTGCCTCTGCTTTCCCTGTGCTGGAATTAAAGGCGTGCCCCACCACTGCCCAGCCACAAATGTTTGTTTTTTTTTTTAAGAAGGTGAGTTCCCTTATTACAAGAATACCTAGGCCCTCAATAAACAGGGGCCCATTTAAGACTAGAATGTATGATAAAGTGTGTCTACCTGAAATGGGGTTACAGGGATTTGAGTTTGGGTCTGAGAATATAGCTCAGTGTCCTAAAGGGGGAAAAAAAAACACCTACATACTCAACAGTACACAAACCCAGTTGACCTACAAAGGTGAGACCTCCCTGTTGGTACTGGTATATACTACTGCACTGGTAGG
>NC_022010.1:45195083-45200990 GCF_000317375.1 Microtus ochrogaster
AAAAACACCTACATACTCAACAGTACACAAACCCAGTTGACCTACAAAGGTGAGACCTCCCTGTTGGTACTGGTATATACTACTGCACTGGTAGGCTCAGTAGTACTGCCCAGCTAGTGTAGGTTTACATGAATTCATGCCTGCTCAGGGTGTTTCTGGGACAGAGGGTAGGGCCTCTACAGGAAAGGAAAGCTGCTGCCCTAGGGAAATTCCAGCTGCCTTGCTGAGGAGGAAGCGGGGCCTCAACTAGGAAACCGAAAGTGAATAGAAGTTCTAGTCACCCCAAAGACTGGCCTGCAACAATGTTCCATTTTAGTGTTCTGAGTCATCTTTGTTGGGAGTGAATGAGAGGAATCAGCTGAGCCACCTGGGAGAAGAGGGGGCTGTGCACTGGGAGCCCCTGAGGGAGAACGCTGAGCTGGGGGTGAACGCTGAGCTGGGGGTGTGAGCCCAGCCTTCACCTCAGCTGCCCAGGGCCTGCTGGGAAGGCTACAGCTGGGACTGCACCCTCACAACCATACTTCCCCCTGCTCTGTATGTCACTAAACTACCAGTATCCTATAGATCTCCATTTTGTTGGTTTGAGGCTCTCGATAAACAACAGGGATTTTTCAGACTTCAGCACATCCCAGTCACCTCAGAGGGCTGGTGGCAAATGCTTCCCCACTCACCCACATTCTCTGTACTAAAGTGTCTAGAATAGAGCTGGGGCTGGGTCTAGTTCCCCTGCCCTCGCTGTGACAAGGATGTGGTAGTCTGTACCCCTAACATGCGACCTACATTTGGAGACAGCTCAAGAGAAGAACGCACTCCGTAAGGGTTGTGTCTACTGGAGTAGTAACAGCTGGCATCAAACTGGGAACCCTCTAATCTTCTGAGGTGGTTCTCAACCTGTGGGTCGTGACCCCTTTGAGAGTCAAAGGTCCTTTCTCAGAGGTAGCCTAAGACCATCAGAAACAGAGATATTTACATTACACTTCATAGCAGTAGCAGAATTACAGCTGTGAAGTAGCAATGAAAATAAGCTTATGATGGGGTCACCACAGTTTGTATTATAGGGTTGTAGCAGTAGGAAGGTCGAGAACCACACTGCTCTAGGAAAAGAGAAAATGAGAAAACAGGTTTTGCTGTCAGCTCTCTGTGGATCCCACCCTGGTGAAATCCAACCCAGGACTATCAATAAGGTTCTTGCTTTGCAGAGGGATTCAGCGCCCTGCAGGTCTCTCCTGCCTCCTGACCTGGCTTTCTGAAAACGTGTGTCAATACCTTCTACACCTGTCTCTTTCTGTCATTTTTTTCTTCTTGGCTCCTTGTTGGGCTGTTATCTAGTCTACAGCCTGGCTTCCTTGGCCTCCTTGCCCCTCATTCCCTCCAAAGGTCTCTCCAAATCCAAGGATAAGAGGGAGGAATTGTCTGTATTCTGAGGGTGACCCTGGTCTACAAAATCTCAGGTGGGGCCTGATGGTAGTGGCACACTCCTTTAATCTGGAGGCAGAGGCAGGCAGATTCCTCTGAGTTCAAGGCCAGTCTGGTTTACAAGAGCAAGTTCCAGGACACCCCCAAAAGCTACAGAGAAACTGCCTCCTAAAACAAAAACAAACAAACAAAAATATCTCAGGAGGGAACTAATGGTGGCCTTCCTGGAGCCACAGGTCTGGGGAAAAGAGCACCAGGAAGCTTGCCGGGCTCCCGGGCTGTGGCCTCCCTTGCAGATTGCAGACAGAAGTGGGGAGCATTCAACTGCTCAATGGTTCTGGAGCCTTCCTGCCATGAGGGAACTCTCCACTGGAACCCCCACCCCAACTCAAAGCCCACAACCACTTCAGGCCACCCTGGGGCAGAAGGACAAAGAAAGACTTTGTCCAGGCTGTGGCACTAGAGCCCTGGGGCTTTTCCCTTCTCAAGCTCACCTCCCAAAGACATTGTCCCCCACCCCCCAGCTAGTAGAACTCAGTAGTGCTAGCTGACCCAAGACTGCAAGATTCTTAATTCTTTAACTGCACCACTTGAATAATAAAAACATTTTTTTTTTTTTTGGTTTTTTCGAGACAGGGTTTCTCTGTGGCTTTGGAGCCTGTCCTGAATAAAAACATTTTTAAAAAGGGAAGGAAAGGAAGAAAGAAGGAAAGAAAGAAGGAAGGAAGAAAAAGCAAAGCACGGGAAGGTTCACAGCACCAGGAAGCTCCTGGAAGAGCAAGGAAACTGCCACTCCTGGATGCGCTGGCCACTCCCCATTCTGACCCCAGGATCTCCCGCTCCCATCGCGCTGCTCAGAGTTCTGGGCCCGGCACCGATGGCCTGAACCCCGCGCCGGGCGACCCTTTTCGGCCTTTTAGCCTCTCACCGTCCTCCGGGGAAAAGAGCACCAGGAAGCTTGCCGGGCTCCCGGGCTGTGGGACGACCTCGCACTCCCCTCCGCCCGACTTCTTTCGGCTCTGGAAGTACATTTGCAACTTGTTGATTAAGGTCTTCGGGGGGTCTAGGCCCCAAGACCCCTCGACCATCAGCGGGAAGGGCCCGGACTCTGCCATCCTGGCAGGCCTGCGAAACCGCTACTGCTGGGTCGCCTAAAGCTGCGCAGAGTTTACTCTGAGTTAACTTCTCTTTCGGTTTCATTTCCTGGAAATTCCTCAGCGTCCTTACTTTCTATTTTCACCTAGCTGACCCCGAATTGGAATAAAGCATCACTCCCAAACTCCCACACACACCCAAGGACCCTGGGGCACTCCCAGTCCCCTCTTTATTTTCCAGCCCTCACAGAGGTGAGTCAATCCCCCTGAGCTGGCAGTCCCCAGGACTCTGGTCTGCAGTGCACCTTCACGTGGCTCCCTAGCTGGGCTCAGGCTGCACTTCACCCCAGCCACAGCTGAGCTTTGCTCCATCCCTAGGATAACTTCAGTATACCTGAAATCCACATTGTATGAGAGAAGAAAAGGGGCTCACAAATGGTCCTCTCCGGATACTCCCTGCTTTCTTGGGGACCACCCATCAGAATTTAACCTGCCTTTTTCCTGCTTCTGAACTGTTTTCTCTTCCCTGAAAACTGTGTCTACAAACTCCCAAGTTTGAGGAATGTGAGCTAAGCACCGATCATGTGTGCAACTAAGGGACACAGATGTGGGGACACGGGGGATAAGACAGTAAACGGGTGTTGCTGGAGCAGGAGAGCAGGGCCTCCCAGCCAATTAGGGAAGGACAGAAGAGCTTATGGGCAGCTGACTTGGCACCTGAAGCCTAAGGGCTATTGAGAAAGGACCTTAGAGGATTGGGGGAGGGGAGACTCTGGGTGGTGACTCACAAGTGCAGAATCACTAGGGCGGCTGCATGGTGCTGGAGTGGACACAGGAGAAAAAAGGCTGCCGACCTGTACACTCCAGAGAGGCCTGGAGGAAACGTGGGCCCTAAGCTGCCACTGAAGACAGCATTTGCTGAAGGATATGAAAAGTTCAGCCTGGAGTGGGGCAAGAGACTGGATCCTAGAGCAGGAGTGAAGAGGACTGACTGGGACAGGGGTGAGAAGAGCTGGGAACTGTGTATCCTCAACATGCAATGAGCGGATGTGTGAGACAGTTAGAGGCTTTGCCATTCCAGGGTTAGGGTGTGCTGGCCCTCTGTGGGCCCTAGCAGCCCAGTCTGATGAAAACAGAGAGGGCACGGAGTCTGGGGAGGCCTGAAGTCTGACAAAAGGAGGAAGTAGAAGCTGCAAACCTAGCCAGACCTTCCCAGAAGGTGGCTGAACAGGAAGATGGGGAGTCAGGCTGTGGTGGGGGTGGGAGTTTGGGCTCAGATTATTTTTAATAATCTGATGTGTTTACTTATTTTAAATACATTTTTATTCTTTTATTTTATTTTGGTTTTTCGAGATAGGGTTTCTCTGTAGCTTTGGAGCCTGTCCTGGAACTATCTCTTGTAGACCAGGCTGCCCTCAGACTCATTGAGATCTGTCTGCCTCTGCCTCCCAAGTCCTGGGATTAAAGGCGAATTTTATTTTTCTTTACAGCTGAACTTTCTCCTGTACATATGCTCCACATGTTCTCTCTCCATTAGCTGAAACTTAAAAAATTATTTTACGTGTATGGGTGATTTTCCTGGATGTATGACTGTGTGGCGTGAGAATGATGGAGACCTAAGAATCCAAGCTGCCCCAGATATAATCACAAATCCAACTGGGCTAGACAGTCACTTAAGAGACCACCCCCAACAAGGTAGATTTACCCAGGAAATTATGTCTGAGTCTCTTTAGCAAACTTCTGAACTTTTTATCCCTCTCACTTTTAGGGAGGTAATTGTATCTGGATCTATTTGGAATATTTGTATACCCTGACTTTTAGGGAGATAATTTTATCTGGCTCTATTTGGAATATCTGTATATCCTGGAGATTGTGATAACCCCAAAGATGCCAGAAACTTTCTTCATAAGGCCATGACCTCAGGATCTTCTTGGTGCTTCTGCCCCTGAGCAAACTCAAACAGGGTAATTAACACAATGTAAACCTAAAGACAACTGACAAGCTCCAACTAATTGTGAAGTTTGGTAACAGATCAGAGGCCTCCTCTTACATTATATTCAGAGTTTGAAGAGTGAATTTGTTATTGTTATTCTTTCGGTCCCTGCCCTAGCCACGCCCACTCCTTTTAACTTCTGACCTCCACCGCCTTAGCTCTTTTCCTGCTTTTCTCTCCAGGTGTACACACGGGGCTTTGCCTCTCTCCTTCTCTCTCTCTCTCTCCCTCCTCTCTCTCTCTCTCTCTCTCTCTCTCTCTCTCTCTCTCTCTCTCTCTTTCTCTCTCTCCCCCTTTCTTTCTCTTCTTTTTAATAAATTCTTATATGGCTATTTCCTGTGTTTATATGTCTGACCCGCCGCGTGCATGCCCTCCCGCTGGTGGGAAACTGTAGCCTCTTGCTCGGGTGCCCGGCACCCGATTTTATGTTATGATTTTAATATGTTAAGTGACTCTGGCAGGTCCCACTGAGGGTATGGGACCACAACAGGTAAGGGACAGAGACATATGCCATGCAGCGAGAGCTTGGATATGGAGAGTTTATTTTGTGGGTTGGGAGGGTAAGGGGGGGCATATGGAGCGGGAAGAGAGAGAAAGAGAGGAGAAAAGGGGAGAGAAAGGGGAGGAGGAGGATGGCACAAGCTGCCTCTTCAGAAGGAAGGCAGGAGTGAGAGAGAGAGGGGACCAGCTTGCCTGGAGGGAAAGGGAAGATTGGGAGTGGGTGGAGCTTTGCTCTTAAAGCATTTTCTTATACTCTGAAACTTTTCTTCCCTCAGACCTTTAAAACATGCAGATACACACCTTAATAACTTGCATTTATATACCTTAAAACACCTTGTTTGAGCTTCACATCTTTATTAATATAAATTTGATTGAGCTTCGCATCTTAAAACACCTTTTATTTAACATGGTAAGAAGTTATGCTGAAATCTGTTTTGTGAGGTTGTCCCCTTCCAACTGACAAAACCTCTTAGCCATCAAACTACACCAGAGATCTTGAGAAGGACAAAACTTTATCTGAGTTACTGATGTAAAAATGACAGAGAACTTACTCACTTGGCTACTTAGACAGTCGCTCCTCAGGGTCCTCCATGGTCATTGAGGGCAGGGGTTTCAGAATAGTTTTTGTCTTCTGCTGTTAGTGCAGGCCTGCCAGGCTTCAGAAGATCCTGTGAGGTTAAAAATTTGCAGGAAGACTAGCCTACCTTTCATAGGCAGCCAGGGAGTCGATTCCAGTTTTCCTCCCTCTACTGTCTGGAGATCTTCAGGAGTTAAGATGAAAGGCAGTTTTCCCCAGTGGTTAGTGCCTTCACATGAAGTGAGTTATGGATGGACGTAGTCCTGTGCCATCTGTCTTCTGTATTCTGCCTTCTTTGGAGGAAATGGAGTGGGGCTGCCAGGATC
>NC_022010.1:45201670-45207713 GCF_000317375.1 Microtus ochrogaster
AGAGAGAGAGAGAGAGAGAGAGAGAGAGAGAGAGAGAGAGAGAGAGAGAAAGTAGGGAATTAAAGTTGCAGATTTTAGCAGGTGGGAGACAACAGATGTGGTAATGGACGCCTCAGAGGGCCCTGCGAAAGTGTACCATCACACAAACACACCACATGCAAGAGAGTCAACATAAAAGTAATTTTTCAAAGCATAGCTAATAGCTTAAAGAAAGCTGGTGAGTCATGTGGGGGTAGCCTGCTGCTGGCCCTGATTGGTTTTGGGCAGAGCCTGACATGTCTGTGGCTCCTCCCTGTCTTACCCTCAAACAAAATGGCAGTGATTGCCCATAACAAAGATTGTGCAAAGCAAGAATGTGGTGCAAAGCAAGAATGGTGGGGATTTTGAAGAGACAGAATAACAAGATATATATATATATATTTATATAGGACGCTTAAAACATACATTTAAACAGACTCAAATCAGTACGGCCACAAGTCATTCACACATTCTTTCATACAAGAAGTGCACAGGAAACTTTTTAGCACGGTCAGCTGCAGTTTTGTGAGAAGAGGTACAGATCCCCCTCAACCCCCCATGGGACGGCTGGGAGAGTCTGAGGGGTTAGAATAGGTGGTAGAAGCTCCAGGTGCTGGCACGCAGGAGGGCGGGTTGTGGTGTTGCTGACGGAGGTGCCTCAACTGCAGTCTCAGTGGCACAGTGCTAAGTCAGGCCTAGAGTGAGCTGCTGGCACCATGAAACTGCCCTGCCTCTGAGGAGACATCGGGGACCAGATGTGCAGTGGTGGTGGTGCCTAGGCTGAAAAATCACCCGCGTGGGACGAACTGAGCAATGGCAGGGTGACCAGGACTGAAAATAGGTTTGCTGGCTCCCGCAGAACCTGCAGTGGCAGTGGAGGCAGAGGCAGGGCTCTGCAAATGGATAAGACAGACAGAAGAAAGACAGATTCTGCCACAGACAGGCTTAGCCACTGTGGGAGGCAGCCAGGCAGAGGGAAGTGGCCAGTTTCTAAGGGGTACTTGGGCCATTTCTTAGTGCAAAGGCAGATAAGCCTAGGAGTCTGTAAGTAAGGCATTATGAAGCTTAGAGGTTTCAGTGTCTCTAAAAGATATCCAGGGGGAGGTGGGACTGATAACACTGGAAGGTTTATTTTCCATAGCTCAGGATGGGAGAGAGAGAAAGGAGACCCAATGGCTACCTTGTCTACAAGCATCTTGAGACAGAACGAGGGTTCCAGTGATTGGTTCAGGCCATCTGACAGGTGCCAGGAAGCCTGGGTCACATGGTTTTTATGCCTCACTTTGACTTTGGTTTGTGAGTCTGTGTCTGCCTACTCAGCCAGGACAGTGTGGTGTTTAGATGAACTTTTGTCTCCACCTGACTAAGCAGCAGAACTGAGTGGCCAGCACCTGATAAGCCTGGGATTGACAACCTGGAGGATATACTTAAGTGTCGTAAGTGCAGCCTTATGTCCCCTAATATGTGGGCCCTGAACTTCCCTTCTGGCCCTCTATGAAGGGCTACTCAGAAAACACCAGAAATGGCTACAAACAAATTCCCAGCATCACTGAACACAAATGATGAATGGATCGGAGAGAAATAGTCTGTGTTTGTAGGGGTGGATACTTGTCAGTTGGGAAGCTATGCAGGGGCTGAGCAGTTCCCTCTTGGTCCATCATGTCCTTGCTAAAGGCTAACCTCTGGGTGCACTGTTGTATATGGGGAGTCAGCAGGGAGTCCTGTATCAGTTTCTCTGCCTTTTTGCAGGTAAGAGTTTGGGAGCTGAAATGGGATGTGATAGGACATCACTTTAAATTGCTGATTCTGTGTGCTCTGAATTGGGAAGGAAGACAGAAAAATCCAGCTTTTTTCTTTGATGAAAAATACAGCTTCACTGTAACTGTCTAACAGCAGCAGATTTTCCATTTTCATTTTACTCTGATGAAATTAAATAGGTTTAGTAAACATATTGTGTGTCTATTGTAGAAACTCCTTCAGCCAGTTGCTTTTAACATACCAGCCCACTTGAGTGGGACTTCTTTTACTATAAATGCTGATGTAAACCACGTGCTTGCTCTCTCTTCCAGCTGTTGGATTCAGTTCCTGTTCTCGGTTTGTGCAGAGCATTGTGATCTGGGAATCTACCCCTAAAAAAAAAAATAACCCTTTATTATACTCAATTCTGAGCCAGTGTGGGATTTATTTTTAGCGTTCATATTCATCTGGCACCCACGTGGATCCCAACTCCATGCCTGCAGCATGGACCAGCCTAAAAGGCACAAAAGGTCCATAGCCCAGAAGATCTCCCACTCACACCTGCCTGACTGTTTTTTTTTTTTTCCCACTTAACCATAGTGGAGTTAAGCATGCCTTGATTTGGTAATTTCCCAGGCTCACACAAACCTTCCCCTCCTCCACACTTTCCCTGATGCATGGAATTTTTTCTTGTGCTTCTGTTACTCTGGTTTGCATTCCCTGCTTGGGAGCTCTGGGCTCCTTAATCCAAAAACACCTCTCTCCATGTACGGAATTGATTTAATTGCTCTTAAGCAGAGAGCAAAGCATATTTGCCAGTATTTATCCAGGCACCAATGTGAAGAACCAAAGCAGCATGGGACTGTTCATGCCACCAACTGCATATTTCACTTCCACATTGCTGCAACTGCGACACCTGCTGGCCAATAAAGATTATTACAATACAACAATTTAGCAAAATCTCATAATCAAGATAACTATTTGATTCACAAATCAGTAAACTTGAAAGTTATATAATTGCAAATAATATTGCCAACCAGGAATTTAATAACCTCCTTGCTTATACTATGCATATTAATCAGCAAGGCTTATATGGTTTTTCTGATACATCCATTTATTGGATATTGGAACTTGTCCCTACAAGCAGGATATGAACCCGGAACCCGGACCCTGAAGGAGAGGAATGAGAGGGACAAGAGACATGAGAAATGGACAGAAAGTCTGTATTCTGATCAAGCTGCAAATTTTATTTTTTTTCAGGAGCTTTATACAGCAAAAGGGGAGGAGTGGGTAGGTTGCTGTGCCATTGTTCTAACTGGAATGTCAGGTCTGGAGACATCCCTAGCTGATAGGAAGTGATAAGGAAATTCTGAGGGTCTGTAAATGTTTACTCACAGGGAGAATGCTAATTACTTCTGGTGCCTGGGGTCTGCAAGTCTGCAGGTATACTTAACTCACAGGGAGAGATAAGAAGATACTGGGTTATTTCCTGGGCCTGGAACTTGTCCTACAGGGGTGAATATCTCACAATTTGTGAACTAAGATGGCTGGACTATGACCAAATACGGGTCTTTGCTCCCAGCAGGGACTTAGTTTTCTTTTTTCAAATTATATCCTTAAGAAAATGGTTTGATAACAGGGTGAAGAATGAGCCACTTTTGGAAATGATACAGCGGAGTAATAATGAACAGCAGACTGACAGGACCAATAACATAAAAAATCAAAAGTTAGCTGAAAAAAATTAATACTCCTGAAAAGGATAACATTAATCTGCCAGACAAAATTCAATCCATGTCAATGGATACTGAGAAATTATCTGAATGAATTCATACTGTTGAATTTGACAACCAAAATCTGTTAGAAGGCTATGATATGTTAGTAAATAGAGTAACCCTTCAAAAAGGCAATTTACACACTAACCAAATAATGTGCAAGGATAAGATGTTATCTTTAAAGGAAAAACTTCAGACCTTGGAATCACATGTGCAGAATGAGAACCAGAGGCTTTGTGCCTCAATGAAATCACTAGAAATATATACAGGACAAGAGATTCAGGTTTTACAAATGATAGTACTAAAAATATTTGACGTGCTTGAGGAAATTATTGGGACTGATGAACAGGGAATAAATGTTCAAGGACAGGCTATAACATCAACAGGACCTGTAAGAGTCAGAGATGACTTAGCCAGGGTTTTAGCTTCCTACTCTGTAAACAACTCTGAAAAGCATCAAGCTCTAAATGCCCAAAATGATCCAAAGAATGTAGTTGAATACCTATAGGTATGAATGATCTAAAAGTAATTAAGCAAGCAGTAGTGTCTTATGGCTTACATTCAACATTTGTTAGGGAGACGGTAAAGACAGGGCTTCTAGCCACGTGATTGGCTTTAATTAGTTTCAGCAGTCTTGGAAGATGGGCCACAAGTACTGTGAAAATGCTATTGGCAAGAAGAGTAAAACATTTTAGAACAACAGGGAAAGTCAAAAGGATTGAGGTGTCCCAAGATCAAATTCTTGGCAAGGGCTTTTATGCTAACCCACAGGATCAAGCTCTTTACCATGAACAAATCTTGTCCTTATGCCACACAGAAGCCTTAAATACTTGGGACAGGATCAAGAACTAGGAAAGCTAATTGAATCATATACCAGGGTTAAACAGGGCCAGAGAGAACCCTGTAGTGACATTTTACAATTAACTAAGGCTGTACAAGTAGAAATAACAGACCAAGAGGCTAGATGAGTACTTAATGAATCTCAGTCTTTTAAAAATATCAACTTAGAATGCAAAAAGATACTTGGGCCTTTAAAGGTTAGATCAGCATCTATAGATGACTGGATCATGCATACAATGAATGTTGAGACATTTGACTATAATAGGAAAAGCAATTTCCAAAGGTAGGAGGAGACATCAAAATGCCAAATGTTTTAATTGTGGTAGAATAGGACATCTAAGAAGGAATTGTAGACACGGAATTCCTAGGAATAATGTCTCCTCTGGAAATGGCAAAAATAAATGGTATTAACCTTCTGGATTATATAGGAGGTGTGGCTAAGAAAGACATTAGAACAATGAATGCAGATCAACAAAAGACAGACAAGGCAAACTGATAGAATTGGGACACTCCTTGAGGGGAATCTCGCAGACCCCGAAGAAAAACGTGGTCCAGTCATTACCAGTCACTGTAAAGGACATGTATCACCAGGAAAATTAAAAAATTCATGGCCTGCTGTCATAAACCATACTGTCCTGGATGGTGTAGTAAACATGGGGGATGAATCAAAAATTCCAATAAGAAATAGGAAGTGTATATTGTGAGAGACTTCTATAAATGATCAAAAAACAAAGGTAAGAATGTGTGTAAAAGACATTGTAATTGAGGAATTACTAGGCACGGATGTGGACATGAGTATCATTACTCCAGAATCTTGGCATCCAAATTGGCCTTTTCAAGAGGCAGATATTCAATTTCTAGGAATTAGAACCCTATCTGAAGTGAAACAAAGCACAAGATGGTTAAATGTGTAGGGCTAGAAGGACAGAGAAGAAGCCTGAGGCCCTAAGTGGCTAATATCACAGTCAATACATGGAGTCATGACTTGCTGCAGCAATGAAATGCCCAGATTAGCTTTATTGTAGTCTCAGAAACTCATGTTTCTGGAAAGGATATTATAAGTTACTATATACAAAGGTCACTGCCATTCAGGCTGTATAAGAACACAAAGCAACTAACAAACCTTTAGAGGTACCAACAGACCTACCTTTAAAATGGTTAACTGAGAAACCAATATGGGTTAATTAGTGGCCTTCAATAAATAAATAAAGAGAAACTGCAGGATTTAGAAGATCTGGTATAGGAGCAACTTGATGCTCATCATATTGAAGAATCAACCAGCCCTTGGAACTGTCCTGTATTTGCTGTTAAAAAGAAATCTGGAAAATGGAGAATGGTCACAGATCTAAGAGCTGTCAACAAGGTAATTCAAGCCCTCCTACAATCTGGAATTCTTCTCCTTCTCTATTACTATAGGATGTTGTAATATGAGCGGCGGGGCTGCATCCCCAGCACCCCCGCCGCCTGGCTAGCTTATGCCCCGAAATAACAACACACAAACTGTATTCATTTAAACACTGCTTGGCCCATTAGCTTTAGCCCTTACTGGCTAATTCTGATATCCCCATCAACCCATCTCTAATAAACTGTGTAGCACCAGTCTTACTGGGAAAGATTCGGCATGTCTGACCTGGCGGCTTGCTTCATCGCGTGTGTCTGCCTCAGAGAGCAGAGCT
>NC_022010.1:45209468-45220602 GCF_000317375.1 Microtus ochrogaster
CTTTTAGGCACACAGCAGTCTAGTTGCCATCAAACAAATCGTAGCACTTAACTCCAAATGCTCCATTCAAAAGCTCTGTCTCCTGTAGGAGCCAGACAGAGATTGCAATGGCGGCACAGCCCAGAAAGCTGGCATTTTAAAACAGCCAGTTTTTTCCTGCTGCTGAGTCAGGAAAATTTCAAAATGGAGGATGTACCATTTTATGCTAGCTCTGGGGCCGCCAGGTCGGAGCAGCACTCAGCACTTTAATTCTGAGACTGAGCGTGCAGCACAGAAATTCTTTTCATCCAAGTTACAGCCAAATCTGACAGGCAGAGCACTGCGCAGTCTGAAAACACGTTTCTGTATGGCAGCAGGAATCCGCCATGCTCTTCCGCCTGCCTAAGCCTGATTCTGCAGTCTGCCCAGTGCAGGCGAGGAGCGCCGAGCCATCAGCAGGGTCTTAGACAACTCTCCTTCCTATCCCAAGTGGGAACATAACATCCAGTCCCATAAAATCCATTGAAATGCTTTAAAGCCAGAGTTCACACTGGCAGCACAGCCCCAGGAAGCCGCGCTTTAAAATGACGCAGCGTTTTTTCTGCTGCTGTTGCTGAATCAGGAAATCTCTCTATATCACGGCACCAACTAACAGCCAAAAGCTGTGTTAAACTCTGTTTTATTTTTCTCTGATTAAAATTAAGCTCTCTCAGGTTTTATGTGGAGTTCTTTACCACGCTGGGCGCCATTCTGTTGTAATATGAGCGGCGGGGCTGCGTCCCCAGCACCCCCACCGCCTGGCTAGCTTATGCCCCGAAATAACAACACACAAACTGTATTCATTTAAACACTGCTTGGCCCATTAGCTTTAGCCCTTACTGGCTAATTCTGATATTTCCATCAACCCATCTCTAATAAACTGTGTAGCACCAGTCTTACTGGGAAAGATTCAGCATGTCTGACCTGGCGGCTTGCTTCATCGCGTGCGTCTGCCTCAGAGAGCAGAGCTATCACATCTGTCCAGGAGAGGGGAGCATGGCGTCTCTGAGCTCACTTCCTCTTCCTCCCAGCATTCTGTTCTGTTTACTCCACCTACCTATGTTTTAACCTATGAGGCCAAGCAGTTTCTTTATTACTTAACCAATGACCTTCCTCCATCAATAGGATGAAAACTTATAGTTATCTATTTAAAAGATTGTTTCTTCACTATACCTCTACAAAAAAAGTACAGAAAATTAATTGCCTTCACAGTGCATGCTTAGAATAATTTTTAGCAAACCAGGAGATACCAGCCAACTGTCCTCCCACAGGGTAGGCTCAATAGCCCATCCTGTGCCAATATTTTGTCAGCCAGCCACTGGAAATACTATGTAAACAATTTCCTAAACTTATTATTTACCATTACATGGATGACATTTTTCTAGCTGATTCAAATGTAGATACTTTAGAAAGAATGTTTGAAGAAGTAAGGAAAGTTTTCCCTAAATGGGGATTACAAATTGTTCTTGAAAAAATACAATGAGGAGATTTTGTCAATTATCTAGGTTATAAAATAGGCTTAGAGACAATTAGAACACAAAAGACACAAATTAGGAGACACCAATCACAGACTCTTAATGACATTCAAAAATTGTTAGGAGACATCTATGACTAGATGTTGGGATGACACCTTATCCAATAAGTCATTTAAACAAAACCTTAGATGGTGACAAGAACTTAAAAAGTCTCAGGGAATTAACAGCTGAAGCTGAAAAGGAATTGACTGTTGTTGAAGAGAAATTACATGAGGCACATGTAGATAGGGTGAATTCAAATGTTAATTGCACTTTATTCATAATGCCTACCAGAATTTTTATTCTCTGGAAGGAATGGTGTTATACAAAGTCCTGGGAAGAATTCAGACAGCATCGGTAGAAGCTGGTGATAGGAGGGGATTCTCTGATGTTATGGAGAGATTGTGAGGCCCTGGCTGATTGCCAAGAAGCAGCAGTGGGTGATCACAGAGAAAGCCAGCATGACCTGGCTCCTGCCCTATCCTGCTCTAGAGGACCACAGCTGAGTGAGAAATACCAACTGGTAAAGAAGTCCTTGGACTCTCTCTGCAGAGGCCATCGGAGCTCACACACTCCTGTAGTGTCCAGCTGAGTTGTATCTGAGTCAGCAGCGCTAACAAACCCACCTTGTTGTCAGTAGGTATGGTGGCCAGGGCCATTGTGCTTTCAAGTCTCCATGAAAAGTTTTCGAGTCTTTGGTTTGGTTTTGTTTTTAATGAAATTACCTAATCAGTTATTGATGATATTTGTGGATGTAGTTAGTACAGTTGTATAGTTTGGACGTCTTTTAAGATTTTTTCTTTTATTTAATATGTGTGTTTGCCTGCATGTGTGTATGTGTTCCACATGTGTGCAGTTCCCTCAGAGGTCAGAAAGAGGGGCCATTGGCTCCTTGGAACTATAGTTACAAGTGGTCATGAACTGCCATGTGGGTGCTGGGAACTAAACCCATGTCCTCTGCAAGAGCAAATGCTCTAAACCACTGATCTGTTGACAGAGGTTTCTGTCCCAGCAGGTCCCATATCTGTTTATCCCAAATAAATACACAGAGGCCTCCATTAATTATAAACTGACTGGCCTATTAGCTCAGGCTAATTATTAACTCTTATTACTTATATTAACCCATAATACTTGACTGTGTTAGCCAAGTGGCTTGGTACCTTTTTCTGCGAGGCAGGCACATTTTGATTTGTCTGTGTTTGGCTTACTCTGTGTCTGGGTGACAATTGCAGACTGAATCTTTTCTCTTCCCAGAACTCTCCTGTTCTCATTGCCCTGCCTCTACTTCCTACCTGGCTACTGACCAATCAGCATTTTATTAAATCAGTAAAAGAAACAAATCTTTAGAGGGTAAAACCATTGCCCCACAACACTGAGCCCTCTGTCTAGCCCCTGAGTTGATGTTTTAATTCTGTTTTTGCACTAAGGGATACAAAGGTGAAGTTCCTGGGCCCCAAATCCAGGTGAGGTTATGGTTAGGGCTGTTGAAATACTCCAGGTGCCCACTGAAAGCAGATTCTGTGTGGCATGGAGGGCACCACCAATTGAGCATTCAGCACATTCCTCGGGTGTCCAAGGAGCATAGACTGTGTGGTCCTACAGCGAGCTATCCAGTACAGTCTAGGGCTCCAGGTTGGCTGCTCACTGGATACAGGCTCTCTGAACCTTAACCTGCATGGTGCCCCTCCCGTAGTTCCCAACTGAGCATTAGTACCTTAAGGACCCTCGGTGCTGTCCTGCTAATTGTGGCCACTGTAAGTCATTGACCTACACCCATCCTCCCCATGTTTGCACTTTAGGAGAAAAATGATTCCATCAAGAGACATTTTTCAAGTAATTTTACTAGAAGTGAGGAAAGGCTGAAGGTGACTGTGACATTTGTTGGTTGGGTCTTTATTCCACAGTGTAACATCTGGCTATTCAGCCTTGCCCTAAGTTAACTAAACCACTGGAGGACAAAAGCAGATGAAATCAGACCTCTAATTTTTATTTCATTTCCTTAGACTGCTGTTGGCACTGAGTTCAGATGCCAGTGCAGAGGAAGCCAGCCCCTCCTAAGCCACAGTCTGTGACAGCCCACTTAGAAACAGCAGCAGAGGTTCCAAGGCCTCTGTGTTGTTGTGGCAGCAATGGTGACCCTTGCTCCACTTGAGGTCTCCTGGTGATCCCTATGGTAGGAAGTGGCACCTTAATCCTCCCAACACCCAGGATGTACGATCCGAGAATGTCACATAGCACTAGCTCCTTGGCCTACAGAACTCCTAATAAGAAGTAGAGTGGGCACCAAATTCAGAAGGAAAAAAGCCAGGGAAATCTGAGGTCACTTCACAGACATGAGATACTTGTAACTGTGATGGCCACTGTGTGATGGACATTGTTTGATAAACACCATGTGGTGGTCACTGCATGAAGGTCACATGTGATGACCATGTGATGGACACTGAGTAATGGCCACTCATTGATAGTCACTGTGTGATGGCAGACATTGTGTGATAGACACTATGTGATGGCCACTGAATGATGGCCAAAACAGCACTTGCTTCTCTCAAGGACAGGTTCTGTGGTGGGAATAGAGAAGGACTGGACACCAGCACCAAGACTCAGTAAGCTGGCTCTCAGGGTTCCTGCGTCAGTGAGCTCAGACAAGGACGTTTCTTGTACTCTGAACATGTTCCCTTAAGCCCTGAAATATGGAAAAACTCTCCCCAAAGCACTATTCATGGGAACAAGGTCATGTTTGTAACCGCATCTCTCACTCTACCTGGAAAAGTCTAGGCACTCAATAAATGGCACTGAGTCTGAAATTGACAGGAGAAAATTAGAAAAACAACGCTAGCCAGGTCTGGTGACACAGGCCTCCGACATGTAGCCAAAGCAGGAAGAGATTGAGTTCAAGGCCTGCCAAGGCTATGGAAGCATATCAGAGGCAGTCTGTGCAACTAAATGAGATCCTGCCTCAACATAAAAAGTAAATAGGGCTGGGACTGTGTAGTTCAGTGGTAGAGTCGTTCCTGGCTTATGTGAGGCCCTGGGTTCAGACCCTAGTACCACAAGAACGAATTACCATCCAGTAGACACTGAGTTAGCAGCCTGACTAATTGGCTTACACACAAAGCTGTGAAGTCATCACAAGCTGGCCTTCCATGGAAAAGATGCTAGCAGGGTCCTTAGCGTTCACTCATTTTCACAGGAAGGAAGGGTTTCCCCTGGAGATGCAGCAGGGGTCATCCCATTAATTTCAGTAGGTAGCCAGAACATTGGGGTTGACATTAAAAGAGACTTCTTTCAGTTGTGGCCACAGCTTCTGAGCTGTGCCTCTCCTTGGGGCTCAGTTCACACAGACCATGAGCCATCTGCCATTACCCAGTTTGTACATAGTCCTCCCTGAAGCTGTCCAGCCCACATGGCACAGGGCTGGTAGTGAAGAAAGAGGTTCTCTGCTCTGCATCTGTTCAGTTGCCAGTTAGCATCCTTACTGGCTCAGTGACACTGTGTGTCCTCACGGCACAGTGGCACTCCAACACGATTCCACTGGTGGCAGCCGGAATTACGTAGCTTCCTGAAAGTCCATGATGGTGTTACTGTCACATTTGAAACAGCACCACTTCAGCTGTTTTCTGATATAAATTTTCAATTAGATTGGCTTTCAAGTAGATTCATTGCTATGAACTGGCTCAGGGGAGCCACTTAGATCATGGGAGAAGCAGGGTCTTGGTACACAGGAAGGCACAAGTTGGGCGAATGACAGACAGACACAACACACAAGAGAGTGGTAGGAATCTGCTGCGATTTTATTGCATTCATGTTTTCATTATATAGTATTCAAACAAAGAACAAAGCAGAAGGTCATGTATCATTGGTTGGCACAGTATGAAAGCTTCTTTTAGTCACATCAGCAATATTTAAGAAAAGTACATTATCAGGAACAGGTGTTAGACATAAAGCATCCTTAGAAGAGGAAATCTTGTCCTTGGGAACATAAACCTCAGACAAGTGGTTTCATCTTATGAATAGAAAGTTTCTGTCTCATTATCACTATCATGGCCCTTCCTCTTTCTAACCCTTTCTTTATCTTATCTAGTGACCAAATATGCTGAATCAGTTCTCTGCACCTGCTGAAATATACTTTTTTTGTACCTTCTTATGCAGCAGACACCATGGGGGTTGGGATCTAGCAAGCCTATCCATAAAGTTCAAAGTATAATATAACAGTCTTTGTCCATCAACATTAACCCATCTATTCCCTTGCTCATCATACACCCCGTGTATGACAAAGGTTCTGCTGTAGTCTTATACATTCCCAGACTGTGCTTCCCTATCCCAAAGCTGCTCCTGAAGAGATGATCCTTGTCTTATAGATATGAAGAATATCATTATTAAAAGAGATTTGCAAAGCCCATACCCCGCATAGCCAGCTAATAGAGAAACCTGTCTATGCCTCGACAGTGGCTAATACTGGGCCATCTGCCATTGACCTCCAGGGAGCCTAGTCCCATAGGACACATAGCTCCCATCCGGCATAAAGACATATGTCATGTCACATGGATGATACTGGAGTTGGTGTGGCAATTCATTTCTACCATGGAGGAGTAGCTGAGGAAACATGTCCATGGCAAAGAAAAACCTTGTGCTCTTAGAGACAACATAAGGAGGAAGACAGTTAAAATTTGTCTTGCAGCAGATGCATGAAGGTGCCCTGAAGTGTCACTGCCTAAAGGTGATAAGATACTCTGGGTATGCTTGGTTGTCATAAAACACTACAAATAAACTTGGGTTTTTATCATCATCTGTGACAGTGTCGTACAAGTCAGTAGGATTTTGAGGGTCCCTTGGAGGAGGCACAATCAGTGACTGGTTTCCAGTTGTGTAGTTTCCAGTGAGAACCCGCACGTAATACATATGCTTCTTCCCATTGGCATCTGGTCTGGAATATGTATCATGAGCTGAATAGGAAGCATTGACAGCAAAATAGGTTCCCTTCCCATAGCTTGTAGCTGCAAAATGAAAGACATTTTAAAGGAGTTCAATGTAGCATATAAATAAACATGTTAGCCCACTATCTCAACTCATGTAAAAAGAATGCTTGGCTTGAATATTTAGCATATTTTCTTCTTCATCATCAATATAATTATTGTTATTATTAATTTTCCTCCTCAGAGGTAGTCAAGCCCTTGGAGTGAAATTGAGACATATATTACTGTTTACTGCTAAAACGGACTCTACTCTGGCCAACACAATGTGAGAAACAGTGAACGGCGCCCAGGGCGGTTCCAAGTCAGCAGCCCATTTGGGGAAACTGACTGCATCCTTCCTCACCGTTCTTCCCAGCATAGCTGCGGTTAAATCCGTGGCTGTTGAGCTGTGGAATAGAGCTAGCCTCCGTCCCATGGAAGAGTTGATTCTCATTTCTTTCATGGCCATTCTTTTCATCCATGATTTTTTTGTTTGCCTGATACTTCCTCCAGAGAGCAGGATTCTGGATCCTTGCAATCTATAAAGTAAAAAAGTATCAAGTTATTCTGGAGAATCTAAGAGCCCTTGCCAAGTGATAGCCAGCTACCATCTTTGTCTTTCATGAGCAAAAATTCTACTCGAGCAAATTCAGTGCCAAATGACAGCATCCTATGTTCAGAAATATTTTTAGAACTGGTAAGACAGCTCAGTAAGAATATGATACCTGAGTTCGATCCCTAAAGTTGGAAGGAGAACACTGATTCCACAGAGTTACACTCTGACTTCTACATGTGCGAACAATCCTCCTCCTCCTACACACACACACACACACACACACACGTGCACAAACATAGGGATGCATGTGCGTGCACACACACAAACACACACACAGACAAGGCTGTCTTACTGGCCTGGAGTTAATGTACCAAGTTAGGTTGGCTAGATAGGTGCTACAGTTTCAGGCTGTTGTAAGCTACCTGATGTGGGTCTGGAAACCAAACTTGGAACTTAGGGTCCTCTGAGAGCACAAAAGAAACTCATGACCCATGGGCCACCTCTACAGACCCATATATGAGTGGGTTTATTCAGGAACATTGGTTTTATTACTTATATAACTATATAACTTTTCCATTAGAAAATTCAGCATCCAACTTACCTTCTCTATGGCGAAATTTTGGCAGGTCTGGTGGAACTGGTTTGCCACTGTGATATACTCAGGATCATTGGTTTGCAGACTGACCACAAGTAATTTCTTCTGTCCCATGTCACTCCAATTTGAAGGGATTTCAGCTGTAAAACAGACATTTGAGGGCTCCCGTGTTCATTTCCGGTATGCTTTGACAAACTTTCCTCCCTGTTGTATTATAGCCTCACAATTCTATGTATTCAAGACATTTCTTATCTTTCTAAAAGGATGCTGTTAAAAGTGTGGAACATGGACCATTAGTATCAGGATGAGATGGAAAACTTGTTTAAAGAGGCGGGTGATTTAAGGTTTGATAGTGCAGTGGTAGATTTCTTGCCTAACACATATGAGACTTGTTTCCCAGAACCCTCTCCAGAAGAAGACAAAAGCCACCCATGTCCTGAGTTAGGGTTTCCGAGGGATGGAGCCTCTCTGTCTACTCTTGTTTCCGTCTTGCTAAGGTGTGAGAACTGACTACATGTTGTAACTCACCTTCATTTAGTGCACAGCCTCTACTTTGATGTGATTTAACAAATTCATTACTAACTTGTTCTGAACAATCTCTGTCATTTGCACATGAATGAGTTTGTACCACTGGAGGGTAGTCTACATGTATTTTCTCATTTGCCTCACTCCATCTTAAGAGGTAGGTGGGTGGGTGGTAGGGTTTGTCTGTGGCAGGCTGTAGAACACCACTTATTATATGTCATTCTTCCAGGGATGCTTAGAGTCTGGGGGTTCATTCATACTGATCCTACAGAAGATGAATATAGTCTGTGGGAAGCCATTGGGGACTCATGTGGTTTGAGGGCAGGAATTGCCAGCCTACGCAAGACAGACACTCCCTTCCTGAGGATCTACAGGGAACCTGTAGACTGCGACCTGGCCTGGTACCCAGGAACCTTTGGCACAGGAAAGAAAAGTCAGGGATAGAATTGGGGTCTTCACTTGGTCATCATCATGGACACAGAGGCCAACTCTAACAAGTCTGTCTTCTCCTTGACTTTTGTGTTCTTGAGAACCTTGGGCAGCTTTTCTTCTGAAATGATATTTTTTTTCTACCTCTGCATCAGACAGCCATTATTTCACCAGAAGAACTGATCCAGTATAAATGATCCAGATGGAAATGCAAAGTTAACTGTTGTTACAGTTAGGATGGTTCATCTTGGCCTGTTGGGTTCATCCATGATCTATTTTCCTGGCCATAGTGTATTCTCTAGAAACTTAGAGACCAAGATCTTTAAATTATTCTGCTAGTGTTATTTGAATTTTAACTACTTTAAAATTTAATATAAAAGAGCACGTGTGTCTCATGCCTTTAATCACAGCATTTGGGAGGCAGAAGCAGGCAAATCTCTGAATTTGAACCCAGCCTGGTCTATGTTTGAGACCAGCCATGGCTATTAGTGAAACACTACGTCAAAAACAAAACAAAAGAGTCCCAGGCCAGCAATAGCTAAATAATAAAACATTGTCAAAACAAAACAAGCTGGATGGTGGCTCACACCTTTAATTCCAGCACTAGAGAGATATAGTTAGGATCTCTGTGAGTACAAGGCAAGCCTGGTTAAAAAGAGCTGGCTCCAGGACAGCTAGGACTCTTACACAGAGAAACCCAGTCTCAAAAAACAGAAACAAACAAACAAACAACAAAACCCTGCTGTGTTTCTAAAATAATGTCTAAATCAAAGTTGGAGCAATGACTGACACCCATGAGCGTGTAACTTACCTTCATCTTTTAAGATGCGCTGAACTGTGACACTCTGTCCTTGAGGGCCTGTGGCCATGTTTGTCTTCAAGTTCACTATGAAGTTCTGATTATTAATTTTGACAACAGTGCTCCTGTGTTTTGCTTGCCGTGCGTTCTCCAACTGCATGGTAGCTGTTTTGTCGAAACAGTGTGTGATGTTGTTGACAATATATCGCCATTCCAGGAATGTGAGGACATAGTCTGCCTGGCTTTCCTTCTCTTTAGCCTTGATCAGGTTTTCAATCTCATCTCTGGCTTCTATCACATCTCTGCTAATTCCTGTAACTTTAATCAAAGGTGTCTTCTGGTCCAGCTCAATGATGATATTCAGCCTCTCCTGCAGCTCATTCAGCTTCTTGTACTCCTTCTCACCAAAGTCTCTGACACACTCATCGTCACTGCGATAGGATAGCTGCTCCTGGGCGATCAGATTCTGTATCCAGGAGATCGTGCGTTCCACACTGTCTTCATCTATGCCACATACCTGGAAAACTGTCTGCTCTATTTTCTTCTCCAAAAACAGGGTGTTCTGTTTGTGCGGAGTGTGCTTTGAAAAGCCAAAAAAGGCTAAAGAGAAAATGAAAGTTAATTTTTCTTTTACTGCCCTCAGCGTCAAGGTAAGGAATATGTATTTGATAAAAGCAAACAACTCACAGCTGATCTTAGATAGTAGAGACGGCTGGGGAGGAGCCGGGGAGCCTTCTCTGTCTTTCATGTTATCATAAAAAACACTCAGCATATGAGGCTGGAAGATAACAACTTTGACTTTCTTCACAGCCTGCACTGATGTTTTCTGGATAAATTCTTCAATGGCATCCATTATGGCTTTAGCAACTGCATCTGGGTCCTGTTGAGCACTTCCTTTAAAATCACACACAAAAGACAAGGATAAGATCCACCTGCAAAAGGCTATATGACATAAACAAGGAATTCTAGATGACATAAACAGGAAAAAAATGCCTGGTTCCACTTTAATCGCTATATAGTTCTCTAACATGATGTCATCAAATAGTTTTGACATCCTAGACACAGTGGGGAGGAGTTTCTGTTCCATGCTGTCCACATGTCAATGCTCCAGGTATAGCCCCTGAAACTCATTCTGATTTGTGACATTCATATCTGTCCTTTTCAGTAGATCCTGGCTCCCAGGGTAACTCTCCTCCCATTACAGAATCCAGGTGGCTTTCCTCCCTTGATTTACAAGAGTTTTTATAAGATCATAAAAGGCAGGAAATAAAGATAATACACCTTGAAAAAACAACATCGTCCTTACAGAGACAAACTGAGCCTCTGATAGATTTTATGCATGTGTTGAGATTCTCCCAGCTACCTCTGGGGACCTGATTCAAGCTAAGGTAATTCTAAGGCACCCAGAACTGTAAGATACTTGTTCTAGTCTATAATTTCAGGCATATTAGTTACCCTGAGCCTCCAGGATGTCTTTCTTCCCCATACTCTGCACCATTTTTGCTGCCCAGAAGAATTCAAAGCAACCGCTGCACAGATCCACTCCTGCTTTAACATGTTCCAGATCGTGTTTCTCAATCCCTCAAACCCACTGGCAAGATAAGACTGTGGAATAGCCCAAAGTGAATGGCAGCTGCCAAAATCACATGACAGGCTGGTGCGGGAGAATTGTCTGTATTTTGTCAATCATGTTTTAAATAAATGCTGATTGGCCAGGCAGGTAATATAGGCAGGAAAACCCAGACA
>NC_022010.1:45221712-45225007 GCF_000317375.1 Microtus ochrogaster
AAAAAAGAGATTAATACATTGTCCTCCCAGCCCAAGGCCCTTCCTCGGTCTCCTCACTGCCTCCCACAGTCAATCTTCCCCTTTCAATCCGGTCCCAAGATGCAGCATCGTTCCTTACCCAAGACAGAACATTCGTTCTCCACACTTGGTCCTGCACCTTCCAAAACTGCCTTGGAGACTCCTACATGAGAAAATCAAGACCGTGACCTGACCAGAAAGACGCCTTTGTGTCTCAACATACCCCATCAAAGAGCGGTAAGGACAGAGGAGACATTTTCAAAATTGTTGCCAGTTGTAAGAAAGCCCATTGAATTAGGTTTATAGATATTAGTTAACAGAAACAAGCCAAAGTCAACAAACTGTTTTGTCTATAGAAACACTTCTTCATAGGATCTACCACACTGATTCTTGCATGAGACAGAACCCATCTCACTAAGTACCTGATTTGAGATTAAACGTCTTTGATGTTGAATTGACAATCACATCTGCCACTTCTTTGGTGATGTCCCCGGTGGCCACTTGGAAGAGGATTGGGCCAATATTCATTTCGTGCACTCCTAATGTAGGGCTGGAGAGACTCCCATAAAAATCTCCCCAGAGGAAAGAAAAGACAGAATTAGGCACCAAGTCATCAGAAGCAAGAATAGCTGAGGTCACAGGCTGCTCTATCACTATATTGGCTGTCTTTTACTGTTGCTGTGGATCTAAGCTGGAACAGCAGTATATTTTGAATTTGGGAGTTTGGGGCCATCCTGGGCAACATGGTAAAACCTTGCTTCAAAACAAAGCTCCAGTAAACCCCAAACAAGATGAACTCAGAAACAGAAAGCCACATTTGACAGAGAAGTGTTGGCTTGCATTGTCTCTTAAAAGGTATTTTGGGAAATACACATCACAGTGGAGATGGTCATCTCATCAGTAATTCGAAAATCCCATTGTACAGATTATATAATCTGGCCCACCTTTTCTCTTTGCTCCAAGTCCCATAAACAGACCACTGTCTTTTATACTCACATGCATGGAATGTCATTTAATATGTTTGACTTATCAAAGAAATGATCACCATCATCCTTTTTCTGTCATTGTCCAGTTACTTGGTAACAAGAGATCACTGGTCAACTTAAACACTTTACTGTACCTTGGGTGTCACTTGGATTTCCATGACTCCTTTTGTCAAATTCATCTGAAAATGCCTGGAAACACAAGCACAGTTTTAACCATTATACTCCCTATGAGATCAGTGAGTTTGCATTCTGGAGGGCTTCTGATTCTGTATGCACACGTGTAGTGATGTGTATAGTAAAGCTGCTGTGCCTGGTTTTGAGTAACATGTTTCAGCAAACCCTCGCTAGGTTTGTGTTGGTTGGTAGAGGCTGAGAAATTGGGTTGAGACTGTTTAAATCTTTTTTTTTTTTTCGAGACAGGGTTTCTCTGTGGTTTTGGAGCCTGTCCTGGAACTAGCTCTTGTAGACCAGGCTGGTCTCGAACTCACAGAGATCCGCCTGACTCTGCCTCCCAAGTGCTGGGATTAAAGGCGTGCGCCACCACCGCCCGGCAAGAGACTGTTTAAATCTTGAAGAAATGCTGTCTCTCTGGAATCTCTGCACTTGGTGCTCTGTTAGAGCTTGTAGCTATACCAACCTTTGTCTGAAGACACTCGTGGAAACTTGGGGTTCTTACTTTTGATTATGGCATTCCATAATGTGTGGGCTGTATTCCCTGTCTGGAAAAACTGAGAAAGACACACACACACACACACACACACACACACACACACACACACACACACACGGGGGTGAGTAGTGTAGGAGGGTCTTCTTTCTATGTGTTCCTTTCATTGGCTCATTAATAAGGAAACTGCTTGGCCTGATAGGTCAGAACATACATAGGCAGAGTAGACAGAGCAGAAAACAGAAGAAGAAAGCAGTGAGGCAGACGCCATGGCTCTCCTCTCCAAGAAGGTCGTTGGTTAGACTCATGCCGGTAAGCCACAGTCAAGTGGCAATACACATCAATGGAAATGGGTTAAACGAATATGTAAGAGTTAGCCAATAAGAGGTTAGAACTAAAGAGCCAGGCAGTGTTTAAATGAATACAATTTGTGTGTTGTTATTTCGGGGTATGAGCTTCCAGGCAGCTGGGAGCCAGGCAGCAAGAAGCGGCCCGCAGCTTCATTTACTACAGGTAAGAGAGAGAGAGAGATGGGGTGTGTGTGTGAGAGAGAGAAAACAACATTTCCAAGTAAAAATTGGGAGACTCAAGTCTATGAGATAGGATTCATCCGTATTCATGCAAACATTCATATCACATAAAAATCTCATCACCTCCACCTCCTGCTCAGTTCATGTACAGAAACCAAAATTTGTAAAGTAATTCTGATTTCTAGAAGGGGAGCATGTGCTACAGCAATGCCCACATCACCTTACACCATGATGTCTCAGGGAAGCTTCTTAAAACTCTTAACAGCCGGGAAAGTGCGTACATACTTACATTCTCAGCATTCTGGAGGCTGATACAGGAGGATTGCCGTAAGTGTGAACAGTCTGAACTACTCAACCATGCATATGTATACTTAATCATGTATAAAAATAACCTAAGTAAACAAACAAACATCACTGTGCTTGCACAGTCCAAGCTGAAGGTGTCAGAAGCTTTGGCTGCCCATCTAGAATGTAGGTTCCCTGTGCTTGCTTCCATGAATTTATAGGTAGTGTCTAGATCTGGATAACAATGACATAGGACCCAAAAATTCCAACAGCCCAATCCACGGGCATCTGTGGGCTGTCACCTTTACAGTGACATTGTGGAAACTGTTCAAACACTAAGGTCATGTGCTCTACTGGATTATAAAGTCATGGAGAACAGAAATCAGGCCTTAGAGTCAGACCACATTGCCGTAGCTGATGTGACACACTGTGACCAAGGATGATTCTAGTATTTCTGGTCCAAGTGTCCTAAGTCACATGGGGACGTGTTCAAGCCACATCCTTCACTCACAATTAATTATATTTCCAGAAATGCAGCTGAATCATCGGCATCTCATCCTGGAATTTTCAGATTGATAATGCCATAAATGTGCCTTGATATTATGTATTAACATTTCTGTGTCCAAAGGACAGGCAACCCTATAGACTGATAAAAAACAATGGGTATTGTAATGTGTGAGCCTTAATTATCTGATTCTATAATGAATATTACAATGTGTGAGCCTTACTTACCTGACTCTATAATGGGTATGACACTGTGTGAGCCTTACTTACCTGACTCTATAATGGGTATGACACTGTGTGAGCCT
>NC_022010.1:45226657-45228359 GCF_000317375.1 Microtus ochrogaster
AGTTTCTTGTACATTTTTTGACTAATGTTCAGAGAAACAAAACTCATAAAAGTCAGAGTGGAAACAATTGAAATGTCCGTTGGCTGAGAAAAACAAATGTACCTTCATCTAATAGGATATTATGCAGCCACTAAGAGGGATGAAGTACTGATACACGATGTAGTGTGAGCAAACCCTGAAAAAATTCTCAGCAGTGAAAGAAACTGGTAACAGAAGACACAAATATATTATTTCATTTATTTGAAACCTCAAGAACAGGTGAATCTGTAGAGCCATATGTGGTGTCACAAGCCTTTAATCCAAATCCTCAGGTGTCAGAGGAACGTGGATCAAAGCCAGCCTGGTCCACATGGCAACTTCCCGATCAAACAGAGCCATGGACTAAGACCTGGTTTATAAAGAAAATTAAAAAACAAACAACAACAGAGTAGATTGGATGTTCTCTACAGCTAGAAGGGGTGGGGTGAGCAGGTGCATAAATTAAGAGTACTACACATTTCTGATGGAATTAGAGTGCACTACAGTCAGATTGCAGTAATGGTTGATTGTGGTTACACACACACACGTGCATACACACACACACACACACACACACACACACACACACACTCATGCTTACACTGCAAGAATTATCCCTACATGAGCCCCAACTGTAAGACCTTCCATGTTCATTTTTAGTGAATATACTGAAAACCAGTGATGTGCCCTCTTGAAGTGTGAACTGTGAGTTATGTAACATTGTTTAAAGAAAAAAGCCATCAATAGCCAATTGTTAAAATGATGTTTAGTTTTGTTCATGTTAGCCTGTGGAACATGCTGCAGCAGCATGTCCAGGTGAAAATGTCTAATTGTGGGGTTGGGGCTATGGCTCAGTAGGTAAGAGCACTGGCTGCTCTTCCAGAGGACCCAGGTTCAATTCCCAGAACCCACATGACAGCTCAAAACCTTCTGTAACTCCAGTTCTAGGAGAGCTGATGCTTTCATATAGACATACATGGAGGCAAAACACCAATGCACATAAAATAAAAATAATTTTTTTTAAGTTTCAGTTGTATCACTGCTGATCACAACATATCAAGAACTGCTCTTGATGAATGCTTAGAGACACTTTCTCTTGAAAACAATTCAATCTTAAAAACAATTCAAAGCAAGACAGGGGTACAATATCTAGTTAATGTCATCTATTATCATAGCCAGCACATCCATCATCATTTAAAGTTAATGGGGACAGGTGACACCCAGTGGTGATAATTTAGGACTTTGGTCTTGGTCTTTAAGCAAAGCTTTCAAGGATTGGTTAAAAATTTCACTGTAGAGTCTGGAAAGCTGGCTCAGCAGTTAAGAGCATTTGCTTTTCTTCCAGAGGACCCAGGTACAGTCCCAGCATCTACTCATGTGGCTCACAATCACCTGGAGTTCATCTCCAAAGGATTTGACACTGCCTTCTGGCCTCTGGGCATCTGCACACACGTGACATTCCCTCACTAAGTCACACATGCATACACATGAATTTAAAAAATAAAAGAAATAAATATTTATCATTTTCTATATTATGATGTTTGTTTTCCTTGTGTTGTTGAAATAGTTTTCTTGGGGCTGGAGAGATAGCTGAGAGGTTGAGAGCATTGCCTGCTCTTCAAAAGGTCATGAGTTCAATTCCCACAACCATCTGTAATGAGGTCTGGTGCCCTCTTCTGGCCCA
>NC_022010.1:45229360-45230754 GCF_000317375.1 Microtus ochrogaster
GGGGCGACTCTGTCACATGGAGGCATACGCGGCTTCCGGGTTGCTCTTCTCTACCCCTGGATTCTGGGTTTCTGGTTCCATGTATGGAATTGATTTAATTACATTTACTTTGTTGAGCAACTCGCATTTCCCAGTTTTTAACAACTACTAAGGCAGACACTAAAACAAAACCCCGTTTTTGTCACCTTTGCAGTGGTTCTAGTCACGACTTGGCAACAATGCCACCTGCTGGATAATAGGTAATATGGCAGTTTTTGTTTCCATTGCAAAATTTACTGCTTTGTTTACTAATACAATGGATTATATCATACAAGGTTTATATGATTATGGGGATACCTCAATTTACTGGTTACTGGGTTTCAGTTTTCTTTTCCATATTCTATCATTAAGGAAGAATATGACACTCCTAAGAACGTTAGAATCTCTATGGACTAATAATGAACAACTAGTTGAACGGATTAAAATTATTGAATATCAGAGGTTATCTGAACAAGTGGATACTATGATAGACAAAATTGGCTCCATATCCAAGGGTACTAGAAAGTTACCTGAAAGGGTTCAGGCTGTTGAATTTGACGTTCAGACGTTATCACAAAGTTTTGATAAGGTAACAGACAGAATGTACCTCCAAGATGGGAATCTACATGATATACAAGAAAAGTTTAAGGAGGACATGTTATCTTTGAAGGAAAAAATCAAAGCTTTGGAATCACAGGTGCAGAATGGGGACCAAAAAGTTGATACCTTAGTGAAATCACTAGAAACTCATGCAGGTTAGGAGACTCAGGATTTAAGAGAGACAATGATAAAAAGATTTGAAAAGATTGAAGAAATTATTGGAGCTAATGAACAAAGAAAGGAGGCACGAGGACAGGATACAATGCCACCACCAGCTACTAGAACTGGCTTACCCAGGGTTTTAGCGACATACCCTATACTTTATTCTGACAAAGTGTCAACTTCTAAAGGCTCAAAGGGAGTCAAAGAAGCTAGATGGACGTCAATAACAATGAATGATCTAAAGAAATTAAGCAAGCTATTGTTAATTATGGCTTGCACTCTGCATTTGTTAAGGAAATGATAAGGAAGAACTTGGGCTTCTAATGTTAGAGCTACCCCCCCCCCCATGATTTCTTTCAGTTATTGTCTGCAGTTTAAGATGATGGACCTTCCTTGATGTTTGGAATGTATTTCAGAAAAGAATCCAAACATATGGAACAGCAAGGAAGAGCAAAAGGTGTGGAGGTTTCCCAAAATCAAATTCTTGGTATAGGAACATATGCTGATCCACAGGTCCAAGCTCTTTATGATGAAGTATTGTGTCTATGTTACCAAGCAGCTTTAAATGCTTGGAATAGGATACAAGATCCAGCAAAAAGGGTTGAATCATATAC
>NC_022010.1:45232149-45232604 GCF_000317375.1 Microtus ochrogaster
TTTGGAACAGCTAGTACAAGAGCAACTTGATGTTCACCATATTGAAGAATCAACCAACTCTTGGAATTCTCTTGTGTTTGTTGTAAAAAAGAAATCTGGTAAATGGAGAATGGTGACAGATCTAAGAGCTGTCAACTAAGTAATTCAACCTATGGGCCCACTACAATCTGGAATTCCTTTGCCTTCTCTATTACCAAAAGGATGGTCTCTTATAGTTATTGATTTGAAAGTTTTTTTTCACTATACCTTTGAAGAAAAGGATAGAGAAAAATTCGCCTTCACAGTGCCTACTTACAATAATTTTCAGCCTACTAGGAGATATCAATGAACTATCCTACCACAGGGGATGCTCAATAGTCCCACATTGTGCCAATATTTTGTAAGTAAGCCATTGGAAATAATTCGTAAGCAATTTCCCAAGTCCATATTTAATATTACATGGATGACATTTTGTT
>NC_022010.1:45241544-45242079 GCF_000317375.1 Microtus ochrogaster
TTTAATGCAGACTGAATCCCGGATTTGCCTGACCATGTTCATGCACTCTAGAACTTTACTCTTGGAGCCAGTTAGTAAAATGCCTTTTGGTTCGTCTTGCAGCTTAAAACTTGCCTGCACATTGGCCTTTTTTATCTTTGGCCAGAATAGCTTCCTGTCTGACCTTAAATACTCAAAAATCAAGACCGATTCAATTTCAACCAGTCTTTCCATTTTCATGGTGTTTTCCAAGAACTCAAAAAGTTGGTCATAGATTTCATTCACTTCCTTCACACAGCCTGCAATGATGACCTCCGCCGGGGTTCCTGAAGTTAATTCATCCTTTATCGTAATGCTTGCAGTGGAGGAGTGTCTCTTTTGCAGAGAGTGAATTTTCTTTTTCCACGCATTGCCTCTAAAAACTTCCTTGTCTTCAACACCAATGATTTTATAACTCAAGGCATCAAGCATTTTCTTCTCTGCTTCTGCCAGGGCTCTGAAAGAACAGGCCATCAAAAGAAGAGCTGTACCATTCAGTTCATACTTGGCAAGAATT
>NC_022010.1:45243904-45248749 GCF_000317375.1 Microtus ochrogaster
CCTTCTCAGGTAGAGATTCTATTACACCCATAGATGGAGGTGAGAAAGCCGAGGCTGGGGAAGTCAGGGTTCTGTAAACCCAGGGAAGTATCTGAGCTAATTGCCAGTGTGAAACAACCCGGACCCCATGTTCTTGCCCCTATACCAAATCAAAATCATCCTCACAGTCATTGGAGAGTCCAGCCCCAGAGGTCACAATTTAGTAAGGCCTTCCCCATTATGTCTCCCGGTCACCATGTGTACCAGGACAGTCACCACAACCCACCCCTGACTGAATGCTCACGTTCTCTCTCTCTTTCTCCAGGACTCACCTCACTTTGTTTTAGCTATTGCACAAATGTAAGTAGTATCAGCATGGAAATTAGAGTCAGTCCAGCAACAACCTGGATTTAAATGGCACCCATGGCAGAAAGATACTAAAACATGATACCCTGGTGAAGGACTCAGTCCTAGGGCAGGCATCAGGCCTGAGGGAAGGAATGTGACCTTCAGAGGCCCAGCCTCCCACAGGGCTCCAGATGGGGTGGACAGCCTGAGTGACCTCCAGCTCAGACTCAGCACCCCTTTAGGCCAAGCACCGCTGAGGGACTGTTTCCTTTCCTCCTTACAGCATCCTCTGAGGTAACTCCAACACTACCTCTACAGATGAGAAAACAAAGGGTTTGAGGGCTCACGAAGGTCACCATGCCAGTGACCACCAATCAGGATTGTAACTCAAGTCTGTCTGACTCAAGAACCACTGATGATGTCATCAACAACAGAACTTCCATCTCCTCCCGACGTTATGAGAAATCTCCATGATCCTGTCTCAGCACAGGCACAGCACAGGGGGAACAGGAATGCTTTCTAGAACTTCTGAATGCTTCTGAGTCCATCTCTCCCCAAAACTGTTCATTAGAGAATCAATGCAGGGACATAAAACACAGATCTATGGCGGTGAGTATGGCCTGTCAACGTTCCTAGAATGGCGACCTTCAGTCACAGGCCGGACTCATCAGAGACTCTCCCTGTCTGTCATGAGCTTGTGCTGCTTCTCCAGAGCTTGCCTTGTTGCCCTTGTTCTGCACCAAATCCAGATGAATGAGAGACTGGTGCCATTTCTGACCGATTAAGGAATGGCTGTAATGGCCAACCATCCAGGTCTTGCCCAAGTGGCAGGCCAAGACACATTACCTTTGCAGTCTGAAAACTCAACCAGCGCCGAGCTCTCTTCTGGGAAACACTCAACCTGGGTGACTCTTCCACCTCCAATGGAAGGGTTTTCAAAGTAGAGCTGTAGCTGGTAGTCATCTACCCCAGGAGGCAGGTTTTCCACCCTAACTACATTTGTTGTTTCCAGAAGTCTCGGGGCAAGCTGCAGCTGTCGGTTCGAATGGTGACCCATACAATCACTAATAAATTTTTTGGTATCTACAAACAAAAGAAAAAAAAAGAGAGAGAAAATTTTGGTGACATCTCTACATGGTATGAAAGAAATGTCTTTGCTAAAACCCAGAAGGGGGAATTAGTCAGTTGCTGTATTTTTTCCTACTGAGCTGTCCTTTGGCCATGGCCAACCCTACTGAGTTGCCACCCCTCAGTGCCACCCCTCTCCCCATTTTCTCAAGACCCTTGATGCCCACTCTGCCAGCAGGTAGGAACCCACATCCACAGCCAGGCTACTGACTCCAAACACACATCCAAGCCACACTTTCAGTTTGATTTTCATGTTGCCATGAAAAGTTAGTCATGAATCTGGTGGTGGTGCCGCATGCCTTTAATGCCAGCACTTGGGAGACAGTAACAAGTGGATCTCTGTGAGTTTGAGACCAGCCTGGTCTACAAAGCTAGTTCCAGGACAGCTAAAGATGCACAAAGAAACCCTGCCTCAAAAAACCAAAGTCAAAACCAAAAAAAAAAAAAAAACCCAACAACGACAAAAACCAACTAGTCGTGTTTTTGACATTCTTTTTGTCTTTGTACTGTGTCTGCACGCCCATGTCTGCCGCGCCCGTGTCTGCAGCGCCCATGTCTGCAATGCCCGTATCTGCAGCGCCAGTGTCTGCACCGCCCGTATCTGTAGCACCAGTGTCTGCACCGCCTGTGTCTGCAGCATACGTGTCTGCAGCGCCAGTGTCTGCAGCGCCCTTGTCTGCAATGCCCGTGTCTGCAGCGCCCGTATCTGCAGCGCCCCTGTCTGCAGTGCCCATGTGTGAGATGTTCTTCTCCAACATGGGATACAGAGGTATTTTTGTTTTATTGTGCTGTTGAGAATTAAATTGAACCATCCTAACAAAACAGGATTATGTCTACAGCCCTCCCTCCTCTGTTTTTTCAGTTGATCTATTTATCTTCAGGACTCATCCTTACTATCTCTTTAAATTAACAGAGTGGATGGTGGGTCTATTATGTGCCGATCATTGTGCTGGGATCTGAGAAAGTCCTTGCTTGTATATCACTGGGAAGATATGGGTATTGAGCACAGTTGAATTGCCTTTTGGAGCTCCAATCAGGACCAGATGAAACGGGGACTGAGACTCGGAGTGTATAAGGACTATATATGGTCTCTAATTTGCACACTAAAGCAGGGGTTGCCAAATGGATAAGAGGAGGGAGCAGTAGCAGTATGAACAAGCCTGGTGTCCTGTGGAAATGGTCAGGTGACACTGCTGGAGGACACACTCAGGTGGGGACAACTATGCACGGTCCTGTCTCCACCCCTCTCAGGTTACTACACCTGGGAGACAGACTCTCTTTCGTCTCCATTATTCATTGACATACACGCCTCCCTCCTTCTTCCAGACTGAGTTCTTCTAGAGAGGGAGCTATGATTTTAGCCACCTTTGTGCCACAACCCCTAAACCAGTACCTGGCCCATCACAGTGGCCATAGTTTGGAAGGAAACTGTCCCTGAGGCCCATGTGTTAAAGCCTTAGTCCTCACCCAGGTGCTATGGGAAGTAGTGAATCCCTTAACAAGTGAGGCCTGTGGGAAATGTCCCAGTCATTGATGGGGGAGATAAGGGACAAGATGACCCCCTCTCTGTCTCTCTCTGTCTCTCCTCCATGCTACCACCATGCAGACTGCTTCAACATAAGCCCCAGGGCAGCAGACTAACTGACCATGAACTGAAGCCACCCCAATTGTGAACTGGCATAAACCTCTCTTTTTGGAGGCCGATGACCTGAGGTGTTTATTACAGTAACAGAAGCTAACACAGAATGCACTCAAGATTGTTGCTCAATGAAGCAAGATCATTTCAATTTAAATTTCCTTTTATGGGTCTGGAGAGATGGCTCAGAGGTAAACAGCCCTTGCAGCCTTTGCAGAGGACTGTGATTCAGTTCCCAGTATCCACTTGGAAGCCCACAACCATCTGTAACTCCAGTTCCATGGAATCCAATGCCCTCTACTGGCTGCTTCAGGCACTGCGTGCATGTGGTACACAGATACATGCAGGCATGTACATACAAAATAAACAAATCTTTAAATGTCCCTTTATAATAAATAATAATAAATTTGTAATAAGTGTCTTTAACAAATCCTTAACCTGCCTGAAGTACTATCTCACTTAATCTTCACAGGAATTTACATAAGTAAGATCATCCCCATTTTATGGATGAGTGGATAAGGACCAGAGAAAATAATAACTTGGTCATCTTCATACAACTAGTTAAGTGACAAGACCAGAATTCTGACCACACCACCAGTGAACTTGACTGACACCCACTGCTGTGCCTGTGGGACATGGGGCTTAGATTTGGAAATCTGCCATGTTTTAGGTGGAGCTGGGTCTTGCTTATGACAATGACCTAACAGAGCAGTCATTTTCTTTTCCATGTTTATGTGTGTGCACATGCCAGTGCATATGTGTGCGTGCAACTGGAGGTCAGAGGGCAACTTGTATGAGTCCTAGGGATCAAACTCAGACAGTCAGACTTGGGGGCAGTGCCTTTTTCCCAGTCTGCCATCTTGCTGGCTGGGGCACTCATTTTCTACATTAAGTGGGCTCTCTCTTCTCCACATGTATGACCATGAAAGGGTTACATCATGAGAAGTGCTGTGTGTTTACATGATAGGAAAAAGGGGAGTGGAAGTTGGCTGCCCGGGCTCAATCTCTCAGCAACCTTGAGCCCTGTCACAGGGTTGTTGAAAGGAAGGAATAAATTAACTCATGCAGAGATTGGCAGGTGCCTGACACTGAGCACTAAGGGCAAGTCTATTGGCATCATTGCCTTACAGAAGTGTGGCATGGTGACAGGCCAGTCTTAACTCCTCCTGGGGAAGTAGAGGAAGAGTTTCAAGTCCTCCACTTAGAATCACCTGGGACTTTCTATTTCTCACCCCATCCCACTGCATCTCACCCCACCCACTCAAGCAAACATATAATAAAGGGCAGTCTATTAAACAGACCTAAATTAGATCTCAAAATAAATTTTTTCATCTTTCCAAAATCTGAGGGGAAAGCCACCTGTATTGGCTTAGAGGCCCTGTTTACGCAATACAACAAAGTGTCACATACTCAGAGATGTCACAAACCCTGGGGTGTGGTGTACAGAAGCCTGGGCATGCAGGGCCTCCCTGGGCCTGGGGCTCACCTATAGGCTTCTGAAAGGTAACCACGGCAACGCCAAAATCTCGGATCACTTCCACCTTAAAGTCGGTACTGGGGAAGCCGCTTATATTCTCCACCAGGAAGGTCAGCACTATGTCAGTCACCTTCTCAGGCAGGTTTTCAAATGCCACCATGGAGGGAACAGTTTCACATTCTTTGGAGACATCTTCCTTTTTTTCTGATCTGTTGCTGGGAGAATGTGTTGTATCCAAATCATCTGAGGAAATCAGAAATGACAATGACAGGTGTAA
>NC_022010.1:45249874-45251316 GCF_000317375.1 Microtus ochrogaster
GAGAGCAGAAATGGCTGGATCCACAGAGCTCCCTGGACAGCACGTCTAGGCAAAGGGGCAAACCTAGGTTCAGTGAGAGACCCCATCTCCAGGCCAGAAGGCAGAGTGCTGCAGGTAAAGAATTTGTTTCCCTAAGATTTGGGTGTCTGCATCTCTTGGTTGTTCTTGCTCGCCTTATCCAGTATGGTTCTTCATTTGGTGCCCTTTACGTGGGTATTATTAGCTGCCCCTTCATTTAACTCTGGGCAGGACATGGCCCTGCCCACCCACCAGGAAACAGGAAACTCTACCCAGTCCCAGAGCTGACTGTTTCCTGTAGTAGATGAGGCTTGTGCTCAGAAGGTAGGGTCCATCTAAGATATACCCAGTGCTCACCTCACAGAGCACTGCTACACAGAGAGGCACACAGCAAGCACCCACTACAAGTCCTGTCCTTCCTATCACCACTTCCCAGATCTTCCTCTCCTCCCCTCAGCTGTAGACATCTACAAACACCAACAAAGCTGGTCCCATTTCTCTGCAGGGAGCCCAAAGAGCTGAAGGCTCCCTCGGGGTTTGTGAGCAGCATGTTACAAACTGCTTAATGGCATGACACAGACTAGCTTTATACCTGGAACTGGTGCACTGTGCACAGTTCATAGAGGTGGTGAATACACCTCCACCATGATGGACTGGGCAGAGCCAAAAGGCAAAGCAGCCTTAGTCCAAGTCATGCTGCTGCTTAGCATTTTACGAAGCACGCCTGGACAGAAAACGATTACAGATACACAATAGGACAGATTGAGACATAAAAGACCTCCAAATGAGACACAGTGTGTTTTTTTTTTTAAAAATATAGGCTTGGGAGGGAGCAGAAAGTGTAAAGAGACAATAAATGTAGTATAAGAGTACAGACAGTCATAGATTAAAGGAGTAAAGATAGTAAAATATTTAACTTGTAGAAAAAGCAATACAGCAGGAAAAATAAACCACATAAAGAAGGAAATACACATAGAGTCTGGATTATGTATATTATTGTACTACATTTATTTTTTGACTGTGAAGGAGCTAAGTACAGAGACATATTTCATTGTACAGACTGCTAAGCTAAACCAACATATATGCTTTAAATGTTTCTTGACTTCACAATTTGATCTAAAGATTTGTTGCTTTGGAAAAAAGGTTCTGTTTTTGCTTCTACAGAGGATGAGACCTGTGGATGTCTTCCAGACTAATGTGGTCTGATGGACCAAGAACCCCTGAAAGATTGCTGGAACACCCCCCAAAATACTTTGCCCAACAAAAATCAGGAAGCAGTTTGGAGAGAACTATGCCCAATTTCCCAAATAATGTTCAAAAATGGGGTGTGGTTTAGTGATAAAAATTTTAGGTAAATTTTGTTATATATATTTCTTGTCTTGATTAAGGTATTGTGTTTGTGTAGCTCATTTAAAAATGCAATG
>NC_022010.1:45251971-45252790 GCF_000317375.1 Microtus ochrogaster
ACAGCAAGATGTTTCTGTCAGTTCTAGAGTTTTGGAAGTTGCTCACACTGCACTTCCTGTTTACTTAGGTAATATTATATCCTTCTGGAGTCTTTGATGGAGTTGAAGAATAGATAGTTATAGTTATACTTTTCTTTAGTTATGATAAAAGATAAAGTAGATGTAAATGTTGTAACTGTAGTTCTTGCTTAGTACCTGTCTCGTTATATGTAATTTTACTATGTTAAAGTTAAAACCATCCTTTTTATTTAAACAGAAAGGGGAAATGGTGTGGGAAGTCATTCTGTCTATGTGTTACTTTTATTGGTTAATGAATAAATAAACTGCTTTGGGCCTATAGCAGGGCAGAACAGAGCTAGGTGGGGGAAACTAAACTGAATGCTGGGAGGTAGAAGGCAGAGTCAGGAGAAGCCATGTAGCCTCCGCCAGATACAGACATACCAGAACTTTACCCAGTAAGCCACAGCCATGTGGCAATACACAGATTAGTAGAGATGGGTTAGTTTAGGATATAACAGCTAGCTAGAAATATGCTTAAGCTATTGACCAAACAATATTGAAAATAATATGGTTTCTGAGTGATTATTTTGTGGCCGGGAATGAATGAGCAGCCTCCTACAACACAAGCTACTTGTTTAATAAACACAAACTGCCTGGTAAACACTAGAGTTGCCTTAGTGGGAGACTTACCTTTTCCTGCAGCACCTTTTTTAGTCTTGGATTCCTAAAACCAAAACAGTAAGACAGCATTAATATAAGAATAACAAGGAGTCCAACAATGACCACAATAACTCAGACATCTAGAGACCCTTCACCAGC
>NC_022010.1:45257291-45257863 GCF_000317375.1 Microtus ochrogaster
TGCTCTTTGGACTGGAGAGGGAGGGGGAGAGGAGTGGGGGGAGGGGAAGAAGGGTGGGAGGAGGGGGAGGGAAATGGGAGGCTGGGAGTAGGCAGAAACTTTTTTTTCTTTTTCTCAATAAAAAATTTAAAAAAAGAATCATTTCGTTCTGTTTATTTGGTTGGTTGGTTTTTGTTGGTTTAGTTGGTTTGTTGGTTTTGTTTGTTTGTTTGTTTTTTCGAGACAGGGTTTCTCTGTGTAACTTGTTCTTTTTGCTTAAGAACTCACTCTGTAGACCAGGCTGGCCTCAAATTCAAAAAGATCTAAGTGTCTTTTGTCCCCAGTCCTGGGATTGTAGACTTGTGCCTCCACCGGCCAGCGACTGTGAATCATTTCATATATAAATAAAACACCTCTTGGGCCAGACTGGATATATAAATTAATTGAAATGATAATGACACATCTGAATACTAGGCTAGTGAATGGATCAAAAGCTACATGTCACAGTGTGTCTTCTTTGCTGGTCACAATAATCACTGATGAAATGAGACACACACAGGAGACTCCCATGAGGCAGCTTAGCCTGTGGTTTG
>NC_022010.1:45258693-45260166 GCF_000317375.1 Microtus ochrogaster
TAAGCAGCAAGCCCTTGTAAAAGAAGGAGAACTCAGCACAGGGATGTGAATGTCACTTTGTGTGCATTATTCATGTTGTAGACATGTGGACATAAGGAGGAGTGCACACCCCTGGTCACATGGAGGCCACAGCAGGACACTGGGCATTTTCCTGCGTTGCTCTCTGCCTTCTGGCCTGGAGATGGGGTTTCTCACTGAACCTGAAGTTTGGCCATTGGCTAGGCTTGCTGTGATCTGCACATTTCTGGTCTCCACACTGGGCACATGAAGCCATGCCCAGATGTTTACAAGGGGGCTGGAGATTCAAGCTCCAGTCCTCACACTTATACAGCGGGTTATCTAACCCCTGAGCCATTCCCCTGCCCCTAAACTTGCTGGGGCGGTGTTGTTTATTTCTTTATGGTATTTATTAAGACAAGGACTTACTATGCAGCCCTGGTTGGCCTAGAACTTGTTCTGTAGACCAGGCTGGACTCACAGTCATAGAGACCTGCCTGCCTCTGTTTCTCACGTGCTGGGGTCAAAGCATGTGCTGCCACGCCCAGATTACTTTTTAATATTCATTGGTTTAGCTTAGTTATTGAGTGTGCCCCAAGGGCCTTGAGATTACAAACAGGGCTGCAAATTCATGGTCTAATGGAAAGTCCTGGAAACTTTAATAAGTGAGGCCTAGAGGAAGTCAGATTCCCCCTGGAGAAGGGATGGTCCTGGGAACCCAGCCCTTTTCTCCTTTCTGTATCACTACATAGCCAAGAGTTCCTGATGTGGTGTATTACCTTGTGCCATTGGCCCAAAAGCAACAGGCCAACTGACTATTAACCAAAATCTCCAACATTGTAGAGCCAGATAAACCCTTCCTCTATTCAAGGTGATCTTGGATATGTTGTAACACAAGGGAACTCTGGTGAACCCCGTTAGCATCCTGCTACGCAAATCCTACTTACACAGCCTAAGCATTCTTATTGACTACTGAGGTCGGTGGAATTGTTTTGAGCCAGTCAGTGCATTACATTGAAGAAACATGGAGTGTAGTAGTACAGAACCTGTACTGAATTCGTTGGGCACTGAAGGTGGGAATATTTATAATTACAGGGACAACTGTATACATGGGGTGAGAACCATGTTGTACCGAGGTGACCTAGTTGGTCAACATCAGAATGACCAGGAATCCAGCCATTAGCCTGAAATGATAAACAACCCACATATGGTAGTAAAGGAGAAAAAAACAAGAATAGAGGAGATTTTGCAAAAACAGAATTAGAACACCAGACAGCTTAACTTAGTGAAACTCAACAGAATCCAAAGACTTGCCATTTGATTTGCAATTTACCCACAGTCTAGCTGAGTCACTATAAAGAAATAAACACTCTGGAGCAGAGGTTTCCCATTAAAAATATTTTCTAGCAACACTGTCAACAACATGAAGAGCTAAGAAAATGTGAACTGTGATATCAGAAGCTGCAGCCAGAGAGA
>NC_022010.1:45262121-45263526 GCF_000317375.1 Microtus ochrogaster
GACCCCTATGGGGGTCAAAGGTCCTTTCTCAAAAGTAGCCTAAGACCACCAGAAACATTTACATCACACTTCATAGCAGTAGCAGAATTACAGCTATGAAGTAGCAACAAAAATAATTTTATGATTGGGGATCACCACAGTATGTATTATAGGATTGTAGCAGTAGGAAGGTCGAGAACCACTGCTCTAGGAAAAGAGAAAATGAGAAAACAGGTTTTGCTACCAGCTGTCTGTGGAGCATGCCCTGGTGAAATCAAACCTAGGACAACAAGGTTCTCGCCCAGGCTTTCTGAAAACCTGTGTCTACAGCCCCTACACCAGTCTCGCTCTGCTTTTTTCTTCTTGGATCCCTGTTGGGCTGTTAACTGCAGCCTTGCTTCCTAGGCCTCTTTGCCCCTCCTCTGCCCCAAATGTTTTTCCAAACTCAAGGAGAAGGAGGAATTGTCTACATTCTCAGGATGACCCTGGTCTACAAAATCTTAGGTGGGAACTAGTGGTGGCCTTCCAGAAGCCACAGGTCGGGGGCTTCCAATCACCCACCTGATCAAGCAAACAAGGCTGGGCCTCCCTTGCAGATTGCAGACAGGAGTGGGAAACATTCAACTTCTCAACTGTTCTGGAGCCTCTCAGAGATGGGGGAACCCCACCGCCACCCCACTTTCAACCCCACCCAGGCTCAAAGATCACAGCTACCTGAGGCCACCCTGGGGCAGAAGGACAAAGCAGGAACTTTGTCTAGGCTCTGCCACCAGAGCTCCTGGGCTTTTCCCTCCTCAAGCTCACCTCGCAAGGACACCCCTCCCTAGCTAGAACCCTGTGGTGCTAGATGATCCACAATTCCTCAAGGTTCTTAATTTAACTGTACCACTTGAATGATAAAAACGGGAAAATTAAAGAAGGAAGGAAGGAGGTAGGGAGGGAGGGAGGGAGGAAGGGAGAGAGAGAGAGAGAGAGAGAGAGAGAGAGAGAGAGAGAGAGGGTTCACAACAGCCAGGAAACTAATGGAAGAGAGGAAGAGAAAGGGGAACAACCACCACTACAGAATGTGCTTTCCACCCAGATTTGGCCCCCAGGACCTCCTGCTCCCATGAAGCTGTAGCCCAATACTGGGCCTGCCATCCATGGCTCCAAACCCTGCAGGGTGTGACCTTTGTGCCCCTCACCGTCCTCTGGAGAGAAGAGCACCAGAAAGCTGGCAGGGCTCCCAGGCTGCAGGACGACCTCACACTCCCCTCCGCCTGACTTCTTCCGGCTCTGAAAGTATGTTTGCAACTTGTTGATTAAGGTCTTCGGGGGGTCAGGGCCCCAAGACCCCTCCACCAGCAGCGGGAAGGGTCCAGACGCTGCCATCCTGGCAGGCCTGCGAAACCTTGACTGCCCAGTCACCCAAAGCAGCTCAGAGTTC
>NC_022010.1:45264716-45270472 GCF_000317375.1 Microtus ochrogaster
TATGTGTAAATGTTAACACAAAGAAGGGATGTGGGACATATTGGTGGCACCAGCCATGACTTCCCCAGGTACCAGCAGCAAAGCATCGTGAATGAAGACAGGGGCTTGGAGAAGATCTAGGCGGTTTCTACTGATGGCTCCCATTTCTCTGTGGATTATAATCCGACAGGTCACACAACTCCGTGTGAGGCTTGTGAAGATCTTGGTAACACCAAAATGTTTATGAAAGCACAACCACCAAAAATTAATTCAAAATCAACTGTATAACACATTCTTGCTTCTGGCCCAGCTTCCCCGGTGTTGTCTCCTGACATCATGCATCGTGTGAGAAAAATTGCTTAGTTTTAAAAATTGCTGTTTTGGGGGTTGGGGAGACTGCTCAGCAGTTAAGAGAACTGGCTGCTCTTCCAAAGGACTCAGATTGGAATCCAGCACCTGCATGGCAGCTCACAACCCTCTGTAACTCCAGTTCCAAGAAATCTAATACACTCTTCCGGCTTCTGTGTTCTCTTCATATACATATGGACTGTTCATACACATGTCATACACTGACACACATGCAGGCAAAACACTTGCTATAAGAAAATTCTTTCAATAATTCTTGTCTTGGAATTAAGACAGAATTTCCTTCTATTTCTGAAATAGTCCTCAACGTGCATCTGCTATTTTATATTGTGTATTAAATCAAAGTAGAGTTCTCAGCATCGACAACAGCGAAAGAAAAATGTTCATTAAATCTGGAAAAAAATGGAAAAGTTCCATGTCCTGCAGTAGCAAATATTCAGCAAGATTTAATTCTTTATGTAAAAAAAAAAAACCAAACACATCTGTTGCAATCTGCAAATTTGCCTCCATTTTTAGTAAATGATAAAAGCATATATGAACTCAAGAACTGTCTTGAAATAACTTTATGAGTTATTATCAGGAAGTGCTTGGTTTATATACACATTTTCATATATCTGTATTCATGAGGTTGCACTAAAGTTTGTCAGCTGTCAGCAGCAGAAGAAAAAGTCCTATCCCAGGGTCTGTCAAGTTCAGAGACGCTTTCTTTTTAGCTCAGCAATTTATTTATTTATTTATTTTTTTAATTAATTAATTAATTTATTAAAGATTTCTGCCTCCTCCCCGCCACCGCCTCCCATATCCCTCCCCCTCCCCCAATCAAGTCCCCCTCCTTAGTCAGCCCGAAGAGCAATCAGGGTTCCCTGCCCTGTGGGAAGTCCAAGCACCACCCACCTCCATCCAGGTCTAGTAAGGTGAGCATCCAAACTGCCTAGGCTCCCACAAAGCCAGTATGTGCAGTAGGATCAAAAACCCATTGCCATTGTTCTCAGTAGTCCTCATTGTCCGATGTGTTCAGCGAGTCCGGTTTTATCCCATGCTTTTTCAGACCCAGGCCAGCTGGCCTTGGTGAGTTCCTGATAGAACATCCCCATTGTCTCAGTGTGTGGGTGCACCCCTCGCGGTCCTGAGTTCCTTGCTCGTGCTCTCTCTCCTTTTGCTCCTGATTTGGATTTCTGTCCGGTGCTCCAATGTGGGACTCTGTCTCTGTCTCCTTTTATCGCCTGATGAAGGTTATTATTCAGGAGGATGCCTGTATGTTTTTCTTTGGGTTCACCTTCTTATTTAGCTTCTCTAGGATCACGAATTCTAGGCTCAGTGTTCTTTATTTATGGCTAGAAACCAAATATGAGTGAGTACATCCCATGTTCCTCTTTTTGGGTCTGGGTTACCTCACTCAGGATAGTGTTTTCTATTTCCATCCATTTGCATGCAAAATTCAAGAAGTCCTTGTTTTTTACTGCTGAGCAGTACTCTAATATGTATATATTCCATACTTTCAGAGACGCCTTGGAGAAAGACAGTTCAGAGAAAGCAAATTGTTACTTAATTCCAAAGAACTGAAACAGTATAGTGAGGGACAGGGATTCACAGAAGGGGATACTATTTTGCTTTTTTTTTTTGTTTTCCTGATCTTTAATAGTGTTGAAGAGTGCCCAGGTGTCCTCCAGTTTTCAGCATTCTGCCTGCATATGGTGCTTATCAGCTGATCTAAACAGCTCTGGACCCTGGCATAGAGGACACAGCTGGGCAGGTTAGAGTGCCAACTCTGCTGGTCTTTGTCTCTCTAACCCAAACCACAAAGAAAACAGGCAACCCCTTTCCCAAAACTTAGAGTTCCAGGCTGGGCAAGCGGTTTCTCATTTTCCTCACACAATCAACTTCTAAGAAACGAAACCAAATTGTAGGTCCAAGAGTCCAAAACAGCCCAAGCAGGCTCAAGAGTCCATACAAAGGAAGTTCTTTATGGAATTTGTCATCAAAAGTCAACCGCCCAGGAACAACAGTACAGACTCAGGAGCTGATTGCGTCCTTGAAGGTTCCTTTCAGCAACTATTTAAGCAGAAAATCTGCAAACATCTGCACTAAGTCACAGTTGCATTGTTCCCCAGTCAAGGTTCAGGGATAGGGAACTTTCCTAGGAAGATTTCCTGCAGTGGTTTACCCAACTGTGGCAGGGGGACTTGCCCACCATACATGTCTTAACTAGGAGGTCAGTGATGTCAGTTACCCAGGAAGGTCTGGGGCAGTCTTGGGAACTTTAACCTGGCTTCACCCTACTTATCAAGATGGAAGTCTTATTCAAAATGGCTTCAGTTTGGCTCCTTCTTACCGTCACAATAAAAGTGATATTTACAGTTGAAGTTTCCATCAACACTGGGTCTTTCCACTCTGGGCGACCCCTTAGTGTAATCCAGTTTCAGTGTGCAGATACAGCAGTCTCTAATAGAGCATCTCCAAACTAGAGTGACATAGGCTCTCTAATTACCCAGGTGGTCGCAGCTGCCTTTGTTACTTTTCCTGTTGCCCTGCTGAGACACCTGACAAAAGCAGATGGAGGGAGAAGGGTTGTTTTGTCACAGTGCCAGGTGGTATCTATCATAGTGCAGAAGTCACAGAAGCAGGAGTCCCAGATGGCATCAAGATTCAAGGTGGCTGTCACACTGCACCCACACTCAAGGAGCAGAGCAGGAATAGATGCTAATGACAGCTCATACTCTCCTCTCAGTGTCCTATTGGATGGACTCTGTGTGCATTGTGTACCATGAGGAGGGAGAGAGACAACGCCTATGGGCAGTGAAACAGCGCAGTCCTTTGTAAATCAGCACATGAGTTGCGTCACTGATGGATCAGACTACCTTGATCCTCCTGGCCCCTGAGCAGGGTAGAAGTGGGTTTATAAGCACAGAAACCTCAAGCACCCATGCCTAGTCACAGTTACGAGTTTCTACCAACCTGGGATGTCAGCACCAGACCAGGACTGCAGCAACATCCAACTTCATAGACTAAAATCTACTGGATTTTTGACATTTCTGGTGTGAGATAACCATTGTTGGCCTACAGGACTGCATCCTATAGGTCAGTTTAATGAATCCTCTTTAATATCAATTCTATCCATTCTTCTTTGGAGAACCCTGACTAGCACGTATTACTCTGTCTCAGCTACTTCATGTTGCTGTGGTAAAACAGCATGGCCAAGGAAACTCATCAAAGGATGGGCCCAAAGCAATACAGTCCATGATGGCAGAGTGGATAAAGGGGAAGCTCAGCCAATTTCCTTGTTTGTGGGGTGATTCCCCTAAGGCCAAGATTTACTTATAAATCTTGTGGGTGTGCTTCCCACTTCCTCTTTGTTTTCCTGCGTTCCGCTGGAACCCTGGCTTTGTAAGCTCCCCTTCTTCCCCTTATTAAAGCTGAATATTTTATATTAAAGCTAGTCTGGTTAATTCTAATTGTCGGTCGTTTACGCCCCTTCAAGTGGAGGTACAGGCAACAGATACCTGGAGCAGCAACTGAGAGCTCACATGTAAAACTGCAAACAGAGGCAGAGAACACACTGGAAATGCCAGGACTCTTCTGAAACCTCAAAGCCCTCCCCCAGTGACAAGCCTCTTCTTCCAACAAGGTCACACCTCCTATTTCATCCCGAACAGTTCTACCCTCTGGAGACCAAGTATTCAAATATGAGTCTCTGGTGTTGTTGTCATTCAAACTACATCGGACACAATAAAAAAAATATCACAGGTTAATTTCCATGTGTGGGAACAGGTCCAAGAATGGAGCGCTGTGAGGGAATTCTGAGTGCTTGGGAGAAAACTCCAAGAAAAGAAGATAAGAGGCTTGTGACCTTTGCTCCTTCTAAATATCAGTTTGTGTTTGGAATGTGCATTTGTGCCCCTGCCAGGTGTAATAAGTAGGAATGGGTTTACTCAAATTACCCATTATCTCAATACTGTCATTTAGATAATGTCTCCAGGCACACCCTGTTCATGTGATTGTACACAGCATGAATCATGGTAGTTTTGTTCAGGTTAACTTTGCTTGTCACCCGTTTTGCTTATGAAACTGTGTCTTCCCAGATACCATGATGAGCCCCCTTCCACATGATGTATCACACCACAGGCAGCCTTGAGCCCTGATTCCCCCAATTTTCTGTACAAGTGTTAACAGCCAATTTTCTCAACAACTGTTTTCTATCAACCCTAACACTTCCCTGTGAATGGGACTTCAAAAGTCAGGAAGGAGCTGCTTAACCCTTAGGGGATAAACTGTCTGATAAATAAAGCTGGCAATCAAATGAGACTTTAGTCTGCTTTCTTTTATGCTCCATTCTTCCAGGTCTCACTGCCTCTAGAGCAGGGGCACCATGATGAATATAGATATAAAAATGCTCAATGAAATACCTACAAAATTGCTGGTGACACACGTCTTTCATACCAATACCTGGGGAGGCTGAGGCCAGTGGATCTTTGTTGAGTCTTAGGCCACGCTGGTTTATACAATGAGTTCCAGGGCAGTCAGAGCCAGATAGTGAGAGTCTGTCTAAAAATAGTAAATTAAAATTTAAAAACCAATTCAGAGGTTTCTCAAAAGACTAACATTATGACACAGATATATCACTCCTGGGCATCTACCAAAGAAATCTATATCCTGTTAGAGAGACACAGATGCAAATTGTCTCAGCCTAGATGTTCATCAAATGATCACTGAATCATCAAAATAAGGATATGGGACAAATACACAATGAAATTTTATTTACCCATAAAGGAGGGGAAAAAGCCAATTCCACAAATGTCTGATTGAAGCAAGCTGTATTTACTCAACTGGCTGCCTCTCCCAATGTCAGAATTTTAGAGAGCAGTCCCTCACTGACTGTGAGGTCCCTTTCATGGGGGAAGGGTTAGGGTTGATAGAAAACTCTTGTCAAGACAACTGGCTGTTAGCACCTGAATATAAAAGTGGGATTTTCAGGGCTCAAGGATGCCTGTGGGGTAGAGAAGTGTGAGAATCGATTGTGTGGAAGGGGGGGTCATCATGATACCTGGGAACACACATTTTCATAAGGCAAAAGGGCAATCATATGCCACAGCCTCAGGAGTTTAGCAGTGCATACTTCATGCAGCATAGGTTGAAAAACATAAAGTTTGTAGAATCCTTAGGCTTAGGAAACAGAAGATTATTCTTGTAAGGTATGGAGACTTAATAACAATGTATAACAGTGTATTTCCCTAACAACAACAGGGCTCCTTTTTGGTATCATAGAAGAAAAATGAAGCTATAAAATGTCTTGTAGGTAAATGAGTAAATCTTGAAATTATATTAAATGAGATACCCAGACTCAGCAAGACAAGGACATGTTATCTCTCATGTCTGAATCTTGGCTTCCTCCTTCCACTTTACACAGACACACA
>NC_022010.1:45270592-45273849 GCF_000317375.1 Microtus ochrogaster
AGTCTTTGTCTTTCTAAATCTGGCTTATTACATTTAACATAATGATCTTAAGTTCATCTGTTTCTGTGCATGCTGGGATTTTATTTTTCTCTACAGCTGAAATTTCTCCTGTACATCTGCACCGCATGCTCTCTTTCCATTAGCTGAAACATAAAAAATCATTTTACGTGTATGGTGATTTTCCAGTGACTGTGTACCATGAAAATGATGGAGGCCTAATATTCCAAGCTGCCCCAGACATAACCACTAATCCAGCTGGGCTAGACAATCACCTAAGAGACCACCCCCAAGAAGGCAGATTTACCCAGTGCCTTGCTAAAGAGATGGGAGGAATAATTAGCCCTCTGATGAGATAATGTACTTTTCCCTTCCCAGAAACTCTACCTTCTGTGTAGAAGACAGATGGGCACAGAACAACATCCATCCTCAATTAGCTTCATCAAGTGAAAGCGCTGACCACTGGGAAAAACAGCCTTTCATCTAAACTGAAGCTCTCCAGACACAGACAAAGAATCAGATGGAGTTGACTTGCCTAGCTGCTGAGGCCAAGGTAGGCTTCTCTGCCTACAGAATTCCTAACCCACAGGATCTTCTGGAGCCTGGTAGGCCCTGCTTCTTACAGCAGAAGGCAAATGCAGTCCAGATGCCCTTGCCCTTGACGACCATGGTTCTAGGTAGCCAATAGAGTAAGACCTCTGTCTTTTTTAAATTAATAACTCAAGTAAAATTTTATCCTTCTCAATGATCTCTGGTGCAGTATGACAGCTGAGAAATTTTGGCTGTTTAAAAGGACAACCTCACCAACCAAATTTCAGTATAACTTCTTAACATGTTCTAAATAAAAGATGTTTGAAATATGCAAATGCAAGTTATTGAGGTATGTATCTACAAGTTATAAAGGTCTGAGGAGAAATGAAAGTTATCAAATTTCTCATACTGCCTTTCATACTGTTCATTGGTCACTCTCTACAGATGCTTTTCATTGTATAAAAACATCTGTCACAGTCATTCTGACATAAAAATGCTGCTGTTTATACAATGTGTGTGTCTAAAACATGTTTTCACAAACTCAAAACATTTTTGTGAGTTCCAGGGAGCCTAATTGAAGGATCCACCTTAAACAGGTCAGATACACCCCTCTCAATTCCCTGAGCCTAAAAAATCTTTTTGTCTTGAACTTAAATTTATCCTCTGCTCTGCCAACACCTTGCCAGGTCCAAGAGACACTGGACAGTTCTACATCACAATCCCTGTACAGAAGTAAAGCAACCAGCTACCCCAGGATGTGACCATCACCCAGCTTTCTCTGGGACCCCCAATAAAGTCTTTGATGCCCACAAGTAAGCAGGAAGCAATCTTGAGAACTTACCATCCCAATTTCCTCAACCTGCCATGACTACCTCTGTAAGTCCCAAGTCCTGATTTCTGGCCTTCATCTTTGGAGGCCCCATCCCTGTGCCTGCCAAGCCTTGACCCCTCCTCAGAGGAGGGTCAAGACAGCCCACCAAAATCTTGACCACTCTTCCAGTCTATTTAAAATGCTTTTCTGGAAAGTTCCCACATGGTCTCTTCCCCCACTCCCCACCCCGTGGTCATGTTTGTGCCTTCCTGGTTCCCCCTCGGGGCCACCCAAGAGTGCAGGAACCCCATTAAACCTGGATATTTTTAAATTTGGCTTGTTTGGGATTTTTGCATAGGCTGAGAGCGCAAGTTAGGAAAATTCCTAACATCTTGGAGGTCCCACTGGGTATGGCAGTCTTTCTACATGGCCATAGGCCACACATCGAAAGCCCCCTAGTCCACAATCTGAGCTCTCCATACCACACTAAGACCAACTCCCACGCTACAGTAGCTGTATCTTGGTGAGTCCCTTTTTCTTGTCTATGCTATAGGGTTTTGGGGGGGACCCATCTGTACTTACTTTTGTCAATTATTACACTGTTGTGGAAGCCATGTGCCTGTGCCAAGAGTTGATCTCAGCTCAGCAGCTAGACCAGCAAGACTGGGTCTAGCTGAGATGGACTTTGTTTGCTTTAGGGATGCCTAGCATTCAATTTTCATGACCCCCTTAGGCCTAAGAGCTATTTTACTGGATGTGCTGTAATAGCCTTAGGCCACATGGTTGGTCATAGACTTTAAAATGGGCACTTGCAGTTCAAAGCCAGATCTGCTGTCACCCCTGGGATGCCTCTTACAAAATCTTTATAAATTGGAACTGTCCGATACAATCTGTACTGAATGGCTAATTTCCCTATGCACTAAGATTTGGCCTCAATATTATCTTAACAATGGGATGTGTTGGCCACCAGAAGGAAGCCTTGAGCTTACCATCCTCTGGGACCTAGAAAAATTTTGTCACTGTAAGGACAAATGGGCAGAGCTTACATATGTCCATTGTTATTGGGCTCTGTGCTCCAGCCCTTCCCTTAGTAGCCAGTATCTTGCAGCACCAGTCTTGGTAGCTAATGCCACAGTGCCTCCAAATTCCTGGTCATCTGGGAATTGGGACCCTGACAATTCCAGCTGGACCATGCAACCAGAGGCACCGGCCCCTCACCTACTCCCTCAAGCCCACACTACCCAACCCCCTGCAACCATTTTCCTGCAAAATTCAAGATATCATTATTTTTTTCTGCTGTGTAGTAATCCATTGTGTAAATGTATCACATTTTCCTTATCTATTCTTTGGTCGAGGGGCATTTAGGTTGTTTCCAGGTTCTGGCTATAAAAAAAACAATGCTGCTATGAACATAGTTGAGCACATGTCCTTGTGGCACAATTGAGCATCTTTGGATATATACCCAAAAGTGGTATTACTGGGTCTTGAGTAAGGTTGTTTCCTAATTTTCTGAGAAATTGCCACACTGACATCCAAAGGGGTTGTACTAGCTTGCATTCCCACCAGCAATGCAGAAGTGTTCCCTTTTCCCACAACCTCTCCAGCATAAGTTGTCATTAGTGGTTTTGATCTTGTTATTCTTACAGGTGTAGGATGAAATCTCAGAGGTGTTTTGATTTGCATTTCTCTGATTATTAAGAATGTTGAACATTTGCTTAAGTGTCTTTCAGTCATTTTAGATTCCTCTGTTGAGAGTTCTCTGTTAAGGTCTGTACTCTGCTCTTTTTTTATTGGATTATATGCTCTTTTGATGACCAATTTCTTGAGTTCTTTGTATATTATGGAGATCAGACTTCTGTCTGATGTGGGGTTAGTGAAGATCTTTCCCATTCTGTAGGCTGCCATTTTGTCTTGTTGA
>NC_022010.1:45275099-45276274 GCF_000317375.1 Microtus ochrogaster
CATTTAACATGTGTTTCTTGCTCAATATTGTTTATGTTGATTATAATCCTAATTTTATACTTGATATCTGTTCCTAGTGTATATACTTTTGTATTAGGTTTAGAACTCCCTTATTTAGACAAAAGGGGGAGGTGATAAGGAACCTCTGTCAACCAATGATCTTTAAGAGGTGGGACCAGGTTAGGATTGTGACCTTTTGGGTACACAAAGCAAAACGCTGGCCTGCCCAGAGTTCACTCTCTCTATGGTTCCCTCACAATACAGCTGAGTTTGGACTTCTCATTCCTGTTTCGTGAGTTTGTCCTTTATAATAAAGAAAATATAATTGTTTTATCTTGGAATTAGCCTGGGATTCTTTGACCCATGTCTGACAACAACACATGGCTACACAGTGAAAATTTATACTTATCTCAATATACATTTTTTCAATAAAGTTCAGATAACTAAATGGAACCACTGTCAACCACTGACATGCTGAGTTTATAAAAGCAGTAATTATTTTTTAAGGCAGGTCAGGGTCCTACAAAGAAAATTTCATGATAATGGCATTGAATGTTTTTTTTAAAAAATCTAATATTTAACAACTTTACAGAAAAATGTACAGATCTGTTGTTCTCGAACTATTTTGAAAATTCCCTCCATTTGCTTTCTTCCCTGTGACCCACAGGTCTTCATAAATCTTCTAAAGTATAATTGGAGCACGTGTCCATCTCTCTAAAGTATAATTGGAGCACATGTCCATCTCTCTAAAGTATAATTAGAGAGTGTTCATCTCATAGATCTTCTAAAGTATAATCACAGCACCTGTTCATCTTGGTAGGTTCTTTTTTGGGGTAACATTATTTAACCAAATATTGTGCATTTCTTGTATCATTTTCATGTTGATCCTTTTAGGATGTCACTGGAGTATACCCTTTTAATATACTATAGTTACCTTCTATGATCTGTATGGTCAGAAGAATCTTAGTTTTCTTCCTGCATTTTACTATCATAAAATAAACATGCTATGTGTCATTTTCTTGGTTTTTTTATTAAACATTTTTTCCTCAGGTTAAATATACCCCTTGGTTAGGGTTGGTTATAGTTATGATTCTTTCAATAAAGTACTATTTTCCTTCAGAAAAACTTAATTTACATTGCTTTCATTAATGCATGAGTGTATCTCCTCTCACAAG
>NC_022010.1:45281654-45288690 GCF_000317375.1 Microtus ochrogaster
TAGACTGGAAATGTCTCCTAACAGTCTGTGAAAGTCATTAAGAGCTGGAGTCTTATTCCTCTGATTCTCAGTAACTGACTCAGTTTTTCTCCTCCATGTCAAAACTTCCTGCTTTCTCTATTTTGTTGAGATTTGTTGATATCTGTGGATGGGGATAATGACTGGCCACCACTAATCCACTCCACTGAGAAACAGTGTTTCATTCTACTTGAATGTTTTCATTTACTTTCTCTAAAAAATTATTTTTACTGACAAATTGGTCTGCCAACATGGGGCTGACTACATCCACATAAAACCTGAAAAAGCTAGGAAAAGAATTCTAGACACAAAAGAACAGAGTTAAGCACGGCTTCTTGGTGGTCAGCATTTTTCTGTGGGGGGATGGGCTCTGATTGCTGGTGGCTAGCAGGGGTGCCACAGCTCCTTTAAGAGATGTCTTCCTGACTCAGCATTGGCAGCAAAGGCTGCACAGCTTTAGGGGAGGGCTTCCTGGTTCATGTTAGTTGCAAACAGCTCTGGTTCTTTCAGGAGGAGGCCGAGCACTTAAATGGGGTCTATGAGAAGCATGTTAAAATTTGCTTAATGGTGGATAGACCCACTGTGACACTGGAGCTGGGGCAATGTGCATGGCTCTTAGAGGCACAGAACATGCCTCTGCCATGTTGGATTGGGCAGAGCCAACAATCAGGGCTGCAGAATTTGTCCTAGCTATGCCTATTTAGCATTTAGAAAAAAAAAGTGCTTCTGGTGAGAAAATACACATGCAATAAAGACAAATTCAGATGGAAAAGACCTCTAAATGAGTCACAGTGTTGGATAAATGTACATAGGCTTGGGAGAGAGAAGAAAAAGAATATAGACAGTTATAAAAGAAAGAAAAGGATTTTAAAAATAAAACAATGTCTTTAGATTAAAGGAGTAAAGAAAATAAGCCACATAAAGATGGAATATACAAAGAGAGTCTGGATTATGTATATTATTGTATTTTCTTTGATTTTTTTTTTTACTGTGAATGAGGTAAGTACAGAGACACATTTCATTGTAGGAACTGCTAAGCTAAACCAACATATATATTTTATAGTCATCTTCACTTCAAAATTTGGGTTTAAAGATTTGTTGCTTTGGAAAAGAGGTTCTTCTTTTTTTTCTGCAGAGGATGAGAACCTGTGGATTTCTTCCAGACTAATGTGGTTTGATGGACCAAGACTACCTGAAAGGTCTCCGTGAATACCCAAAAATATTTCACCCAAAAAAAAGCAGGAAGCAGTTTGGAGAGAACTATGCCCAAATTCCTAAATATTGTTTATAAATTTTTGTTTGCATTCAAAGAGGGATATGCTATAGAGATGAATGCTTTGCATTGTATGAATTTTGTCTATTGATACAAATTTAAGGTCATTTTTGTTTTTTATATATGCTCTTGATTAAGGTATCATGTTTGCAGAACTCATTTAAACATCTAATGTATAATTAAGAACTATAGGTTAATAGTCATCTATAATAGTCAAGCTTGTAGTCATATTAGGTTTTCTATATGTACAGAGATATATTTCAGATGGCTAGGTATTCTTCAAACCTTTCAAAAATTAACAGAATGTGGCTTTTAAAATATTTTAAGAACTTAGAACTTTTCATGACAATGAGACACATCTTTTCCGGGCAGCACCAAGCTTCTTCAAGAGGATAATGAGCATCAGAGAGGCTCCTTATTGAGTTTGTTAGCCATTTGGACAAAAATACTGCTTTTGCCTGGACTGCTTGATGTTATTCTGTATGAACTGGACATGCAGAATCCACAGAAAAATAATTGCAGAAGTTGCCTAAAGAAGATGAGACAGTCTTTCAGGGTTCCTGCTTCATGAAAGAATCTGCCAAACATTCTGTAGGACACAGAAGAAAGTGACTGACAAACTGACAATGAAGGCAAAACTGTCTTTGAAATTTCCTGCATTATGGAAAAGTCTGCCAGATGCTATGGGCCTGTAGGCTGAAGATCGATGCACCAATGGTACCAAAAAACTTTGGTGACTGTTCAGGCAGCAAGATGTCTCTGTCAATTCTAGAGTTTTGGAAGTTGCTTACAATGTACTTTCTGTAAAGTAAAGTAATATTATATTCTTCTGGGGTCTTTGATGGAGTTGAATAATAGATAGTTATAATTATAGTTTTCCTTAGTTATGATAAAAATAAAGTATATATTAATGATATAACTATAATTTTTGCTTGATAACTGTTTTGTTGCATTAATTTTACTATGTTAAAGTTAAAACTTTCCTTTTTATTTAGACAGAAAAGAGGAGGTGATGTGGAAATCCCCTCTGTATGCTGTGAATACCATTGGTTAATAAAGAAGCTGCTTTGGGCCTATTGCTCATGCTTCATATTGGTTAGAATTTACATTTTAAATTAACCCATTTCTATTAATCTGTGTATTGCCACATGGTTGTTGCCTACCAGGAAGTATTCTTTCTACATCCAACATCTGTCTCCTATGGCAGCTACATCACTTCTCCTTGACTCTGCTTACCCTCTCCTCCTCTATCTGCTTAGAATTCCTGCCATGCCCTCTTCTGTGCTGCAATAAGCTAAAGCAGTTTCTTTATTAACCAGTGGTATTCACAGCATGTAGAGGGGAATCCCATTTCAGCGTTGGTGCATGCCTTTAACCTCAGCACTTGGGAGACAGAGGCAAGAAGATCTATGTGAGTTTGAGGCCAGTCTAGTCTCCAAATAAGTTTCAGGACAGCCAGGGCTGTTACACAGAGAAACTCTGTCTCAAAAAAAATATTTTTACTTTTATGTATACAGTTGTATTCCTTACATATGTCCAAAGATACCAGAAAAGGGCATCAGGTCCAATAGAACTGGAATTGCAGGCAATAATGAGCTCATATGTCGACATGGGACTTGAGCCCCAGTCTTCAGGAAGGACAGCCAGTGTTTTAAGCACTAAGTTATCTCACCAGCCCCTTCATTTACCTTCTTATATTTTAATTCTGCAAGTTCTGATTTGTCTTTGACATATTTCTCAGAAAAATCTTCCCTGAGTTCTAAAATCCAGTTAAACACATCACACCCTCTACTTCTCCTTTAAGACTGGTGGTGTTTTGTTCCATTATATGACCCATCTAATGCCTTTCTCCCACGGTAGACAACGAATTCCTTAGAAGGAGACTTATCCTGTCATTTGTCACATCCTTGATGCTGGATGCCATGCCATCTCCATGGTGATAGTGCTTGGATGAATGAATGATATTCAGATCATCTCAAAGTTGTTTGGTTTTCAATGTTCCTCAGGCATTTTAGATTGTGCCTTTTTAGGCAGGTGAGATACCTCAGGGTGCTTTCTGCCAAGCCTGACACCCCAAGCTACTTTAAGCCCTGCCAATTGTCCTCTGGTCCCCTCATGTTTGCTGTGGAACCTGCTCACATGAGACAAATGATAAATAAGTGTAATAGAACTTTATTGTGTCTTCTGTTTTATCCCTTACCTTTGTTTGTTTTAATAAATTTAAACTGTTTTCATAATTTCCTTTCCCTTTCATATTTAGTGACTGTTAAATAGCAATTTTATCACTTTTTAATTTAGAAATTTACTCACATTGCTTCATTTAACTTTTGCCTCTCAGTCTGTCCTCTGTCTGTGTGTCTCATCTTGCAGCCTAACCTGGGAGGTGAATCAAGATCCACACTACCACCTAGCTGTCCAAGGGAAGAAGGACAGCAAGAACTTTGAGATTGAAAACTCAGCATCTAAAGTATGTATGTATCACCTATAGTTTTCAAATGCAAATTTCAGGGGATCCTTCTATAGACAGAGCACAGCTCTCACCACATACAGGATGAGAGAGTTTGTTCTGGAGCTAAATATAAGAGACCACAGTACAGAAACACAGATTTAGATAACTCAAAATACTGTGTTCCAATGTGACAACAGTTTATGAAGTTGAAGGGTTATAGAACAAAGAAAATCATAAATCAAGTGACTTTAAAAATAAACCGGGCACATGCCTTTAATCTCAGCACTTGGGCGGCAGAGGCAGGTGGATCTCTGTTAATTTGAGGCCAATCTGGTCTACAAGAGCTAGTTCCAGCACCCGCACCAAAGCTACACACAGAGAACTCCCCCTCTTTCTCAGGGCAGGGTCTTGCTTTGTAGGGCTGGTTGTCCTGGGACTCACTATGTAGAGCAGGCTTACCTGGAACTCAGAGTTCCAGCTTCCTCTGCCTCTCTAGAGCTGAGATAAAAGGGCACACCATCACACCTGGCCAATTATTGCCATTTTATGTCACTAAATTGGAGTAGCTATTAAAAAGAGAAAGGTAGCTAAAATAACTTATGAAAAATCAGGTTACTGCCTGGTATAAAACAAGACTCATTCTTACTGAAGTTTCTGAAAATGCATTTGAGTCACTGACAGACTGTTAGATTTAACAAAATAGTTGATAAGTAAGATGAAGAATTAATTTGCTTAATTGAGGTATATCATTGACTCAAGGAAACAGAAAAGATTTCCCAAAAATCTTTTGTGGATCAAAGAGTTTATAAGGTGGTTTCTTGCTGTTGATAGCCAGAGTGTCGAAATGTCATGAACATTTGACTTGAGTCTGCAAAGATGTTGATTCCTCCAAAGAGGCACAGCACAGCAGTTGGACTGTGAGAAACACACAGCTTGAGAAGTTGGTACCTATTCAAAGTTACTGACTTGCCCTCTATGCAGGTAATTAAAAGACTTGAAAATGTCAACCCTAGTTACATTCATTGCAAATTAGTTTCCCTGAGGACAGGACTTTAACATGAAGTGCAGTGTGCGGGAAGTTTATCAGGAAGTGACTTTGAGGTGGCTACCAGTGGAAAGGAGACACAGAAGTTGAACTGGGCAAAGAATCCATTGCAATGCTGGTGGAAAAGCAGCCTCATTGAATCCCTAGGGAACTCATCAGGGTCATACAAGAAATATTGAGACTTTATGTTACTTTTTTTCTCGACAGGGTTTTTCTGTGTTATAGTCCTGGCTGTCCTGAAACTCACTTTATAGACCAGGCTGGCTTCGAACTCACTGAGATCAGCCTGCTTCTGCCTCTCAAATTCTGGGAATAAAGGCATGAGCCACCACTCTGTGAGTCTTTACATTACTTTTTCATTTCATTTTTGCTTGTTTGTTCCCTTGTTGAGACAAGGTCTTGTAGTAATAGGAGCGGAGGGGCTGCATCCCCAGCACCCTGGCTTCCTCGCTAGCTTATGCCCCAAAATAACAACACACAAACTGTATTCTTTTAAACACTGCTTGGCCCATTATATCTAGCCTCTTCTCGGCTAACTCTTGCACCTGGACTAGCCCATTTCTAATCATGTGTGTAGCACCCCAAGGTGTGCTTACTGGGAAGATTCTAGCCTATGTCCATCCTGGGTTGGAGCTTCATCGTATGTGTCTCAGAAAGCAGAGCTATCAAGTCTGAGCTCACTTCCTCTTCCTCCCAGAATTCTGTTCTGTTTACTCCACCCACTTATGTTCCAACCAATAAAATGGGCCAAGGCAGTTTCTTTATTAGCCAATGACTTTCCTCCATCAAGGTCTCGCTATGAATCCCATGCTGGCTACACAACTGACAATCTTCCTGCTTTAGCCTCCCATGTGCTGAGATTTCAGCCATGTATCACTATGCCAGGGAGGCTGAGCCTATGTGCTACTTCAGGTTCTGTTACTATGTTACTTTGGACAAAGTGGTTTGTTCACCGGAGGCAAACCCTAACTGACAGAATCACTTCCTGCCGTTGAGGCCAGACATCCTCCATAAATGGCCTCTGCATGGTGCCTCCATCACTGGCTAAGTGCTTCCAATAAAATGAAAACTTTTGGGTAATATTTCAAGAAACCTACAAAGACCAAAAAACCTACAAAGACAAAAGAGAAAGACAGTTAACTTACAGACCCCAGGTTGTACAGCAGGTGCGTAATGACCTTCAGTTTTCCTGAAAACCTTTCCCTTTCTTCTATTAAAAGCATCCTGATATCAACATGTAGAAGAATGAAAATAGACCCATATCTATCACTTTGCACAAAACGCAAGTCCAAATGGGTCAAAGACCTCAACATAAAGCCAGCCACACTGAACCTTATAGAAGAGAAGGTGGGAAGTACACTTGAATGCATTGGCACAGGAGACCATTTCCTAAATATAACCCCAGCAACCCAGACACTGAGAGAAACAATTAATAAATGAGACCTCCTGAAACTGAAAAAAATCTGTAAAACAAAGGACATGGTCAACAAGACAAAACAACAGCCTACAGAATGGGAAAAGATCTTCACTAACCCCACATCAGACAGAGGTCTGATTTCCAAAATATACAAAGAACTCAAGAAATTGGTCATCAAAAGAACACATAATCCAATAAAAAAATTGAGTGCAGACCTAAACAGAGAACTCTCAACAGAGGAATCTAAAATGGCTGAAAGACATGTAATAAAATGTTCAACATCCTTAGTAATCAGAGAAGTGCAAATCAAAATGACATTGAGATTCCATCTTATACCTGTAAGAATGGCCAAGATCAAAAACACTGATGATAACTTATGCTGGAGAAGCTGTGGGGAAAATAGAACATTTCTGCATTGCTGGTGGGAATGCAAGCTGGTATTTCCCCTTTGGATGTCAGTGTGGTGATTTCTTGGAAAATTAGGAAACAACCTTCCTCAAGACATGTTGAGCTTAGTTTTTGGCACTAATACTACTGTTATTAAGCGTAGGCTTCATTTTGTGGAAGTAACCTTAGGCCCAAGTAAGTGTTTGATTACTTCCATGGGCCACTATAGTACTAGTAGACATGCCTTGCTAGGCTGATGGTTAGTTGCACTTATAAGTTTCACAAAAATTGTCTATAAAACACATATAACATTTATAAATATCATCATATTATGATATTAACATTTATAAATTTTAATTCCTTCCATTCACATCAAAATAGAATTCAGATACTTTTCTATCTTCCATGATCCTTATGTTGGATTAACCTGACTTCTTTTTATTTCTT
>NC_022010.1:45289230-45298662 GCF_000317375.1 Microtus ochrogaster
TTAATATATGTCTTAATATATATCAAGGTAATGAATATTACATATCTATAATCACTGGATATTTTTGCCTGATAGCAGCTGTCATTCATCATGTAAAGCTCAAAGATAAAGGAAACAGCACTGAAGCACCAAGAAAATCAAGGTCTAGAGCAGTGGTTCTCAACCTTCTCAACACTGTGACCTTTAATGCACAGCAGTTCCTCATGCTGTGGTGACCTCCAACTATAAACATCGTCTTTATTGCTACTTCATAACCATAATTTTGTTACTTTTATGAATTATAATGTAAATATCTGACTTTTCTGATGATCTTAGGTGAACACTATGAAAGGGTTGTTCATCCACCAAAGAAGTCAAGACCCACAGGTTGAGAACTGCTGGTCTAGATAATGTCATTTTATCACTTGGATCCAGCAGTATCTGAAGCAGGCATTGCCTGGGCTGTATAGTAATGGGAGTCAATAGGTTCCAATTTTTTTCATAAACTAGTATAATTTATATATTGTATTTTATAAATTGTCTTTTATATTACTGCAAAAATCTTAACAAATAAAATTACTGTTTTCATTGTGGTTTATTGTGCATGAACAGCTCTTATCTGCCCGGGGTATTGTAACATGTCAGGAAGAATGGTTGTCAGATAGTTGACTGTGGGAAATGAAGCCACCACCACCAAGCAGAGATGCTGATAAGGAAATCTATGGCTGAGCCCAACACATCAGCACTAGAAAGGTTCATGGTGCTTCATAGCTGAGCACTTCAAAAGGTGGAAACAGCTACTGACAGATAGCTGTGTTTCTCGTCCTTACAGTAGAGACAGAGAAGCTACCAGAGGAAGGGAAGGTCGTGGGTGAATGCAGATACTTAGACATACTGTGCAAACAGGTCTCAGAGCAGCAACTGAGAATCATAGAGTCATGCTTCGACAACTGAGTCCCTAATAATGTTATTTTGAGAGGTCCTAGAAACTTCAGGAGCTGTGTGAGGTTGGCCATTGTTGACGGATCCTTACAGGTATGTAGAAGGAGCTGCGGGCAGGCCTGCTTTTCGTCCTGCCTGGCTCCTGCATGGCTAGCTTAGCCCCCAAAATAACAACACGCAAATTGTATTCTTTTAAACACTGCCTGGCCCATTAGCTCTAGCCTCTTACTGGCTAGCTCTCACATCTTGATTAACCCATTTCTATTAATCTGTGTAGCACCACAAGGTGGTGGCTTACCGGGAAAGATTCAGCATGTCTGACCTGGGGGCTGGCTCCATCGCGTCTGGTTCCATGGCATCTGACCTCACTTCCCTTCTTCGTAGCATTCTGTTCTGTCTACTCCACCCACCTATGTTCTGACCTATCAGGCCAAGCAGTTTCTTTATTAATTAACCAATGAAACAACAGATAAATAGATAACCTTCCGACATCACAGGTATATCTCTTGCTTCTTGCTTTCTGCTCCCTTGCCCACTGCAATGTGAACTGAACTACTCTGCAATGTCTTTCCCACCATGAACATCCTAACCCTCTGAAATGATGAACAAAGTAAGCCCTTCCTCCTATAAGTAGCTTCTATCAGGCTTTTGGTCTTATTGATGAAAAAGCAACTATTATACCTGTCTGTGGGGGAGAAGTGATCAATCCAGCATTGATTTGAGAGTTTATAGCTACAACAGCCACTGAGGATTCATAACAATCAACAAATAAATAAAAAGACAATTGGCTAGAACTTCTGGCTCACTCCCCCTTTTTGCTTTCTCGATTTTACTTTCCATTTGCTGGTGCCAATTCCAGGTGCCTTAGTTAGGGTTTCTGTTGCTGCAGTAAAGCTCCATGACCAAAAGGAAAGTTGGGGAGGAAAGGGTTTATTTGGCTTTCACTTCCGTATTTCTGTTCACCACTGAAGGAAGTCAGAACAGGAACTCAAACACGGCAGGATGCTGGAGGCATGAGCTGATGCAGAGGCCATGGAGGGATGCTACTTACTGGCTTACTGCCCATGGCTTTCTCAGCCTGCTTTCTTATAGATCCTGGGACCACCAGCCTCGAGGTGGCATTACCCACAATGTGCTAGACCCTCCTCTACTGAGAAAATGCCTTATAGTTGAATCTCATGGAGGCATTTCCTCAGCTGAGGCTCCTACTTCTCAGATGACTCTAGCTCATGTCAAGTTGACACACAAAACCAGCCACTACACCAGACATGGATTTGTTTTTTAGAAAAAATAAATAATACAAAAGTATGCTGGCCTTTATTGTGTGTCATGGGAAGTTGTTTTTGAAGTCCAGAAATTGACAGAAAAGTATAAACTCAGAGAGCATTTACATCTGAATATTTTGTACATGATATTATGCAGCCTCATGATTTTCAAATGAGTGTTATTTTGAGTCTGGACCTGTGCCTGAGAGATAGGAGCTGTCATTGATGGCCCTTTCCTTCACACTGCCACAGAATATATTTAGCAGCTCATATTGAAAGATGCCAGCTTTAACTATGTCTAATGCTGAAGAGGGATATTCCGAGGGAGTTTCTGTCATGGCACTGTTCACTTTACAAGCAATGATGACTGAGGATTTTTAGCAACATTTCCTAAAAGAACATTTTTCTCTACATGACCAAAAAATGTGTCAGCTGGTCCTGATGATGTGACGAGCTTTGTCATAGGCTGTTCAGAGGAATCAAAAAACCAGGCTGCATGTGTCAGAACCTACTTGTGTTGCTTCCTAGCTGTGATGGTTTGAAGGAGAATGGCCCCTATAGGCTCATGTATTTGAATGTTGGTCCTCAGCTGGTAGTACTGTGTGGGAAGGATGAGGAGGTGTGACCAAGTTGGAGGGGGTGTGGTCATTGGGTTTGATGAGCTCTGAGATTTCAAAAGCCCACTCTATTTGCCAATGTTTCTCTCTGCCTCTTGTAATCTCTCTCAGTTACTGCTTCACCTCCCGAATGCCTGCTTATTGCCATGCTCTCCACTGTGACAGTCATGGACTCTAACCCTCTTGAACCCTGAACCCCATATTGATTGCTTTCTGTTATAAATTTCTTTGACCATGGTGTTTTGCCATAGCAATAAAAAGGTAATAAAACACTAGCTATCCAAACTTCTCCTTAATTCTTCAAGTTTCTCATCTTTAAAATGAGAAAATGAGAAATATATTAATACCACAAACAGGACTCTGGTGGTTAATTTGGGTTGTCAACTTTGACATGCCTAGAAAAGGAAGCCTCAATTGAAGAATTCTCTCCACCCTATTGGCCTTGTGGGCATGTCTGTGGGATATTTTCTTGATTGTTAATTGATATAAGAAGCCTAGCCCACTGGGTGGTACTGTAGGGTCTGGGTATGCGAAAAGGTAAGAGTGGCAGGCCAGGGCACTGGCAGCACTGGGACACCACCAAAGGAGGAAGTGAAATTAAGAGAAGAGAAAGAAATGAATGCCCTGGAGGAAATCTGGATTTTTCCAAGAATACAAGCTAAAGGTCCAGCTAAGTGCTGGGGGAGGAATGGAACATTTAAGAGACAGAGCTTATGCAAAGTCATTGCAGGGTATGGTCTCAGAGGGGATGCTGGGACCCTTGTCCTTTGGATATGGTCTCAGAAGGGAAGCTGAGACCTTTGTCTCTTCCATCTTGCACTTCTTGGCCCTGAGGAACAGGTTTGCTCCACCACACAGTTAAGATAGATGTGCTGCTCAGCACAGGCCAAAGCAACACGGTCAACTGATTGTGGACTGGATGGAACTTCCAAAGCTAGGAGACAAAAATCCTTTTCTAAACAATTGGTTTCAGGTATTTGTTATAGTAACTGGAGATGACTGGCCTTGGATTGAACACATAAAGACATTGAGAGAGAAGAAAATAAAGCAAAAAGCAAAAGGTAGCTAAAAAGAGGCCTGCCTGGGTTCTGTCACTCACTATTAGACTCCAGGTAGATACAACTTAGAGTAAGTCCAAAAGAATGGAGCTAATTCAGGATGTTCAAGTTGCGAAGCTGCAAGCCTCTTCCAGTTACTAACAGGGAAGAAGGAATGTATACCTTGATCATTTCTTTCTCCAAGACATCAATTGTTACTTTGTACTCAATTTGCCTTACATAATCAGTCTCTCCCTCTGTGCTGCTAAATAAAGAAGAGGAATCTCAGAAGGCATCAGTTACTGGAAGCAGCACCTGATCTGAGCAATGAGAACAGCTGACAGCACAGATAACTGTGAGGCCTGGACTCTCTCTCCAGTTTCACTTCGTGACCAGTTGAACTTCCTTTTAATCAGAAATGCTTTCTTTATTGGTATGAAAATGGTAAGGTTATTGGAATACTTACACGAGCTTGAGAGAAGGGATTTCATACTCAAAATCAAATGCATTACAGAAAAGCACCACCCCACCATGGGTGATGACCCCCCAAAGCTGCCTGACTCCCACCCCCACAACCCAGATTCTTTAATTCAATAAATATATTGTTGAAGTCAGGCATTGGTGGTGCACACCCTTCACCCCAGCACTCAGGAGGCAGAGGCAGGCAGATCTCTGTGAGTTAGAGGATAGCCTGGTCTACATAGTGAGTTCTAGAATAACCAGGACTCCTCAGAGAAATTCTGTCTCAGAAAAACAAAAACAACTACAGCAAAACAAAAACAGAAAACAAAACAAACCACCAAATAAATTGTTTATATTGTTCAATATTTGGTGTCTTGTGTAAATGTATTATCTGCCTTAATCCATCTGATCCTTAAAGCAATGAGTAGATCTTTCTTCTCCATCTCATGGATTCGATGGATCTCAGAGGCAGGTGACCAGGCATCCGCTAGTGCTTGAACCCTCACCGTCAGTCCCCAAAGCACTCAAGCCCTGTCCTACGGTCCCTGAGGAGCAAGGTCAGCGCTCATTCTCCTGAGATTTTCAGGAAGGTAGAACAATAGCAGCCTTCCTCCAAGGCTGGAGAACAGCCTGACCACAGCTCTGAGGAGATGCCCAGAGGGTGAAGCCAAAGCTGAGTCCCTGCTTGAACAGAAACGTTTATCGAGGCAAGTGGTGGTGGTGCACACCTTTAATCCCAGCACTTGGGAGGCAGAGACAGAGGGATCTCTATGAGTTCGAGGTCATCATGGTCTACAGAGTGAGGTCCAGAACAGCCAGAGCTATGTCGAGAGATCTTACAGAGAGAGAGAGAGAGAGAGAGAGAGAGAGAAGAGAGAGAGAGAAGATTTCAAGCAATTTAAGTTTTTTGCACTGTATTATTGTATTAAAAGAGAGTAAAAGTCTGAAAACCATGTGTGTCAATTAGAAATGTGCAAGAAATTTAGGATTTTATGAGAGCCTGTTCATCATTTATCCTAGCAACTGTTCAGTGACTATTGAATATAAGAGTCTGTGTTAGAAGATAGTTATTACAAAGTTGTCAAAATATTTTCAAAACTGAAAAATAGAAAAGGTGAAAAGTTCAGATGCGAACAAGAAACACAATAAAATTGCCATTTTGTTTGAATTATTTGATTTCTCCTACACACATGTAATCAGGGAACTACTCAGCTGGCTTCAGCACAGTGAGTATTTAATCAAGGTTGTGGTTTCACCACGTTGGTCAAAGTGTAATGACGGCTGGGCTGAGTGCATACAAACAAGGACTTTGCACTTTGACATCCTGGCTGGGAATTGGCTCCACCAGTTTCTTCCAATGTTCCTCATGAGTCACTCACAGGCTGAGATAGTGCTTCCTGCTCCAGGATATTTGACCAACAGAGGTAATGGATCAAAGGTGCCCGGCATGCACAAAACTTTGAGCAAATGTTAGTTATTTTATCATTATGAAAGGACACACACACACACACACACACACACACACACACACACACACACACATATCTTGGCCATTCAAGAACTCACTATGTACTCTACGTTGACCTTGAACACACAGAAATCCCTTGCCTCTGCCTGCCTAGTGCTGGGATTAGATGCATGTGACACCATGCCTGGCAAATATTATATATCTTGGATTCTGTGGATGAGATCTTTAATATTTTTCTATTTCCATCTCTTTGTCCAGCCTCTGCCTTTGTCGAGGTGAGAACCTTCCTCAAACATTAAATCTTCTCTGCAAAATAAGCTTGGAGAACAGCAAACTTCAACACTGGCACAGAAGACCATGTTCTACTCTGCAAGGCATGTAGGGACGGGGGACTCATAGCTGGCACAGACCTAACACTGTTTTCTGTCTAGCTCATCTCACCAGGCCCTGGTGCCCTACATCCAAAATCTCTCTGGTCCTATTTCTGTGGTGAACTAACCTCTGTTAAAGAAAAGAACTTGTTGTATAGGATAGGGCAGGGCATTGAGGGCTGATGCCGCTGATGCAGGATGTCACCCAATGTTACCTTCATCTTCATACTGTCTCAAGTCCTCCCAGGTCCCTGTGGCCTCCAAGTCTCTCTTTGGTGGTGCCATTCTCTGTATTGTTCTCCACCCAGTTACTCCAATGGGCTAGCTGGTTCTCATCTTGTAAAATATGTTATCTTTTGTTCATTGTCATTTTTCTTCCAACTCCCTTTTTCTTTACTTTTTGCCTTAATGTAATTTCAGAAGGGTAAGACAGAAATAAATGCTTAAGTTCAATTTTTCATTTGACAACTACTTTTGGGTGGTTTTAAGTTGAATAAATATTCTACAGACTCATTTCTGTGGGTTGCACAGTATTTTGCAATTGAGAAAGTATTAAAACTTCTATTTGTGTTTTATTTTACACTTTAATTTAAAATTCCATGTTTTACGATACACACAGTATATGGTATAGGAGTAAACAACAGATTTAGGGAGGAGGAATCAAAAGTGCTACATCAATGGAGGTGGTCAGACATCTGAGGGAAAATCAAGAAAAATGGATTGAGTTTCATTTCCTTATGCAGGGAAAAAACCCTGTGTAACCCAAAAATCTGCTCTACTTTAGCATCATGATGGTCATCCTACTATCCTTGCAATGAGGAAAACTGAACACCTTTTTGCAACTACTGTTAGGGTATTTCTCATCTTTTGAACCCCAATATCTCCTACATCAGTAGGAGTAGGTATAAAGGGATAGGCAGAAATGTGAACCAGAAATTAATTAATTAAGTAGTTTTTTTCTTGCTGTTGTGGTCTCCTACATCAGATGTGCTAAGGAAACAGTAGACTTGCAGATGGATGAGGAAAAACAACCTTCAGCCTCCTTGGCAAGTAGGCACTGTGGTAGTTTGAATGAAAATGACCCCTACAGGCTCCTGGGAGAAGTACTATTATGAGGTGTGGCCTTGTTATCTTTGAGCAAAAAATCATTTCTCCACATATTTTAGTCACCAGGGGATAAAAAAAAAGTTTTAGGGTAAATATTTTTAGCCATCATTCTTTCCTGCCTCTATGGCAAGTTCATTTACAAATCATCTCCTGTAACCATTTGATTTTGTCAGATGACCTCAGGGAAGATGACACTTCCCACTGCAATGTTAAGAATAACTAAGCCAGGTGATGGCCCAGCACTTGGGAGGCAGAAGCAGGCAGGTTGCTCAGAGTTCAAAGCCAGCCTGTCTACAGAACAATTTCCAAGATAGTCATAAAACACAGAGAAAACCCATCTTGAAACAAACAAGCAAATAACTTTTTCTGGTCCAGCTGGGCATGATAGTACACACCTTTAATCCCAGCACTTAGAAGGCAGAGGCCAAGGGGTTCTATATATTCTGGGCCAGCTCAGACTACACAGTGAGAGCCTATCTCAAACAACAGCAAGAAAAAAACTACTTAATTAATTAATTTCTGGTTCACATTTCTGCCTATCCCTTTATACCTACTCCTTTTTGCTAGATTTTTCAAATCATGGTTTCTCTGTGTCACCCTGGTTGGGATCAAAGGCATGTGCCACCACACCCAGCACAGGAGTTTATTTTTAACTTTCCATTATAATTATCAGTGGTTGCTCAGCAGTGAGATGGCATTGAACCCTGCTAGAGCTGGCTTTACAGTTCATCTGCTGAGCCACCTAATCCTCCTCCTAGTGTGAGAAATAAATGAGCTATAATGTTACGCCATCCAGTTTCTTTCCTGGTCTGATTATATTCTCCTAACACCCTCATAAAACTCAGTTGCAGCACTCACCATCACCAGTAACCATGACAATTATCTTTCCCACTACAAATTAAGTAATTACAATACCAGTTTCATAAAGTCACCCTCTTGAGTTTGATTCATGTGAGTCAGATCATCCTGGGGTTAAAAACATAAGATTCAGCTGCTCAACCTGCTGATCTCAGGACAAGGTCCTGAGTCCATGCTCCAAGGTAGTCCAAGGACTTTGATCATTGGAGAACATAGAGAAAACAGCTGGCTGCATCCTCTCTGCTATTTTATTAGCTACACCAAAGGCTAGTGTTTCCAGAGGCTCATAATCAGAAAGCCTCTGAATTTCTCAGGCTGGAAGCTAAAGATCAGCTTGCCTGGGGATCAGAGGGAGTGGGTCTGACTTGTCTCTTAAAGGGACAGAGCATTACATTCCCATCTCCTTTTATAATAAAAAGGCGGGAGTTTAGGCACAATAGGTTAAAGGGCCTGAGTTCCTTCTCTTTTCCATCTCACTCTTAAAGAGGCAGCCTCTATCTCTTCCTACTTCTCCCCTTCCCCTTCTGTTTCTCTCTCTCTCTTTCTCTCTCTTTCCTCTGCTCTTCTCTCCTTCTCCCTCTTCCCTTCCATAACCCACTAAATAAATACCCAACCTCACTCTGCATGGCATCCCTATCCATGTCTCTGTCTCTTGCATGCCGCATGGCTCCCTGCCTGGGACCAGCTGCCTTCAGAGACCTGTGGCATGGTCTCATGGTGTGCCCACCTGTCTGTCTCTCCTCGTGGGACTCACTGACCCTGGAACATTCCTGCCTGGGATTGGCTGCTCCAGGGACCTACTGCCTGCCCCCACTCAGGGACCTAAAGCATGGTCAAATGACCCACTGCCAATTTTTACTTAATCCATTACAGGAAGGTCATCTGTAGGTAGAGGGGAAGGTCTGCATCTCTGCTAATGGGCAGTTTCCAGGAAAGAGGAGCAATAGGATAGGATCCTGAGAGCTAAGAGTGGGTCAAAGTCAGCTATAGAGAAACAGGAGGTGGATCTGCATAGCCTGGCTGGTGGTTGAACTTGGACCTTCTAGGAGATAATAAATGTATCTTTGTTTGAGTGCTATGTGATATTAACTTCTCAAACTTATACTATGTTAATCTTTGATTCCAAATCACAGAATCAATCAGTTACTTGGATCTTGTTCCTTTGTGTTACATGTTTTTTTTCCATGAAAGGCAAAGCTCAGAAATATAGACTATCATCTTAAAAATAAAATCCCTGGCTGTTAAAGCTCATGGCAACTTGAGGGCTCATATACAGTGGTTAAAAAGATAGACTCAGTATAATGGTAAAATAAAATGCTGCAGGTT
>NC_022010.1:45299488-45301855 GCF_000317375.1 Microtus ochrogaster
GTATGGAGGGAAGAGAGAAAGAGTGAGAGAGAAGGGGGAACAAATAAAGAGAGGAAAGAAGAAAATAGGAAATAGGAGAAGGCAGAGGCTGCCTCTTCAGAAGAAGAAGGGAGGGGAGAGAAGCAGGACCAACTTGCCTCCTTGGGAAAAGGAAGATAGGGAGTGGGCAGAGCTTGTCTCTTAAAGGGACAGGGTACACAGGAGATTGGGCAGGCCAGCAGAATTATAATTACAACATCTAATAAACCTTTATTTTTACAAGTAAAGAAAAAAATCCAAACATGTGGTGAGAGAGAGATGTTGGGATCGGGTCCTGCTCTAAGTTACACCTTACTGTGGACAGGGGGTTTTCAAACTGAGCTTTGTTCACAAACACTCCATTTACATGCAGTCTTTGACTCCACTTTGAAGATAGTGGGATGTGTGGACACACACACTGCACTGTTTGTCCCACACCACCCGTGCAGCACAGACAGATGAATAATTGATCCCTGAGAGTAGAAAATGTGCTATCCTATACACTTATTGGGGATAAATTAGGACTGGAATTTGGACATATTGCAAACATATATGGAAACCAGGCCAAAGAATGTATTGGACACAGCAGCCTGAGTAAAAGGTGTGACTCCCACACCTGAATCTCTGAAGAGAGAAATGCGTAGCCCTGACGTGGCAGCTACACCCACCAAGCTGTGATCTTGAGGGACTAGGAGTCAGGCAGACTCACTGATAGGCAGACAGATAGGGAGAGGGGCCATGACTAACTAATAAAGATAGAGAACTACCAAGATGTCTGACATCCTCCTTTCTCTCTGGATCTGAGACAAAAGCCTACAACAAAGGCCTTGTGGGCCTTTTCTTCTGCCGGTAGGGCTCCCACTGCTGAGGGACTGGTTCAGCACATTCACAGTGGGGACAGGACGAGTGAACACAACAGTGTGGACCCATCAGTCTTCCTGTCTTATATCAAACCGACCAATCCTAAAATAGGAGAAGAAACCCTCCAGAGGGTTTAAAAACTCCCAGCCCTCAGTGAGAGGCTGAGCTGTATGTGTGTTTCCTCACCCTTCATAAAAAGCCTTTCTCCGAATGCTGATTCTTCTGCTAGGGCAGCTCTCCACCACTGTCTCTCCAACACCACCCAGGCTGACGTTGACCCACCCATTGCCATTCAAGCCTTCAGTGGCTTTCACTTTCTCTTCTGCAAAAAATGTAAACAGGAAAGTTCTGTCCTGCTCTTTTCATGTAGATGGTTGTCTCTATAATATGGACAAGCAAAGCTGTATTTGCAGCAAGTTGGCCAGTTTCAAGATTGGGATTCTTATCATTAAAATACCATCTTTTTTGGAGGTCGTGGTACAAAGCTTTCATAGGAATTTTGGTGGGGAGCAGGGTAGGTGAGGAGGCGGATCAGAGGAAGGGTACCCAGACAGCTGCAGATAGTTGGTGCTGTGCTTTTCTATGCTAGTACCTGCAGATTGTGGGGTGGTTCTGGGTTCTATAAATCCAAAGAAAACTTACAAATGGCAAAGTCTGATGACTGCATTTTTCAGTTCCTTTTTATAGAAACAGTCAGTTCTACAGCTAATCATTCAGATATAAAGAACGGTGATGCAGTGGAAAGCAATAGAACCCCTGCCGACAGGGATAGATGCTCAACACAGCTTCCACTGAACCTGACTGGACCTCATAGATTTTCACTGTTTTATGGGCAGGGTCTCCCTGTGTACCTCAGGCCGACCCCAAGATTGCTATGAAGCTGAGGGACTCCTCCTGCCTGGAATCTCAGGCTTGTGCCACTATGTGCTGTCCTGAACAGTTTTAACCCATTAGATATGATTCAGTAAGAGGCACAAAGCTAGAGGGAGGTTGATGATAATCCACACAACCATGTGACCTCCTAAACTAATGATTTGGGGGGGGGAGTGCATTTACTTTTTATTTATGCATGTGTGTGTGCATGTGTGTGTGTGTGTGCATGTGTGTGTGTGCCACATGTATACAGGAGTCCACAGAAGTCAGAAAAAGGCATTAGACCTATAGGAGCTGTAGTTCCATTGAGCCATTTCTCCAACCCCTTAAATTAATGACTTCTAAAATCAACTAAAAGTAAGTGGAGCTTGAAGCCTTAGTAATAAAACAGCTTCTACACATAAGAAGTAAACAGTTGCTTCAGGACCATGCCACCATGGTGTTAGTGTTAGACAAAGTCTTGGTCAAAATCCTGAGCTCTACAATTTCATTACTGTGAAATCTCCAAGAACTGCATACATACACAATGCTCAGAAGCATAATTGCGTTACAGTATCATCATGAGGATTAATGACAATGAAGTGCCTGAGCTCCTGACACTAAAAAACAGAAATC
>NC_022010.1:45303678-45305457 GCF_000317375.1 Microtus ochrogaster
AGCCACACAAGTGATACAAAGATACATGTGCACAAAATACTCTTATCAATATCTTAAAATAGTTTAGCATCCCATTCCCACCCTACTCTGATTTCCTTCCATACACATTTATCTTCTGAACACACACTGAGTCTTTCTGAGCTGTCACATGATTGGGCCTGCTTGTTGGAGTTTTCTGTCCTGCCCAGTTCCCATAGCTGTTTAGTCCCAAAGAAAATCACACAGAGATCTCTATAAGTTATAAAGCTGATTTGCCCATTAGCTCAGGCTACTTATTAGCTCTTGTAGATTATATTAACCCATTGTTCTTATCTATGCTAACTACATGTTTCTGTACCTTTTTCAGCTGGGCAGCTCACATCTTGCTTCTTCGGAGTCTGGACAGGAGTGGGAGGAATCAACTTCCTTCTTCCCAGATTTCTCCTGTTCTCATTGCATCACCTCTACTTCCTGTCTGGTTTTCCCACCTATACTTCCTGCCTGGACAATCAGTGTTCATTTAAAACATGATTGACAGAATACAGACAATTCTCCCACACCACTTCCCCCTCTTTAAAAAAAAACAAAGGAAAATATTCATAGTCCATTTTTGGGAATATGGATGTAGTATTCCAGGCTACTTTCAGATGGTTGGGGGTGCTGATAATCTTATGGGGACTTAAAGAAAATTTTGAGTTATTATCAAGTCCTGACTGAAGTATCCTGTGATTCTTGATTATCTCGGGCAGCAGTCTTGAACCTGTTCTGTATGAAGAACTCAGTCACCTGAGCCATCTATTCCTGCTGGAGATTTCTCAGGTGGTTTTCCTTGAACAAAGCTGATTTTTCTTAACTCTGAATAAATCCACAGCCTCTGGTTTTCTGTGGAAACAAAAGCAAAATCTCTTCTCCAAAGTAACATATCCTTTGACTTCTATTTTGAAGTCAAGGTATTTTCAAAATACCTATCTTGGATTAATTCTGCAGCATTTATAAGCAAATATCTTTTAGTAGCTGTTGCTCCTTCCCCAGCATTCAAACAATTTAAGGAGAGCATATGCCCGGCACCCTCATGCTACAAATGGTGCCCACATGGATAACTGCATCCATAGAAAGCCTGAGAAAGATTGGGAAAGACTAGAGTAAAGCATTTCGGTTTTCAGCTGTAGCTGGAAAAAACCTGCACTGTTTCAAAATGCTGGCTTTCTGGGCCATGCTGCCAGGGAAAACTCTGACTCTTTCAAGCAGGCAATCCGACTATGGAGTTATGGACACACTGTTACAGCTTGCTTCCTGGCAAGGACCTTAAAATGACATGGAGTTGTGGCAAAAAATATGACTACAACGGGTACTTCCACCATTTGGGTGGAATTTCATAAAGCTAAAGAATGGGCTGGATCTAGTCATCAAAGCCATGGCTTTAATCTTCTCCATATTCCTTAGAAAATTAAAGATTCATCTGGTCAGAAAAAGAGAGATAAACAGTAAAGAGAGATTCAAAGAGGAAGAAAACCTCTTAATGGTTTACAGTGTGTTAAAAATATATACAGGCTAAAGGTTAAAGTTCTCAAAGTAAAAAAAAAAAAGACAGAAAGACAGACAGACAGGAAGAAAGAAACAAACAAAGAAAGAAAGAAACAAAGAAAGAAAGTAGCTGGTTGTGATGTTGTGGTGGCACACGCTGGTAGAATTTGCCTGGGAGGCAGACATAGACAGGATCTCTGTGAGTTCAAGGATAGCCTGGTTTATAGAGGGAGTTCCAGAAAAGATATACACAGAACCTGTCTCAAAAAGCGAAAA
>NC_022010.1:45306007-45307174 GCF_000317375.1 Microtus ochrogaster
AAAACCAGACAGGAAGTAGAGGTGATGCAATGAGAACAGGAGAATTCTGGGAAGGAGGAAGTTGATTCCTCCCAGTCCTGTGCAGACCACTGAGGAAGCAGGATGTGATTTGCCAGCCGAAAAAGGTACCGAGCCATATGGCAAAAATAGATCAGAACAATGGGTTAATATAATCTACAAGAGCTAATAAGTAGCCTGAGCTAATGGGCCAATCAGTTTATAATCTTATGGAGACCTCTGTGTGATTTTCTTTAGTGCTTGCTGTCTGTGGGGTACGTACTGGGCAGGACAGAAACCCCAACAAGCAGGCAATCATGTTACATGAGCCATGGCTGAGACCAAGTTTCTTTCTGGCCTGACAATCGATTATTTCACATGATCTAATGAACACGTATTGAAGGCCAGCACTGGAGTAAAATCATGACAATGAATTAAACACAGACACCTTCTGTATGATGTGGGAGTGGAAGTAAAGGGCAGAACAGACAGAGGACGAGTTAAAGGATTAGTATATGTCCGGAAAGGTCCTGGCAGTCTGTAAATGATGTGTGCAAGATGAATACTTTAGTAAACCTGACCAGATGTGGCTGTAGAGAGAAGGGAAACCAGTGAGAGCTGATGAAGTATCCTCCCCATCCTTCTGTACCATCCAGGCTGCTATGATGAGGGAGAAAACATACTGTACTTGGTAAGAGCTTATCTATGCAGCATGCCATCGGGTAGGAGCCATGACTACCTTCCAGAGACAGGAGAACAGGGGTCCCATGAACAAACCCCCTGACTGTCCAACTGCATGCTGGTCGCTCTTATCGCCTAACCCAACCAGTCTCTAGTGCTAGCTCAGGCAGAGGTAAGGGTGAGAAGAATGAGGGGGTTTTGTTACCACATTTTCTTTCTTTGTTTGTGTTTGTATGTTTGTTTTTTGCTTCTTCAAGACAGTATTTTTCTGTGTAGCCCTGGCTGTACTGGAACTCACTCTGAAAACCAGGTTGGCCTTGCACTCAGGGATCCACCTGCCTCTGCCTCCCAAGCACTGGGATTAAAGATATATACCGTCACTGCCGAGCTACCACCACATTTTCGTGGACAGAGATAAATTTTTAAGATAGCAGGAGAATATGTGAGGTACTAAAATTTGGTCACAAGATTGGAAGGACAGTTCTATTA
>NC_022010.1:45308087-45324224 GCF_000317375.1 Microtus ochrogaster
GAGTGAGTTCCTTATTCAGAAGTCACACTGCGCAGAATAGCAAGCAGGACTGCCTACCAGGTTTTGCTCTGAGTTCCTTCCTTGACGTCCCTCAATAGACTATAACTTGGGATTGTAAACTGAAATAAAACTCTTCTTCCCCCATTATTTTGCCAGCTATTTGCCACAGCAATAGAAAAGAAATCAAGACACTTGCTCTTACAAAGACACTTCAGAATTAAGAGACCTAGATGAAATGATCTGAACCCCTAACTTGAACTAAATTCTCAGGTGACATTAAAAGAATGCTATCTGTGCTGGAGAGATGGTTCAGAGGTTAAGAGCACTGGATGCTCTTCCAGAGGTCCTGAGTTCAAGTCTCAGCAAACACATGGTGGCTCACAACCATCTATAATGATATGTGGCACCCTCTTCTGGTATGCCAGCATACACACAGGCAGAACAATACATACATAATAATAAATAAATCTAAAAAGAAAAAAATAATGGTATATATAGATTGATAGCAGTGTAAGCACAGGTGGCGGTGTGGTGGTCCATCCTGCTATCCTGAGCACAAGCCATGGGCATTGTACTGGTATCCTGCTTTTCCACTTCACATATTCACTGCCCAAGTCCATATTGGTCATGACATCACCATGTAGTAGAGTATGGGCCTCCAGATCCATCAAAAGTGTTAACAGCAGCAACAGTTGATGCAGCCATTTGCCAGAGCACCCAATCACCCACATGCATCTAAGGCAGGTTACAGTGCCAACAGTCAGATCAAGGCCATCATTTGTTGGTTCCCATATCCTGAATGAGTAATACTGTTCATTTGATTTAAGGCTCTTCTGGGGCAGGGGCTTTATAGGAGCCTGCTTATATAATTCCTCATTCACATAATACATAAAGCTTTGGTCATTTGTCTCCTCCTCCTCATCAGAGCTGTTCTGTTCCTTCATTATGAATTTCTGTCAATGACATTAGCTACAAGTGTGCCAACAAATGTGCCATAATATCTGCCAGGCTCACCTATGATTCTTACTCCAGGAAATACTGATATGGTTTGACCAAAGTGGTGATCTCTTCGGATGCAAGCTTAACATCCTTAGGTGCAGGATAGCGACCACCAGTCTCAAGAAGATATTTGCAGACACTAACCTCAGCTCCAATACCAGAGATGCAGCACACTCAAAGTCTCTGGGTCCTATGAGCATTCCCAACAAGGAAGTTGACACCAACAACTTAGCTCTCTTGCTCTTTCCAAAAGAATGCTGTAGGGCTTCTTTGTTAATCTACAGCAAAGGATGTGTGGGTGGGTGGGTGGAGGGGTGTGTGTGCGTGTGTGTGTATCTGTGTGTCTTTGTGTGTGTGTGTGTGTCTTTGTGTGTCTCTGTGTGTGTGTGTGTGTCTTTGTGTGTGTGCACAAGAGTATAGGGGCCCACAGAAGCCATTGGTGTCAGATGAAAATTGAGTTAGAATTAAAGGTGTTTGTGAGCTGCCTGATATCAGTGCTAAGAATAGAGTTCAGGCCCTGTCAAAATGCAGTGCATGAGTTTAACAGCTGAGCCATCTTTCCAGCCTGTCTGTGTGTGACATCATACTTACAGAGGTGACAAATGCTTTGGAATCATGTGTGGCAGTCCGAAAAACAAACGTTGTCTTTTAAATGTGCTCCAGTGACTTTCATCAACTCAACTTGACTATCCTAAGGATGGACTCCATCACTGCCAACACACTTAAATGATTCTTGCTTCCAAGGATTTGTATGGGTGATCCTCTTGGAGGCTTATAAGACTCAATAGCAACTGTATTTCAGTCTTTCTCCCATGGCTGAGTCTGTCCTGGTGGAACTGGCTTATTCATTGTAACTCTATGACCTTGGTGTCATATGACCGTAGAAAAAAGATTAATGGTCCAAGAAAGAGCTCTCTCTCTCTGTCTCTCTCTCCCTCTCTTTTCCCCTCCCTTCCTCTAGCCCTCCCTCTCTCTCCAAATTCTCATTACATAGTGCTGTGTAGACTATGTTAGTTGGAACTCACAGAGATCCACCTATTTCTGGCCCTACCATGCTGGGGTCAAAGTGTACACTACCCACATTCAACTAGGAAAAGCTTTAAATTTTTTTTTACAGATTGCCATGCCATTATGCATGAGCTAAATCCACATAAAAGTTGAAAGAGCTTGGAAAGGAATTCTAGATACACACACAAAGTTTAGCCACATTTTATATTTCAGATGGGCTCTGTTTGCTGGCAGCATGCTGTGGCTCCTTTAAGAGATGCTTCTCATTCAGCAGTAGCAAAAAACAACAAACAAACAAAAATCCAGCACAGTTTTGAAACAGCAGCTTCTGGTTCTATGCTGCCAGCATGAACTCTTTCAAGAGGCAGAGCACTTGAATGTGGTTTTTTGGGCATTGTGCTGCAAGTTACTTGGTGGTAGCATGGGCCAGTTGGTTACCAGAGTTGAGGTAGTGAGCGTGGCTCACACCTGGCAGTCTCAGAGGAAGTGAACAGACCTCCGCAATGTTGAACTGTGCAGAGCCCACAGGCAGGACCATGGAGTTGGTCCTATCCATGTCCACTTATCATTTTAAAAAAAGTTGCTTCTGGTCAGAAAATAATTACACATGCTAAGTAAAGACAGATCCAGATTTTTAAAAAAAAGTCTTAATGGGTCAGTGTGTTGTATAAATATACGTAGTCTTGGGAGAGAGAAGAAAAAGAATATAGACAGTCATAAGAAGAAGTAAATGGTTAAAAAATAAAACAAAGTCTTTAAAGAGACAGAGTACAGGCAGTCATAGATTAAAGGAGTAAAGAAAAACAAGCCACGTAAAGATGGAATATACACAGAGAGTCTGGATTATGTCTATTATTGAATTTTTTTACTTTGAAGGAGCTAAGAACAGAGATATATTTCATTGTGTGGGCTGCTTAGGTAAACTAACATGTATATTTTAAATGTATCTTTACTTCAAAATTTGGGTCGAAAGAAAAATTGTTGCTTTGGAAAAGGGACTACAACAGGTTATAAAGGGAGAAAGCCAAAGCATTGAGAGATCTAAGGAAAAAGCAAAGAATATGTGTAATATTTTACATTTCTTAAGTGTGATTAATAATACCTGGACATGGTTGGTCACTTAGGTGCTATTGATCTCCTGAAGATATACCAAGGATAGACATTTAAAATACCACACTAATTCATCAGAAATCCTGAAGGACAAGATCTAGCAAGGTCAGACACCAGCAATTCCACTCTGTAAAACTTCCTCCTGTGATCTCTCCAGAAGGACTTCCCTCTGGCCCAATCATCCTGTCAGGGAGGTAATTATAGAGAACAGGCTTCTAAGTTTGTTTTTTTTTATTATTGAAGTATGGGACAAAAGGTTTGACTGCCTTATTTTATTTGCGAAGATATAAAGTTTTGGGAAAAGTCATCCTACAAAGAGAACACAGGAAAATTCTGCCCAACATATGAGGAATCCACAGCAGGGGAGCATGCTGTCATAAGAGAATCTGCAGTTAGAGACAGCCAGCAATTCCAAAGGCAGTGTTTTTCATAGGCCATGCCTAAGTGATCTTAACCTCCAGTATAAGTCTCTGGTGGGTTGGCCTTCTAAATGTCAGTTGATCTAATGCATAACCTTGTGGATACCATGAGAACCTGGGTTGGAGTGCACCAGGGTCCTGTCACCCTAGTTGTGGACTGGGGAACACTCAGCCTCCCTGGTAGGCGACTTCCTTCTTATTGTTGTGTTTGTTTTTTGAGACAGGTCTCATTAGTCAGGATCACATCCTAGGCTGTCCTGGAACTCACTGTAGACCAAGATGACTTTGATTCACAGAGATCTGCCTGACTCTGCTTCCCATGTGCTTTGCTTAAAACCATTCTCTACATAGGTAGCTCCTCAGAAAGGAACAAAACAGAGGGACATTCCAAAGAGGAAATATGCAGGACAAAGACCAGAAGGACAAAAGGACAGTCAGTGTTTGGTAAAACTGATGTTCTGGTGTGGAATGGACCATAGGGTTTTGTGCTGAGTGAGAGATAAGAAGAAAGCATAACAGAATAAAAAGTGTTCTGTGGCCAAGCTAGCTGCATAACTGATATTTTATTTTTAGGCCAGTGATTCTTAAAAATGTAGTCCCCAGACCAGCAGCCTCAGCATTACTTCGGAACTTGCTAGAAGTGTACCTTTTTGTGTCTATTCGCATACCTACTGGGTCAGAAACACTGGAGGTAGGTAATAACAATCTGTACCCAGGTGAGCCCTTTAAAAAAGTATGACATGCACATGCATGTCATATATGAATGAAGGTGCCCAGGAGGCCAGAAAAGGTGCCAGATCCCCAGGTATTAGAGTTACAGGTGATTTTGAACCTTCAAGAACTCTTAGCCACAGAGGATCAATCCAGCTCTGTATCCAATTGACTCTTACCTATGACCAAGTTTACAAAGCAATATTTGGGCATCAGGAGGCCACCAAAGGCTACCTCATAAAAGATATTAGATCAGAGTTGTTCTCTCAAACATAGTGAGGGGTCTGAATAATATTGCATTGTGTATATGAAGTACATTTCTTAATTTTTTATTACTTTTATGTGTATGACTATTTCCTGCCATGTATGTATGTATGTATGTATGTATGTATGTATGTATGTATATATGTGCATGATATGTGGGCCTGGAATCCACGGACATCACAAGAGGGTGTCAGGGCCTTTAATTCCCAGCACTTGGGGGGCAGAGGCAGGCAGATATCTGAGTTTGAGCCTGGTCTACAGACTGAGTTTCATGACAAGTTCTGAGAGACAGAGAGAGAGAGAAAGAGAGAGAGAGAGAGAGAGAGAGAGAGAGAGAGAGAGAGAGAGAGAGAGATCAGGAGATCAGCCTGGGTATATGAACTTGGGAAGGAGGTGAAGCAGGAGGGTCTGAGTTCAAGATAAGATGAAGCCAGTGTGGGCCACATGAGACCTTGTCTCAAAACAAAACAAGGACTGAAGTAAAAATAGTATTTCCCCTTAGTAAATATGTTACCTTTGGTGATTGACTAATACTCTCTACACCAGTTTTCTGTTAAAAGACTAGAGCTACTAATTGTATTGATCACATCAACATAAGGTACATGCAGAGAAGCTACTCAGTAAATGCTTGCCACTATGATCTGGCCAAATGTTTTTATGTGTGCATGTGTGTCTCAGGAAGAGCGCAAAACATGTCATTTGCCATTTTGGAGAGAGGGTGGAACTCAGATCACTAGAACACTCTCTACTAGGGTTTTCTTCTGACAGGGAAACTGCTTACAGAGAACTGTGACATGCCACACAGACTCTGCAGGAGGTTTAGCTCTTCTTTACTCACGTCCAGGGAAAGGATTAGAAAGACTATAAGAGAGACAACATAGATTGGTGGGATTGAGTCAAAGGGTTAAGAAAAACCAAAAAGTAAGACAAAAACAAAACAAAAAAAACCAGAACATGCTCCAAAAAACAAACAACAAAAAATCCACTATATTTCAGGTAACAGTTATTAGAAAATTTTAAACTAAGGCAAGGTTATTTATCCATTAAATGTAAAACAGAACATATTCAAAAGCACAGCATAATGTATGGGAGTAAAATGTGGAAAACATATATGTTCATGTCTGTGGCGAGTACACCCTTTGAGGCTGATTCCAAGGATCAGGAAGAGCAGAGCCTAAGATAAAGGCCTGGCCAGAGTCTCACCAATACATTTGGGGTAAGAATGTTTTCTAAATGAATGTCAAAGTCTCTGGTCCTACTTCTGCCAAATATTTGAGGAGCTCATCTTTCTATATGCTCATCCCTCTGCTGAGTTGAGTCAGGCAACAAACACACATTAAACACCAACTGTCTACTAGGTTCTGTATCCAGAAAAGTAAGGCTTTTCTTGTTCTACTTATCAAAGTTTGCCTGACCTCTTGGGCATGTTTCTCACTGTAGGGAGGGAAGTGGGGGTCTCTTCCAGTCAATCCTGTTTTTAAACTTTCCATTTACACAATGATTTCACTTTCCAATTTACACAAGGGTTTTACTTTTACAGGCAGAGATTAAAAACCAAACAACTAACATACTACGAGAAAGATGGCCATGGAACATAATCAAAGGTTTGGAATGGAACAAATTGACCTTGGGCTTAAGTACCAACACCAAAACCAAACCAACCAAACCAACCAAAAACAAAAGGCAACGACAAAAAAAAAAAAAACCCAAACAAACAAATACAATCAGGCATGTAGCGCACGTCTTTAACCCCAGCTCTCAGAAGGCTGATGCAGACAGATCGAGATTCAAGACCAATGTGGTCCACAAAGAGAGTTTAAGAGCTGCACAGAGAGACCATGTATCAAGCAAAACAAGCAGCAGGAGAGGGTCTACTAGTTGCCAGCTGTTCAATGAAAGATATAGAAGGTGACTTCATACAGGGCAGCAACCCCAATAGAACACAGGAATGAGATCAGACCTCCTCACAAACATTTGTTTTTCTGTCCTAAAACTTTTCTGTGTATACACAGGTGTGAGTGTGTTTACAGGTGCATTTAGAGGTCAGAGGGTGATGTTAGATGTCTTTATTTCTGTCTACCTCATATTTGCTTAGTTTGTTTTGAGACAGGGTCTCACTATGTAGCGCTGGCTATCCTGGAACTTGGGCTATGTAGACCAGGCTGGCCTGGGATGGCCTGCTACTGCCTCCCAATTCCTGGAATTAAAGGCATGCGCCACATTGCCCAGATGCACCCGATTTCTTCAGACAAGGTCTCTCAGTGAACCTGGAGCCCATGGTTTTGGTTTTGGCTAGACTAACTAGCCAGTGAGCTCCAGGAATCCTTCCGTCTCCACTCCCTAGGGCTAAGCTTACAAGTGTGTGCCATCACACCAACTCTTACATGGATGCTGTGGATCTGAGCTCACCTCTTCACATGTTATGATGTCCCCAGCACATGCCCTTCATATTTTGCCTTCCAAGAAAGAGAAACACTCTAGAAATCACTGGCAAGCAGACTTCTGCTTTTATTAGAAACTACATCTACTTAACATGAAAACTGTTACAAAGTTTATTCTACACAAAGATTGAGGCCTATCCTACTGTGGCCTCCTAATACACTTCTTTCAAAAGTGCACAGACGTCTTCCCAGCGCTTTTCTTACTCAATTCCTTTTGCTTTCAGCTCTGCCTTGACACGTGTCAGGTAATGAGGATCAGGGTAGCCAAAACTGCATGAAAAAAAGAAATCCTGTTAGCTTCCTCCCAAATAATTCTCAAGAATCTGTACAATAGCCGGGTATGGTGGCACAGGCCTTTAATCCCAGCACTCGGATGGTGACAGCAGTCAGATCTCTCTGTGTTTGAAGCCAGCCTGGGCCACACAGTGAGATACTGTCTCAGAACAACAGCAACAAAATCTGTACAATTTACATTTAAGCATCTAGTATTCTGGGTTCCAGCATCCTCAGACAATCAGACAGTGGCTGGTATCTAGTCACTGAAGTGCCCAGCTGACTGACCAGCATCTCTTTTCCAGACAGTCTGCTTAACTTCTTAGCTCATTCTGAGTACTGATGCACATAATGTTATAAATGTCAAATTCTACAGAGAAGGTAATCGTACGATAGTAGGACTTTCAAAATGGGAAACTTGACAAGGTCTCAGGATATTTTTCCTTTGGATGCCACAAGTACAGGAACTCTGAGATTTATAAAGTATAGTCAGATTTCCTGGGATACATCCCCCACCATCTTGGGGCTCTTTATAATGAAGACTTTCTTTCTATCATGTTTCATCCATGTGAGTTTAGCCACCTTGTTGACTTATGGGAAGATGTGAGTGAGGAAGAGTAAGATGACCTTAAAAGAAATCAAAGCAGGGCTGGAGACATGGCTCTGAGGTTAAGAGCACTGGCTGTGCTTCCAGAAGACCCTGGTTAAATTCCCAACACCCACATGTCAGCTCACACCTGTCTGTAACTTCAGGGAATCTGACAGCCTCACACAGACATAAATGTAGGCAAAGCAAAAACGTAAATAAAAACAAACATTTTTTTAAAAAGTCAAAGCAAATATTCTTAGGATCTACCTTTCAAATTGACATGAAACACTAAAATTAAATCAACTTGGGCACCATTCATCTTGGGTTCTGAAACTCCAACTTTTGATGCATTTTGTGGGGCATAGAAACAAGGTTTTTCTGTGTAGACCTGACTGTCATGAAATTCTGTCTGTAGACTAGGCTGGCCTCCAACTAGAGATCCACCTGCCTCTGTCTCTTAAGTACTGGGATTAAAAGTGTGCCCCACCACTGCTCAGCTTTGATGCAAAATTTAATAACCAAGTTGTACATTATGAATGGCAGAGTAGAAGGTTGGAGGGATCAATTTGTTTTTTCAAGACAGCCTCTAACTCCGATATCCACCTGTTTCTGCCTCCCAAATTCTGGGATTCAAGGCATGTTCTCCCACTGCCCAGCTCTAACCATTTTTTTCTCTTAGAAGTTATCATTATAGATTAATATTTTTTCTTTCTTTTTTTTCTTTTGGTTTTTTGAGACAGGGTTTTCACTGTAGCTTTCGAGACTGTTTCAGAACTAGCTCTTGTAGACCAGGATGGCCTCATACTCACAGAGATCTGACTGTCTCTGCCTTCCTAGTGCTGGAATTAAATCATGTGCCACCACCATCTGGCTCATTTTCATAATTAGTGATTGATGTGGGAAGGGCCCAGTCCATTGTGAGTGGTGCTAGTCCTGGGCTGGTGGTCATGGGTGGGTATAAGAAAGCAGATTGAGCAAGCCATGGGGCATAAGCCATGAAGTAGCATCCTTCCACTGCCTCTGCATCAGCTCCTCCAGTTTCCTGCCTGGTTTGAATTCCTGCTTATTCTTCCCTCAGTGACTGTGATTCAGAAGATATAAACCAAATACACCCTTTCTTCCCTAGGTGCTTTTGGTTATCACAGCAACAGACCCTAACTAAGACACTGGGTAACATCTACTGCTAGAATGCCGTTTCATACCACAGCCTCAAACTGCAGCACTTCACACCCCCTATACTTTGTTCAGCAACCATTACATTTCAAAGGCTCTTACTTTCCTGGTCCTCCAAACATGCATGCTTTGTGATGGATGTCATTCCATGTAACGACATCAGACATTCCTGGTACTCGAGAGTCTTGTATTGTGAAAATCAGCCTTTTGATAAAGGCTTCTCTGAGTAGATCCAAGACGTGTCTTCCCTCCTGATTATCAGGCAAGTATGCAGTTCGTCGTGTTCCACGGTAGGGCTTTCCTGGGTTTGGGTGCTCATCCTGTATGAGGAAAGGAAAATGTTAGATAAAAAATGGCATGCCTCTGAAATCTACTATACTAAAGGTGTGCCCATTATAGGTAAAGCCTATGAAAACCAAAAAATGCTCTTTTGCTCATATTCTGAATAATTCAGAGTTCTCCTCTTCAGATTATTCCTCCCACCCTGACATATGGTCTCTGCCTTAAAAAAAAACATGAAAGTCTAGATGCACAGCTTGGCAGTGCTTGCTTGGCATGCACAAGGGCTGGGTTCAGCCCCAACACTGTTGAAATAGCTGAAAAGACATCCAAATTCTAAATGGTCTCTAGCTATTATATCCTTACTATAATCACCGAATAAGTTCCCAGGAAAATCAGCATCTAAGAGGCTACAGGAAGACCCCTTGGGTGCTGGTAACTCTAACAGAGCCAAAAGAAACTCATGTTCCCTGGTACACTTACTGTTTGGATGCCACTTCCCATAATGTATTGAATCTCAATTGAGCCACAGTCTTCATAACCCGGAAGTGACTGTCTTGAAGTGGTGAAAGTCATGGTTCCATCTGGCTGGTTCCCTTTCTGGATACCGTACGAAGTCTGACACAAAGGACAGACAGGCTTTAATGATAAGGCCTTGGTGATACAAGAAAAGCAGAATTCATGCTTGCACTTAGGGAGCACACGCTTGTTGCTAATGGTGCACTTGCAGATGGCACAGGAATTTTTGTTATCATTCACCTTCAATGCCCCAGAGCAGTCAGCAGAGCCTCTGAGAGGAGGTGAAGCTGCATTTGCATCATTCCTGTCGACATCCAAGATGTCTTATGATCCACATTTAAGCTCTCTCCAGACAGTAGGGACAGTCCATTCTTTTGAGGACATACTGCTTTGTCTCTGGAGGCTTATTAGGTAAATCAATTAAAGTCACTGACTCTTGATATATCACATAGTGTGTATTTGGGTGCTTTTTTTTTTTTAAGTCAAGAGCACTGCTGCTCTTCCAGAGGACCTGAGTTCAGTTCCCACAACCATCAGTAGTGGGCTCTGATGCTCCTTTCTAGCATAAGCCCTACATGCAGGTAGAGCACCCACTCATAGACTAAAATAAATCTTTTAAAAATTGTAATCAAGATCCCTTATCATGAGGCTCAAAAATATCAGGTGAAGTTCCCCACTGAATTTAAAATCCTACACCCTGTCTCATAGTACCCTTTTCCTGTCCCTAGCTCTCTCCCTTGCTCACTGCCTCCCCCTCCTCTTGCCTCCTTGAGCTTCAGTTCCTGTGAGGTCTGTGTGTGTGCTTCTATCAGCTTAGAATGTTCTTACTACAAAACCAGGAAGCTAGAGAAAGGTCTGACTTTTCCCATTTTACAGCTGGGCCTGGGTTTCAGTTTCCTAAAAGGACAATGAGGGAGGCAGCAAGCACCAGGCCTGAGGCACCTCCTACAGTACCTCAAAGCAGTGACCAAAAAGGACAGTTCCAGTAAGCTCCCTAAAACATACCCTGCCTTGCCCAAGTATGATCTAAAATGGTAAAACTATAACCATAGCCAACTAAATTGTACTAATGTAACTGTTGATTGATTAACCAATTATATTTGAGGTGACCTAACTGTCACCAAAACTCCCCTTAGCTGTGCTTAAAAGAAGCCTGTTCGCTCCCCTCGGGGTTGTTGCCATTTTGTACAGGTGAACGGCCCCACATAAACTGATAATAATCACTCCTTGCTCTTACATACTGTTTGAGTCTGGGGTCTTCCTTCAGCATTTCCTCAGACCCCTACACCAGGTCCTTTAATTTACTCATGTTCTCTAGATGAAGCATCATGGGGGTTTGTTTGTTTACACCCTGTTTAGGATGGTGGCTCTGTCACTGTTCTCATCCTCCTTTATTCTTCCCACCCTTGTCACTGGAGAGAATTCTATTATACGTCTGTTTACTCTGCTTTGTTTCCCTTGCTCGATGTCAAGGCCCTAAGAGCAGTCCACACTGTGTCTGTGCCCCCAGCCGCACCACAGTGCCTGGCACATAACAGTCCCTCTCTATTTGTTGAATGCATCTTTTAATGGCAGGTGCCTTATCATCTAAACCTCAGGCTAACTGTTACCTCAGGAAGGCCTTTCATCTTCCTCTTGCATGCCTTCTGTTTTTCTTTTTTTTTTTTTTTTTTGGTTTTTCGAGACAGGGTTTCTCTGTGGCTTTGGAGCCTGTCCTGGCACTAGCTCTGTAGACCAGGCTGGTCTCGAACTCACAGAGATCCACCTGCCTCTGCCTCCTGTCCTTCTGTTTTTCTTAAGAGGTAAAACTACATTTTTTTTATTCTCCTAGCACATCTCTGTCTTTGAAGTTATTTCCTTCAGTTCATTTACTTGCTTACAGTCTGTGGGTCCCGTTACCCCAATACAGGCTGCATGAGGACAGGAATCTTGTCCCTGTTTATTCACCTCTGTAGAGCAGGACCTAGCTCACAGCTAGTGCCCAGCTAAGGCCGCTGGACCAAAAGGTCAGAAGCAGTGACCTAGGGCCAGTTATAGCAACAGTGACAGCTCTTCTGTCAACACTCACCATCTGTACAATAGTGTCATCAGAATTATAACCAAGGTCTTCATCAGACAGTGCTTCATCCGGATACTGTATCACAGATGGAGGTTGGGGTCTCAGATCCTCCACTGGCTTTTTCGTGGTTTTCAGGAAAACGGTCACAGGTTTGCCATCAATCACCATCTGGTGCTCTCTCTTTTTCAGAACTCTCTTCTTAGCTTCAGGGGAGACACGAAACACACATTCACATAGAAATGAGAGAGAACTTACACATGACCCCCAGTGTCCTCTCTGAGTTGATTCTAGTAACTTCTGAAGGCACCAAATCCAGAGATGTCCCTTATATGCTTAGAACTTTCACACAAGATATTCATATTCTCCCATGTGCTTTTTTTTGCTTGATTTTTGTTTGTTTCTTTTTGAGACATGGTCTCACTATATAGTCCTTACTGCCCTAGAAACTCACTAAATAGACCAGGCTGGCCTTGAACTCACAGAGTTCTGCCTGTCTCTGTCTCCAGAGTGCTTTGATTAAAGGCTTATGTCACCCCACCTAGCCTTCCATGGACTTAAGAATCAATAGATGATTTTAATTCCTCATACAAGGTAAGCACTCTGGAAATACATATTATGGTGTATTGTTTAGTTGGATGAACCCTATGATGTAGGACTATTGTCTAAATTTCCTCAGGATCAAATTCTTCTATCTTGAAGGTAAGCACCTAAAGACAGAAGTGAACAAGTTAAATGGCTTGAGGGAATCCCTGAAACTGACCAGATTCTCTAGGTTCCTTCCTGCTAGAGTAATCCATAAAGACTGCTGAGAGTCGCTCTGAGACTGGCAGAACAGAGCATAGGGAGACTGAGAAAAGCAGCTCTGACTCTAAGAGAAGACAAGCTGCAATGATGACACCAGACCTGTACCTGAAAGAATCAGAAACAAACCGAGTTGACTGGAAGAGGTTTAGACCAGAGCTGTGTGGAAAGGACACTCTCCAACATGCTGAGCTGCCTGCAGCCTATGCAGTAGATTCATGGCTTTGTGAGCTGTCCCATGCTGTGCTGGGCTCTGGTGCTGCAGATGTCTTTGAGTCTGCTCCTCGAAGTAACCCCTTACCCATACTCCTGTAAGAAACCTCAATCAAAGTCGTTAGTTCAAGTTGGGCTTTGTTCTGTTGTGGGCTCCCTATCCGACTTGTAGACAACATGTGTGTTGTGTCTCCCCAGGAAGAGTTTTGTGTCCCAATAAGAACAGAGGCCCTGAGAAGTTGTTTCTGGCATTCTGGAATAGCAGGTTATTGATGGGAGAAAATTATTCAGAACTCAATAGTAGGCAGCATACCTTTAACTGTCGAACATCATTTGGTTATTAGAAGCCATGATTCTAGTCTGGGTATGGTGGTACACACTCAGAATCCTAGCAATTTAACTGTAGAGGTGAGGGTAAGGGGATCATGAGTTCAAGGCCAGTCAAGGGTAAATAGTCACTCCCTCCAGGAGGATCAGATCTACAGGGAATCTGCAGGCCACTTCCTGACCTGGCACGGAGAAACCTTTGGCTCAGGAAAGAGAACATGGGCATAGAAGTAGACAGAAGCAGGGAGATCTCTGGATTTGAATTAACTTCTCCTAACTGTGAGTTATCTTTCTACTTTTCACTTTCTTCCATATGGAATTCCTTCATAATATATGATCTTAAGATAAATACATGGGTCTCAAATAAAAAAAAACTGAAACAAATTAATACATTGTTCTCCTAGCCCAAGGTCCTTCCTCAATTTCCTCACCGCCTCCCACAGTCAATCTTCTACTTCCAATCCGGCTCCAAGAAGCAGCATCATTCCTTACCCAAGACAGAACATTCCTTCTCCACACTTGGTCCTGCACCTTCCAAAATTGCTTTGGAGACTCCTACATGAGAAAATCAAGATGGTGACCTGACCAGAAAGATGCCTTTGTGTCTCAACATACCCCATCATAGAGCAGTAAAGACAGAAGAGACGTTTTCAAAAATGTTGACAACTGTAAGAAAGCCCATTGAAATAACTTTATAGATATTAGTTAACAGGAACAGTTGACAAAACCATTTTGTCTGTAGAAACACTTCTTCATAGGATCTGCCACACTGATTCCTGCATGAGACAGAATCCATCTCATTACCTGATTTTCGAGTAAACGTGTTTGATGCTGAATTGACAATCACATCTGCCACTTCTTTGGTGATGTCCCCCATGGCCACTTGGAAGAGAATTGGGCCAATATTAATTTCATGCACTCCTAATGTAGGGCTGGAGAGACTTTCATAAAACCCTCCCCAGGAAAAAGAAAAGACAGAATCAGGCACCAAGTCATCAGAAGCAAGAACAGCTGAGGTTGCAGGCTACCCTATCACTGAATTGGCTGTCTTTCCTATGGCCATGGCTCTAGGCTGGGAGAGAAGGATGCTTGAATTTAGGAGTTTGGAGCCATCCTAGGCAACATGGCAAAACCTCGCTTCAAAACAAAGCTCCAGTGAACCCCAAACAAGATGAACTCAGAAATGGAAAACCACATGTGACAGAGAATTATTGGCTTCAATTGTCTCTTAAGGTGTCTCTCGGAAAACACATGTCAGTCACATGATCCATTGGAGGTGGTAGTCTCATCAGTAATTTAAAAAATCCTACTCTACAAATTATTTAATTTGTCCCACTTTTTCCTTTTACCCCAAGACAGGCCAGTTTCTTTTATACTCACATGCATGGAATATTCTTTAATTTTCATTTAATATGTTCCACAGTTTGACTTATCAGAGAAATGATCACCATCATCCTGTGCCTGTCATTGAACAGTTACTTGGTAACAAGAAATCACTGGTCAACTTAAACACTTTACTCTACCTTGAGTGTCACTTGGATTTCCATGACTCCTTTTGTCAAATTCATCTGAAAATGCCTGGAAACACAAACACAGTTTTAACCATTATGCTCCCTATGCAATCAGTGAGTTTACATCCTGGGGCTTCTGATTCTGTATGCACACATGTAGTGATGTGTATAGTAAAGCTGTTGTTCCTGGCTTTGAGTGACATGTTTCAGCAAAGCCTTCGCTAGGTTTAGGTTGATAGGTAGAGTCTGAGAATTTGTTTTGAGACTGTTTCAACCTTGAAGAAATGTGTCTCTCTAGAAACTGCACTTAGTGCTCCAGAGAGCTTGCAGCTGAACAGACCTTTGTCTGAAGACACTCCTGGCAACCTGGGGTTCTTACTTTAGATTATGGCATTCCATAATGTGTGGGCTGTCTGCTTTCACAGGCAGGAAAAGCAAGATGACTACAGTATCTGGAACTTTTCCCAGACTCTGTTAACCTTGTATATGCTTGAATGAAGTAACTAGAGTGAGCTAATGTGAGTTGGGTGTCAGTCTCTTCCATAAGGTTGAACCCCTCTGATCCTTTAGAAAATGAAGACTTGGCACCTTGGTGAGCTTCTCTCTCTATTGTGGCATTCACGTCAGTATTCACATAATATACATACACGTGATTGGAAAATAGTAGCCCTCAAATAGTAGTATGTAATTTAGTTCAATATTTTAAAGTTATAACAAACATATTGGCTGGGCAGTGGTGGCACACACCTCTAATCCCAGGACTCGGGAGGCAGAGGCAGGCGGATCTCTGTGAATTCGAGGCCAGCCTGGTCTACAAGAGCTAGTTCCAACATGCTTCAAAGAAACAGAGAAACTGTGTGTCTTGAAAAACCAACATATATATATATATGTATATATATATATATATATGGAGCCAGAGGCAGGTGGATTTTAAATTTGAGGCCTCCCTAGTCTACAGAGTGTGTTCCATGACAGCTATGGCTATACAGAGAAACTCTATGTCAAAAAACAAAACGAAAGACAAAATATACATACACTTTCTACAAATATGTCCTGTAAAATAGAGACGTGAACAAAGTTGTAAATCCTATTAACTAAAGCTCTGTTTACAACAAAAATCAGACAGTTAAAATCCAATGGAGGGATAATTCTACACTTTTACATGCTCATGTGTTAAAACAGGAGCCATTAAAAATAAAATTTCAAAGACTATATAAAGGAATGTAGAAATGCTTATTTTATCCTTTCAAGTGGAAAGGATATTAAATTGCAAATTTACATGATCTCATCTAGAATCATACATTGGAGGAGACTGGGACAAGGCTGACTAAACAATCTCTGCATTTTGTGCTGCTCAGTGTGTCTGCATGTGATGTGGGAATGATTTCTTATTAATAAAGAAACTGCCTAGGCCCATTTCATAGGCCAGCCCTTAGGTAGG
>NC_022010.1:45327158-45328817 GCF_000317375.1 Microtus ochrogaster
CATGTGGGCGGCCGGGTGCCGGGGACCCAGCTCGGCCGCTCTTATTTCAACATGCATGGAAACTCATTCCCTTCTTAACCAAACAGCCCAGAGAAGCTGCACCTAGAAGCTGTGTTCAGACCTTTGGCTCCTGCTCTTCAGTCTCTGTCTGAGTCTCTGCTCACAAGCAGCTCCTTTTGTAAATGTAATTCAAGCTTAGATGTCTTTAAATTTTGAGAGTTTATCAAGTTTGGAAGGAGAATAATAGCATTTAAATGTATTAAAGGTGTCAGTGGAGACTAATCCTTCTCATAGATCTACAGAGTATTCTATGTATTAAAGAAAATGAGACCAGTTGGGCACCAGTGGCATATGTCTTTAATCTAGCACTTGGGAGGTAGAGGAAAAAGGATCTATGAAAAAGGCCAGCCTGGTCTACAGAGTGAGTTCCAGAAGAGAGAAACCATGTCTCAAAAAACAGAGATAGATAGAGAGAGAGAGAGAGAGAAAAGAGAGAAGAGAGAAGAGAGAAGAAGAGAGAAGAGAGAGCAACACTTCCCAAATAAATACTGGGAGACTCAAGTCTATGAGACAGGATTCATCCCTATTCATGCAGACATTCATATCACACAGAAATCTTAGCACTTCCAGCTCCTGTTCATGTTCTGTACAGAAATCTAAACTTCTAAAGTACTTATGTCTTCTAGAAGGGAGAGCATGTGCTTCAGAAATGCCCACATCACCTCACACCATGATGTCACAGGGAATTTATTTAAAACTCTTAACAGCTGGGAAAGTGCTTACATACAATCTCAGTATTCTGGAGGCTGATGCAGGAGGATTGCCATGAGGGCAAACAGTCTGAACTACTTAGAAAGAACCTGTCTAACAAAAGCCTAACCAAACAAACAAATCTCACCCTAGTTGTACAATCCAAGCTAAAGGAATCAGGAGCTTAGGCTGCCCAATTAGAATGTAGGCTCCCTGTGATTGCTTCCATGATATAGGTAGTGTGTAGATTTGCATAATAATGAAGCAGGACCCCAAAATCCCAATGGCCCCATCCATAGGCATCTGTGGGCTGCTACCTTTACTGTGACATTGTGGAAACTGTTCTAACCACTAAAGTCATGTGCTCTACTGCATTACAAAGACATGGAGAACATAAATAAAGCCTTAGAGTCAGATCACATTGCCATAGCTGATGTGACACACTGTGACTGAGGATGATTCTAGTATTTCTGGTCCAAGTGTCCTATGTCACATGGGAACATGTTCAAGCCACATTTTTCACTCATGATTAATTACATTTCCAGAAATGGTGGCTGGATCACCTGCATCCCATTTTGGAATTTTCAGATTGATAATGGCTGTACCCTGATATTATGTATTAACATTTCTATGTTTATAAGAGAAGCAATCCCATAGACTGAAAAAGCAACGGGCATTACAATGTGTGAGCCTTATTTATCTGACTCTATAATGGGTATTAAAATGTGTGAGCCTCTGAGAACTCAAGAACAATGGCAATGGGTTTCTGATCTGATGTGGGAGTGTCATATATCAATCTGTTGATTTCATTGGTTAAGGAATAAAGAAACTGCCTAGGCCCCTTGATAGGCCAACCCTTAGGTGGGTGGAGTAAACAGAACAGAAGGCTGGGAGAAAGAAGCTGAGTCA
>NC_022010.1:45329168-45334236 GCF_000317375.1 Microtus ochrogaster
AGGGAACCCTGATTGCTCTTCGGGCTGAGGAGGGAGGGGGACTTGATTGGGGGAGGGGGAGGGAAATGAGAGGCGGTGGCGGGGAAGAGACAGAAATCTTTAATAAATAAATTAAAAAAAAACAATGTGTGAGCCTTACTTATCTCATTCTGATCCAGACATAAGGATGGAGAGGCATTCATGAGACAGCTGTAACCTCACACATTAACTCTATCATTGACCACATAAAGGATGACTGCCATTTCAAGGTATGTTTAGTGGTAAGGTTAAGTTCAAAATGAATTGGTGAACTGTTTCGAGACAGAATAGTGTGTCATCATTATATGTGAAAAATAGACCAAGCTCCCGGTCACAGAGCAATAGCAGCTGAAGCTGAATAACAGACAGAGAGGAATTCATTAAGTTAGTTTATGGACTTTTGTGTATGTTTGAAACTTTCCCGAATAAGAAGATTTTTCTTCTGCAGCTAATTTTTTCTTGAAAATTGTCATGCTACATATAACCAGTCAGCACACTCTCTGGTGTTGAAAACACATGAAATAAACCTCCTATTAGAACAAGAAGATGTAGAAGAACACAGGTCCCAAACTGAAGTTGGCAAAGAAATCAAAAGCAAGCCGAGTCTGTACCTGAATGTTTTCCATGTCTTTTGGGTGCAGCAGAAACTGAACTTCCTGTAAAGTTTTTGGGTGGTTCGTGCTACTAAATTTGAGCACTTCTGAAATTATTAATTTAGCAAATTTGGGTTTAGGAAACCCCATATTTCCTGTTCCTATTGCTGGAAATCCAATTGATTGCAGAGAGAGTGCCTCGGTGGTTCCTAGACAGTCTCTGATGATGTTTTTCATGATCTGAAAAGCACAAAGCACTTCCTTAAATGTCTTCTTTAGAAATGAGGGACCCTAAAAACTAAGCACTCAGCAGCTTTTCCTGGGAGCACTGTCCACTCTATTGTGCTTTCAACAAAAGTTAGCAGCAGTGTGAGGGGGGAATTGTGGAGAAGAAATGAAAAAGAGAACGTGGACACCCTTACAAGAGCACAGACTCACTCCACCATAAGCAAAGAGGGGAAGCCACAGCTGTCCCAGTCTATCACTGTCTCCCAGCTTCAAGCCTTCACCTTACCTTTCCTCAATAAATGCAGTATATTCCTTCAACCCTTCCCTGACCATCAGTAATTGCTGAGCACAATAACTAACTTACATGTCTAACTATGACCTATGTGAACTATGACCTACAAGAAGTCATCTACAACCGAAAAGAAATGGCCATGGCATGGGACCTGCCAGACTCATGATGCCGTCCCAGAGAAGAAGCAGACAGGGACTAGCTGTGGTGTGCTGTAGGGGAGTCCAGAGAGCTACCCCATGTCCTGGAAAATGTAAAGCTGGGTCCTACCTTCAGTGACCATGCAGTGTCGTTGACTTTCCACTGTGGAGCGACCACATGAAATACGTGGTGGCAGTTCAGATGACAGCCACTGGTTTGTAGGATTGTGCCTGCCTTGACAGGGACCCCTTGTCCTGCTTCATTCAGTTCCTTCTGGAGTTCTGGCCCGGCCTTTTCCAGTAAGGCCTTAGACAGTGGTCCTTTATTGAGCACAAGATCCGAGGGAATGGAGGTGACAACGACATCAGTCTTAAAGACAAAACCAAAGATTTCTTTCAAATTCTTAGTAAAGGCATTCATCAACCATGACTACATTTGAGCCACTGGGCTTGGCAAAAGGAAGACAACAGTTGTTTGTACATTTTGTGATCAACATTCAGAGAAACAAAATTCATGAAAGTCATAGTGGAAAGAATTCATGTGTCCGTTGGCTAGTTGTTGGGAAAAGCAAATGTATCTTCATCTAATAGGATATTATGTAGCCACTAATGGGATTTAATACTGATATATGCTACAGTAGAGGTGACCTCTGAAAGAATTTCCATCAGTGAAAGAAACTGATAACAGAAGACACAAGTATATTATTTCATTTATATGAAACCTCAAGAACAAGTGAATCTGTAGAGCCAGGCGTGGTGGCACACAGGTTTAATCCCAGCACTCAGGAGGCAGAGGCAGGTGGATCTCTGTGAGTTCAAAGCCAGCCTGGTCCACATTGCAAGTTCCAGAACACAAGAGTAGTGTGGTAAGACCCTGTTTCAAAAAGAAAATTGAAAACAAACAACAGAGTAGATTACATGTTCTCTACTGCTAAGAAAGGTGGGGTGAGCAGATGCATAAATTAAGAACAACTGTTAATGGGCACAAATTTCTTTCTGGTGGGATTAGAGTGCACTGCAGTTAGATTGCAGGTATGGTTGCATGATTGTGGATACATACACACACACACACACACACACTCATGTTCACACTACAAGAATTATTCCTATATGAGTCGCTACTCCGAGACATTCCATGCCTATTTTTATTGAATATACTGTAAACCACTGATGTGCCCACTTGACTGTGAGGTGTGAGTTATTTATCACTGTTTAAAGAAAGAAGCCATCAATAGCCAACTGTTAAAATGATGTTTAGTAATTGCTGAATATATTTTACTTAAAATGATGTTTAGCTTTGCTCAGCTTAGCCTGTGGGAACATGCTGCAGCAGCATGTCCAGGTGAAAATGTCCAATTGTGGGGTTGGGGCGATGGCTCAGTAGGTAAGAGCACTGGCTACTCTTCCAGAGGACCGGGTTCAATTCCAAGAACCCACATGGCAGCTCACAGCCTTTTGTAACTCCAGTTCCAGGGGCTCTGACTCTCTCATATAGACCTACATGCAGGAAAAACCACAATGCACACTAACTAAATATAAATACTTTTTTTTAAAGTTTCAGTTGTATCACTGCTGGTCACGACACACCAAGAACTGTTCTTGTTGGATGCTTAGAGATACTTTCTCTTGAAAACAATTCAAAGTAAGACAGGGTTACAGCATCTAGTTCATGTCATCAATTATCATAGCCAGCATATCCATTCACCCGATTGCCGTTTAAAGGTAATGGGGACAAGTGACTCCCAGTGGTGATAATTTATATCTTTGTCATTAAACAAAGCTTTCAAAATTTGGTTAAATTTTCACTGTAGAGGTTGGAAAGCTGGCTCAGCAGGTAAGAGCATTTGCTCTTCTTCCAGAGGACCTAGGTTCAGTTCCCAGCATCCACTCATGTGGCTCACAACCACCTGGAGTTCACCTCCAAAGGATCTGACACTGTCTTCTGGCCTCTGGGCATCCGCACACATGTGACATTCACTCACTCAGTTGCGCACACACACACACACACACACACACACACACACACACACACACACACACAGAGAGAGAGAGAGAGAGAGAGAGAGAGAGAGAGACATTAATAACTTCAAGAAATAAATCTTTAACAAATTATCTCTATATTATGATATTTGGTTTTTTTTTGTATTGTTGTAATAGTTTTCTTCTTTCTCGCTCTTTTTCAACAAGGTCTTATATAGTTCAGGTTGGCCTCAAATTCACTTTGTAGCCAAGGATGACCTTGAATTTCAGTTTCTGATCCTCCTCCCTCCATTTCCCTAGTGCTGTTTTTACAGACTTGTGCCTCCAGTGTTTATGCAGTGCTAAGGAACTGAACCCAAAACTTCATGCCTGCTAGGCAAATGCTCTTTCAACTGAGCTTCAACCAAGAATTTGTCTTAAAAGTAGAACATTAACAACAAAATGGTCAGAGCGTCTGAGTGACAAAAAAGGTAGATCACCCAAGTCTCAGCTCCAAACCCTGCTGAAGCAAACAGGTGAGGCAGACATCCCCTGGAGGATGCAGCTATAACCATGCAGAGCGACATACAGCTACTAGTCAGGAAGAAGGTACGAGCCTGCCCTGCTTATGCCACCTATGGTTCCAATGAGTAGACCCTGTGTAGGAAAGGGTATTAAATACTTTTCAGGGAGAAGGGAGGGAAAACAGGTCTCACTATGTAGCCCTGGCTAGGCTGGAATTCTATGTAGAACAGGCTTGCCTTGAACTCAGAGTTGCCTGCCTCTGTCTCACAAGTGTTGTAATTAAAGACACATGCCACCATGCCCACCTGTACACACACACACACACACACACACACACACACACACACACACACAATCTGGTGCTGAAGGATGAGGCAGAGAGAGTAAGAGCAGTGGCTGCTCATGCCTCTATCTCTAGCGTGTGTGTGTGTGTGTGTGTGTGTGTGTGTGTGTGTAGGGCTGAGACAGGAGGATTACTGGGACTTCCTGGGTGCCATCCTATCTAAAATACATGAGTTCCCTACAACAATCCCACATAACAAGAATTGTCCTTACACGACTCCCAATATCTGGCCCTTCCTCCAGCCCACCTGCCCACACCTTCCTCACAAAGGACCCACAGATGGGTTCCGGGAACTGAGCTCCCTCGTCCACTCCAGCACCCAAGGTCACCCTTCCTCGTGTCATTGGTTAAATTCCTATCCTCTGCATTCCCCATGCTCTCCCACACCTGTCACTGACAGAAGCCAGCACTAGATGGAGCAGACACGACAGATGGGAAATGATGAAGATGAGGAGAGCCATGCAGTGTCCCCTACTATGGACCACAGTTACCGGGATGTAGTGACCCAACCCAGAGCCCTTTAGATCCTTACAGACACACCAATCTCTACTCCTGAGTGATTTGGGAAGAAGTCCAGTGTCCATGGAAAATGTTTGAAGGCCCGAGTAGGAGAGCAGGGAATTTTCCTCAGTCCTTTCCCTCCACCCTGTCTTCCTTGGGCCTTCAATACGGCTGGCAGAGGCCAGTGACATCACAGCACATTGTTGGTGACAGGGACACTCACCTTGGCATTCTGCACACCTTCTTCCACCAGCCGGATTTTCAGGCCTTCTGGGGACACCAGCACACAGTCCTGTGTCTGTGGCGTTTCTCCAGGTGGCACTAATTCTAAAGGTGTTAAACTGGACTGGGAAGCTGTGTGGGAGAGGGAGGCTTTATATGTAGTTTCTACAGCTTCAGCAAAGGCCTCAGCAACCTTTGCAGATATGTCCACCAGATAAATCTTTTTCAAAGTGCTCCTGTCTGTTTGGCA
>NC_022010.1:45334781-45336056 GCF_000317375.1 Microtus ochrogaster
AAGGCTGCCTTTGTCCTTCTCTGCTCCCTCCTGGAGCTCAATGATGCATCCATACAGGCGTTTGATCTCACTTTTGTAATAGGATGCTTTGTCCTGGAAGAATTGCCTAGCACCAGGCTTATCAATCTGGGACCTTTTAATGCAGACTGAATCCCGGATTTGCTTGACCATGTTCATGCACTCTAGAACTTTACTCTTGGAGCCTGTTAGTAAAATGCCTTTTGGTTCATCTTCCAGCTTAAAACTTGCCTGCACATTGGCCTTCCTTATCTTTGGCCAGAACAGATTCTTCTTTGCCCTTAAATACTCAAAAATCAAGACCGATTCAATTTCAACCAGCCTTTTAATTTTCATGGTGTTCTCCAAGAACTCAAAAAGTTGGCCATGGATTTCATTTACTTCTTTCACACAGCCTGCAATGATGACCTCCGCTGGGGTTCCTGAAGTTAATTCATTCTTTATCATGATGCTTGCAGTGGAGAGGTGTCTTTTTTGCAGAGGTTGAATTTTCTTTCTCCATACATTGCCTCTAAGAACTTCCTTGTCTTCAACTTCAATGATTTTATAACTCAAGGCATCAAGTATGCTCTTCTCTGCTTCTGCCAGGGCTCTGAAAGAACAGGCCATCAAGAGAAGAGCTGTACCGTTCAGCTCATATGTGGCAAGAATTTTTTGTGCTTCAAAAAGAGTCTTGGAGAATTCCTGACTGTCTACTTGCTGCAGAAACATGAAGACTTCAGAAGGAATCGGGACGTCTTTCTGAACCATGGAATACACCTTTTCTTGGATGTCACACTTTACTTTATACACATCTGCACGGAATCCCTTAAAGTACAGGTGCTGAGTGGCAGCATCGTAATGAATCTCCATCTCTGGGTTTTCTTTCCTTAAATCATCCGGGAAACCACTGTGTTGCAAAAGAAAATGTTTCCCTGGAGAAATGGCCACTTTCTCCTTCAGACTCTGCTCCTCCTTTCGGACCTTTTCCGTGGTGCTGTCTATTAGCTCCTTTTTCTGGCCAATGTCTTGGACATCTTCTGATTTTCCGGCTAAGGTGAGACTCGCCTTATCAAACTCAATCAGAACCCTGTCATCTCCTACCTCATGCTGTATGATGTCCCACACTGGCGGATACACTTCAAACACCTTAACTTCGTACTTAGCCTTGATGCCAAACAGCACCTCGGAGACGTCTCTCTGCCAGGTCTTGATGCTTGGTCTGTGAGTGACTAAGGTGGCAGCAGGTCTGACGGTCACTGTGCCGTTGATGTCAGA
>NC_022010.1:45349891-45351428 GCF_000317375.1 Microtus ochrogaster
CATCCTGTTCTGTTTTCTCCGCCTACCTAAGGGTTGGCCTATGAAATGGGCCTAGGCAGTTTCTTTATTAATAAGAAATCATTCCCACATCATAACTCCTGGCTGTATGACTCAAGAACCACTGATGATGTCATCAACAGGAGTTCCATCTCCTCCTCAGGTTATGAGAAATCTCCATTATTCCATCTCAGCACAGGCACAGCACAGGGGGAACAGGAACGCTTTCTAGAACTCTACATGCTTCTGACTCCATCTCTCCCCAAAACTGTTCATTAGAGAATCAATGCAGGGACATAAAACACAGATCTATGGTTGTGAGTATGGCCTGTCAACGTTCCTAGAATGGCGACCTTCAGTGACAGGCCGGACTCATCAGAGACTCTTCCTGTCTCCAATGAGCTTGTGCTGCTTCTCCAGAGCCTGCCTTGCTGCCCTCGTTCTGCACCAAATCCAGATGAATGAGAGACTGATGCCATTTCTGACAGATTAAGGAATGACTGAAATGTCCAACCATCCAGGTCATGCCCGGGTGGCAGGCCAAGACACATTACCTTTGCTGTCTGAAAACTCAACCAGCGCCGAGCTCTCTTCTGGGAAACACTCAACCTGGGTGACTCTTCTGCCTCCAATGGAAGGGTTTTCAAAGTAGAGCTGCAGCTGGTATTCATCTACCCCAGGAGGCAGGTTTTCCACCCTAACTACATTTGTTGTTTCCAGAAGTCTCGGGGCAAGCTGCAGCTGTTGGTTCCAATGGTGACCGATACAATCACTAATAAATTTTTTGGTATCTATAATACAAAAATAAAATGAGAAAATTTTGATGACATATCTATATTGTATGAAAGAAATATCTTTGCTAAAGCCCAGATGGGGGAACTAGCTCACTGTATTTTCTGCTACTGAGCTGTCCTTTGGCCATGGCCAACCCCACTGAGTTGCCACCCCTCAGTGCCACCCCTCTCCCCATTTTCTCAAGACCCTTGATACCCACTCTGCCAGCAGGTAGGAACCCACATCCACAGCCAGGCTCCTTACTCCAAACACACATCCAAGTCACACTTTCAGTTTGATTTTCATGTTGCCATGAAAAGTTAGTCATGAATGTGGTGGTGGTGCCGCACGCCTTTAATGCCAGCACTTGGGAGACAGAAACGAGCGGATCTCTGTGAGTTTGAGACCAGCGTGGTCTACAGAGCTAGTTCCAGGACAGCTAAAGATGCACAAAGAAACCCTTCCTCAAAAAACCAAAGTCAAAATAAAAAAAAAAAAAACCTAAAAGCCAACAACGACAAAAACCAACTAGTCATGTTTTTGACATTCCTTTTGTCCTTGTACTGTGTCTGCAAGCCTATGTCTGCCGTGCCTGTGTCTGCAGCGCCCATGTCTGCAATGCCCGTATCTGCAGCGCCAGTGTCTGCAGCGCCTGTGTTTGCAGCATATGTGTCTGCAGCGCCCGTGTCTGCAGCGCCCCTGTCTGCAGCGCCTGTGTCTGCAGTGCCCTTGTCTGCAGTGCCCGTGTTTGCAGCGCCCCTGTCTG
>NC_022010.1:45352487-45355753 GCF_000317375.1 Microtus ochrogaster
CAGGTGTTTGTTACAGTAACAGAAGCTAACACAGAATGCACTCAAGATTGTTGATCAGTGAACAGATGCAAGATCATTTCAATTTGAATTTCCCTTTATGGGTTTGGAGAGATGGCTCACAGGTTAACAGCCCTTGCTGCCTTTACAGAGGACTGTGATTCAGTTCCCAGCATCCACTTGGCGCTCAGGACCATCTGTAGCTCCAGTTTCAGGAGAATCCAATGCCCTCTACTGGCTGCTTCAGGCACTGCATGCATGTGGTACACATATACATGCAGGCATGTACACATATAATATACAAATCTTTAAATTTCCCTTTATAATAAGTTATAATATACTTGAAGTAAGTGTCCTTTATCAAATCCTTACCATGCCTGAAGTACTATCTCACTAATCTTTATAGGAATTTACATAAGTATAATCATCCTCATTTTAAGGATGAGTGAGTAAGGAACATAGAAAATAATAACTTGGTCACCTTCATACAACTAGTTAAGTGACAGGACCAGAATCCTGACCACACCACCTGTGAACTTGACTGACACCCACTGCTGTGCCCGTGGGACATGGGGGCTTAGATTTAGAAATTTTCTGTTTTAGGTAGAGCTGGGTCTTGCTTATGACAATGACCTAACAGAGCAGTCATTTTCTTTTCCATGTTTATGTGTGTGCACATGCCAGTGCATTTGTGTGCGTGCATCTGGAGGTCAGAGGGCAACTTGTATGAGTCCCAGGGATCAAACTCAGGCTGTCAGACTTGGGGACAGTGCCTTTGCCAGTTCTGCCATCTTGCTGGCTGGGGCACTCATTTTCCCCATTAAGTGGGCTCCCTCATCTCTACGTGTGTGACCATGAAATGGTTACATCAATGAGAAGTGCTGTGTGGTAAAGTGATTGGAAAAGGGGGAAGTGAAAGTTGGCTGCCCGGGTTCAATTCCAGTCTTCCATCTCTCAGCAACATGGAACCCTTGTCACAGGGCTGTTGAAAGGAATGAATAAATTAAGAGATGCAGAGATGGGCAGGTGCCTGGCACTAAGCACTGTTGGCATCATTGCCTTACAGAAGTGTGGCATGGTAACAGGCCAGTCTTAACTCCTCCCTGGGAAGTAGAGTAAAAGTTCAAACTCCTCCACTTGGAGTCGCCTGCTACTTTTTATTTCTCCCCATATCCCACCCCACCTCACCCCACACATGCAAACAATCATATAATAAAGGGCAGCCTATTAAACAGACCCAAATTGATCCTCAAACTGAATTTGTTCATCTTTCCCAAATATGAGGGGAAAGCCACCTGTATTGGTTTAGAGGCCTTGTTTACTTACTACAACAAAGTGTCAAACACTCAGAGATGTCTCAAACCCTGGGGTGTGGTGGGCAGAAGCCTGGGGATGCAAAATCTCCCTTCAGCTCACCTATAGGCCTCTGAAAGGTAACCACGGCAACGCCAAAATCTCGGATCACTTCCACCTTAAAGTCATCACTGGGGAAGCCGCTTATATTCTCCACCAGGATGGTCAGCACTATGTCAGTCACCTTCTCAGGCAGGTTTTCAAATGCCACCATGGAGGGAACAGTTTCACATTCTTTCAGGACATCTTCCATTCTGTTGCTGGGAGAATGTGCTGTATCCAAATCATCTGAGGATTGGAAATTACAATGAAAGGTGTAAGGTATCAAATCATGGTTTTATTAAGTACATTATCCTGAGACAACCCTCCTCACTTATCTTGGCAAACTCTGCTAAAAGGAAATCTCAGATAGTGGAGCTTTTGCTTTAGTGAATTAAAAACTAAAATGTAGCTGGGTGTGGTGGTGCACACCTTTAATTTCAGCATTCGGGAGGCGGGGGCAGGCAAATTTCTGTGAGTTCAAGGCCAGCCTAGTCTATCAGGGAGTTCAAGAACAAAACAAAACCATAACCTAAAATTTAATACTGTGGGGTTTTTGTTGCTCTTGTTGTTAGTGAATTAAAAACCAAAAGTAGCGTTGTTGTTTTTTTATTTTATTGCTGTTATTATCACTAATTCAATGTTATTACTTTTTCTGCTCTGTCTTTCTGAGGAAGGGGCATTCTCCCTCATATGTGTCTCTCGAATACTCGACTGTAATACCCTCCAAGCTTGTACAGGCAGGGTAGAGTCTTCATCTTTGTGCTGCGGCACACGGCAGACAGCTGAGGCTCATCAGGTGTCCACTGCATTAGAGAACTACTGTTGGCCTCCCCGGAGGAGCAAAGGTATAGGAAACTGTGTACATACTCGAGCTGGACAAAGTAAGAGTTTAAAGATTCCACTGTAACAGCATCAGTGAGGAATGACTGGCTGGGTTAGACAGCTTGCTGTGTCAGTGTGAGGGCTGGAGTTTGAATCTCCGGCCCCCTTGTAAAGAGTGGGGCATGACTACATATGCCCAGTGTGGAGAGCAGAAATGGGCAGATCCCAGGAGCTCCCTGGCCAGCAAGCCCAGGCAAAGGGGCAAACTTAGGTTCAGTGAGAGACCCTGTCTCCAGGCCAGAAGGCAGAGTGATGGAGGGAAAGAGTGCGTTTTCCTAAGATTTGGGTGTCTGCATCTCTTCATTGCTCTTGCTGCCCTTATTCAGTATGGTTCTTCATTTGGTGCCCTTTACTCCTGTATTCTTAGCTGCTGCTTCATTTAAGTCTGGGGCAGGACATGGCCCAGTAAAGCAGGAGACTCCATTCCAGCCCCGGTACTGGCTGATTCCTATAGCAGATAAGGGAGAAAGAGCTAATGCTCAGAAGCTGGGGTCCATCTAAGACACACCCAGTGCTCTGTGAGGCACACTGCAAGCATCCACTAAAAGCACTACACGTCCTGTCCTTGCTGTCACTGTCCACGAAATCACAAGTGTCCATCTCCATCTCTCAGTTTTCTCCTCTCCTCAGCTGTAGATGTCTCTCGGCAGAAAAAAAAAGTCCTGTTCCTCTGAAGGGAGCCCAAAGAGCTGAATGGGGTCCCTCTCAGAATGCTTCAAATATCTCTGGTCGGGACTGGAAAGACGATGCAAGTGCAGGTGGCTCCAAGCTGAGCAGAACTTGCCTGGTGTGACTCTAGAGGAAGCTCTCCCGAGCTACTTGTTTAATAAAAACTGCCTGGTGAACACCAGGGCTACCTTAGCTGAGACTTACCTTTTTCTGCAGCTTCTTTTTTTGTCCTGGATCCCTAAAATCAAACAGTAAGACAGCATTATTACACGAATTATTTCTTTTTGTTTGTTTGCTTGGTTTTTTTCCCCAATAGGTTGGTT
>NC_022010.1:45356969-45358099 GCF_000317375.1 Microtus ochrogaster
TTTCCTGGACTTTGGTGAAGTCCATCCAAGGCATCCACGCATGGCCGTCTCTTCTTAGATGTGTGCAATGTGTATGGGCACAAGTATTGCCAGAGAGCCACGGTGGCAATAACAGTGTGTGAGTCCCATCCAGAAAGTGAATCTGGGAGGAGGAGGCAAAATTCTGATGTCTAGTCTCTCCCCTGTGCCCACCTCAAGTCAGCTATGTTCAGTTTTACTTAAGAAGATGGGTTCTAGGGTTGCAGAGATGACTCCATGGTTAAGAACACTGGCTGCTCTTCTAGAAGACCCCGATTCTCTTACCAGCTCCCACATAATGGCCTATGACATCTGTATGTCCAGTTCCAGGGGATCTGATGTCCTCTTGTGGTCTCTGCAAGCACTGCATGCATGTGGTATACAGACATATAAAGAACAAATACCCAAACACATACAATACAAATAAATCTTTTCTGTATGTTTGTATGGTTTTCAGAGACAAGGTGTTTCTGTGTAACAGTCCTTGCTGTCCTGGCATTTGCTTGAAATGCACAGAGATCTGCCTGACTCTGCTTCCCTAGTGCTGGAATTAAAGGCATGCCCCACAACTGTCCTGCTAATTCTTTTTAAGAAAATGAGTTCCCTCATTTCAAGAATGCCTTGGCCTTCACTTAATAAACAGGGGCCCATTTAGGACTAAAACATATAATAAAGTGTGTCCACCTGAAATGGGGTTACAGGGATTTGAGTTTGGGTCTGAGAGTATAGCTCAGTGTCCTAAGGGGAAAAAGACATACATACTCAACAGTACACAAACCCAGTTGACCTACAAAGGTGAGACCTCCCTGTTGGTACCGGTATACACTACTGCACTGGTAGGCTCAGTAGTACTGCCCAGCTGGTGTAGGTTTACATGAATTCATGCCTGCTCAGGGTGTTTCGGGGATGGAGGGTAGGGCCTCTACAGGAAAGGAAAGCTGCTGCCCTAGGACTGCAGGGTAAATCTACTGGGAAATTCCAGCTGCCTTGCTGAGGAGGAAGCGGGGCCTCAACTAGGAAACCGAAAGTGAATAGAAGTTCTAGTCACCCCAAAGACTGGCCTGCAACAATGTTCCATTTTAGTGTTCTGAGTCATCTGTGTTGGGAGTGAG
>NC_022010.1:45358354-45359292 GCF_000317375.1 Microtus ochrogaster
GTCTAGACTAGAGCTGGGCTGGGTCTAGTTCCTCCACCCTCCCTGTGACCAAGATGCAGTAGTCTGTACCCCTAACATGTGATCAGCATTTGGAGACAGCTCAAGAGAAGAACACACTCCATTATGGTTGTGTCTACTGGGGTAGTGACAACTGGGATCAACCTGGAAACCCTCTAACCCTCTGAGGTGGTTCTCAACCTGTGGGGAGTCAAAGGTCCTTTCTCAGAGGTAGCCTAAGACCATCAGAAACAGAGGTATTTACATTACACTTCATAGCAGCAGCAGAATTACAGCTGTGAAGTAGCCATGAAAATAAGCTTAGGATGGGGTCAGCACAGTTTGTATTATAGGGTTGTAGCAGTAGGAAGGTCGAGAACCACAGCTCTAGGAAAAGAGAAAATGAGAAAACAGGTTCTGCTGTCAGCTCTCTGTGGAGCCCACCCTGGTGAAATCCAACCCAGGACTATCAACAAGGTTCTTGCTTTCCAGAGGGATTCAGCGCCCTGCAGGTCTCTCCCGCCTCCTGACCTGGCCTTCTGAAAACGTGTGTCAATACCTTCTACACCTGGCTCTTTCTGTCATTTTTTTTCTGCTTATATTCCTGTTGTGCCGTAATCTTGTCTACAGCCTGGCTTCCTCAGCCCCCTTGCCTCTCCTCTGCCTCAAAAGTTTCTCCAAATTCAAGGATAAGAAGGAGGAATTGTCTGCATTTTGAGCATGACCCTGGTCAACAACATCTCAGGGAGGAAGTAATGGTGTTAGGATTCTTAATTCTTTAACTGCACCACTTGGATAATAAAATCAGGAAAGGAAAGAAGAGGAGAGAAGAGGAGGAAAGGGAGGGAAAGAAAGAAGGGACAGTGGGAGGGAGGAAAGGAAGGAAAAAGAGAGAGGAAGAAGAAAGAAAGAAAATGAGAGAGAGAGAAAGGAAGGAAGGA
>NC_022010.1:45359502-45361784 GCF_000317375.1 Microtus ochrogaster
GAGAGAGAGAGAGAGCGCAAAGAACTGGAAGCTTCACAATGAAGCTCCTGTAAAGAAGGGAACCACCACTCTCCAGGATCTCCTGCTCCCATGGAGCTGCATCCTCTCTGGGCCTGGAATCTTTGACCCAGAACCTTGCTTGGGTTGACCCTCCTTGGCTTTCATGCCCCTCACCGTCCTCCGTGGAGAAAAGCATCCGAAAGCTTGCAGGATTCCAGGGCTGCGGGAGGACTTCGCACTCCCCTCCTCCAGATTTCTTCCGACTCTGGGAGTACATTTGCAACTTGTTGATCAAGGTCTTCGAGGGGTCTGGGCCCCAAGACCCCTCGACCAGCAGTGGGAAAGGCCTAGACGCTGCCATCCTGGCTGCCTGCAAAACTGCAACTGCCAAGTCGCCCAATGTCACAGAGTTTTCATTGAGTTAATATCTCTTCCGCTTTCATTTTCACCTAGCAATCCCCAGATTGGAATAATGCAAACCCCACCCCTCCCACATACACACACCAAAGGACCTTGGACATACCCAGTCCCCCTCTTTCTTCTCCCTCCCTCAACAGAAATGAGTCAATCCCAGGAAGCTGGCAGTCCCATGGACTCTGGTCTCCAGTGCACTTTGCTTAGTATCTCTCTAGCTGGGCTCCTCCTGCACTTCAACCCAGCCACAGCTGAGCTTTGCTCCATCCCTAGGATAACTTCAGTATACACAAAACCCACATTGTATGACAGAAGAAAGGGGGCTCACAAACGATCCTCTCAGGATGCTCCCTGCTCACTTGGGGACCACCCCTCAGAATTTGATCTGCCTTTTTCCTGCTTCTGAATTCTATTTTCTCATTCGTGAACACTGTGTCTACAAATTCCCAGTTTGAGGAACGTGTGCTAGACACCAACCAATGCTTTCTGAGTGTACAAGAGAAGGACACAGATGTAGGGACACAGGAGAGAAGACAGTAAATGGGTGTTGCTGGAGCAGGAGAGCAGGGGCTCCCAGCCTAATTAAGGGAAGGACAGAAGAGCTTATGGGCAGGTGACATGGCACCTGAAGCCTAAGGACTATCGAGAAAGGACCTTAGAGGATTGTCTCTTGGATTTAAATATTTTGAAGATAGAAAAGTCCTAGGTATGTGTAAATGTTAACACAAGAAGGGATGTGGAAGATATTGGTGACACCAGCCATGACTTCCCGAGGCACCAGCATCAAAGCATTGTGAATGAAGACATGGGCTTGGAGAAGATCTGGGTGTTTTTCTACTGATGGGTTCCATTTCTTTGTGGATTACAATCCAACAGGTCACACAACCCAGTGTGAGGCTTGTGAAGATCTTGGTAACACCAAAATGCTTCTGAAAGCACAATGACTAAAAACTAATTCAAAATCAACTCATAGCACATCCTTGCTTCTGGCCCAGCTTCACCTGTGTTGTCTCCTGACATCACTGCTGCCTTGTTCTGAGCACACATGCGCACTTTGCAGAGGAGGCCTTCACACCAGAGGACACCAGTGAACACTCTGAAACACCACAGCTCAGATGGGAGACTGTGACATGATATGGATTGCAGTTTTTATTGTATACAAACTTTCTGTTATTACAGAAACATGTCGTAGTACTAGAAAACAGACTTTTAATATATTCCTGCTGTTGTTCTTCAACATGTAATTATCAAATTAATCCATCTTTGGATTGCATCATGTTAGAATACTTAGTTTTAAAAATTGCTGTTTCAGGGGTTGGAGAGATGGCTCAACAGTTAAGAGAATTGGCTGTTCTTCCAAAGGACCCAGATTGGAATCCAGCACCTGCATGGCAGCTCACAAGCCCCTGTAACTCCAGTTCCAAGAAATCTAATAAACTCTTCTGGCTTCTGTGTCTCTTCATACACATGTGAACTGTTCATACACATGTTATACACTAACTGACACACATGCAGGCAAAACACTCACTATAAAATAAAAATAAATAAAAAATTTCTTTTGATGAAGTTTGTCTTGGGAATTAAGACAGAATTTCCTACTATTTCTGAAATGGTCCTCAACATTTGTCTGCCATTTTATATTGTGTATTTAATTCAAAGTAGAGTTCTCAGCATTAAAAACAGAAAAACAAAAAAATATTCATTAAGTCTGGAAAAAATGGAAAATATTCCATGTCTTGCAGTAGCAAATATTCAGCCAAGATTTAGTTCTTTTCAGGACCGCGAGGGGTACACCCACATTCTGAGACAATGGGGATGTTCTTTCGGGAATTCACCAAGGCCAGCTGGCCTGAGTCTGAAAAAGCATG
>NC_022010.1:45365518-45374124 GCF_000317375.1 Microtus ochrogaster
AATAAAAAAAATAAAATAATAAAAATTATTAAAAAAGTGTGGAACAGTGCCCAGGTGTCCACCAATTTTTAGCATTCTGCCTGCAGATGGCGCCCATCAGCTGATCTAAACAGCTCTGGACCCTGGTGTAGAGGACACAGCTGGGCAGTAGAGCACCAACTCTGCTGGTCTTTGTCCCTGGCTAACCCAAACCACAAAGAAAACCAGCAACCCCTTTCCCAGAAGTTAGAGTTCCAGAGTTGGTCAGATGGTTTCTTGTTTTCCTCACACTATCAGCTTCTAAGAAATAAAGTCATGTCGTAGATCTGAGAGTCTGAAACAGCCCAACCAGGCACGAGAGTCCACACAAAGCAAAATCTTTATTGAAATGGGCATCAAAGATTAACAGACCAGAGACAACAGTAAAGAGTCAGGAGCTGGCTGTGTCCTTGAACGTTCCTTTCAGCGAGTATTTAAACAGAAAATCTGCAAACATCTGCACCAAGGCACAGTTACAATGTTCACCATCAAGGTTCAGGGATAGGGAACTTTTCCTAGGAGGATTTCTTGTGGTGCACTGGTCTTGCCTGGCCTGCCATATAGATCTCAACTTGCCAACCAGGATGCCAGTGATGTAAGCTACCCAGGGAGGTCTGGGGAGGTCTTGGGAACTTTAACTTTGGTTCACCCTACTTTTCAAGATGGAAGTCTTATTCAAAATGGCTTCGGTTTGGCTCCTTCTTACAGTCACAATAAAAGTGATATTTATAGTTGAAGTTTCCATCAACACTGGGTCTTTCCACTCTGGGCGACCCCTTATTGTAATCCAGTTTCAGTCTGCAGGTACAGCAGTCTCTAATAGAGCGTCTCCAAAGTAGGAGTGACATAGGCTCTCTAATTACCCAGGTGGTCGCTGCTGCCTTTGTTACTTTTTCTGTTGCCCTGCTGAGGAACCTGATAAAAGCAGCTGGAGGGAGAAGGGTTGTTTTTTCACAGTGCCAGGTGGTGTCTATCATAGTGCAGAAGTCACAGAAGCAGGAGTCCCAGATGGCATCAAGATTCAAGGTGGCTGTCACACTGCACCCACACTCAAGGAACAGAGCAGGAATAGATGCTAATGACAGCTCATGCTCTCCTCTCAGTGTCCTATTGGATGGACTCTGTGTCATTGTGTACCATGAGGAAGGAGAGAGACAACGCCTATGGGCAGTGAAACAGCGCAGTCCTTTGTAAATCAGCACATGAGTTGCGTCACTGATGGATCAGACTACCTTGATCCTCCTGGCCCCTGAGCAGGGTAGAAGTGGGTTTATAAGCACAGAAACCTCAAGCACCTGTGCCAAGTCACAGTTACAAGTTTCCACCAACCTGGGACTTCAGCACCAGGCTGGACTGCAGCAACATCCAACTTCACAGACTAAAATCTTTGACCTTTCTAGTGCGAGATAACCATTGTTGGCCTACAGGACTGCATCATGTAGGTTGATTTAATGAATCCCCTTTAATATCAATTCTATCCATTCTTCTCTGGAGAACCCTGACTAACATGTATTACTCTGTCTCGGCTACTTCATGTCGCTGTGGTAAAACAGCATGACCAAGGAAACTCATCAAAAGAAGGGATCATTGGGCTATGGTTCTGAAGCAATACAGTCCATGATGGCAGATGGAGGTGGCAGGCAGCAGTCCAAGAATGGAGTTTTGTGAGGAATTCTGAGTGCTTGGGAGAAAACTCCAAGAAAAGAAGACAAGAGGCTTGTGACCTCTGCTCCTTCTAAACTTGGGTTTGTCCCTGGAATGTGCTTTGTGCCATTGCCAGGAGTAAAAATAGGATTGGGTTTGCTCAAATTACCCATTATCTCACTACTGTCATTTAGATAACGTCTCCAGGCATACCCTGTTCTTGTGATTGTACACAGCTTGAATCATGGGAGTTTTGTTCAGGTTAACTTTGCTCATCTCACTTTTGTCTTGGAAATTGTCTTCTCAGATACCATGATGAGCCCTCTTCCACACGATGTATTCTTACACTTATCAACCCCACAGGAACCTTAAGCCCTGAGCCCCCACTTTTCTGTACAGGTGCTAAGAGCCAATTATCCCAACAACTGTTTTCTATCAACCCTAACCCTTCCCTATGAATAGGACCTCAACAGTCAGTGAGGGGCTGCTTAATCCTCAGTATATAAGCTGTCTGATGCTCTAAATAAAGCTGGCAATCAAATGAGACTTTAATCTGTTTTGTTTTTAGGTACCATTCTCCCAGGTCCCACTGTGTCTAGAGTAGGGATACCATGATGAACATTTATAAAAATGCTCAATGAAATATTTACAAAATTGCTGATGACATGTGTCTTTCATACCAGTCCTCGGAGAGGCTATGGCAGGTGGATCTTTCTGAGTCTTAGATCAAGCTGGTCTATACAGTGAGTTCCAGGGCATCCAGAATCAGATAGTGAGAGCCTGTGTAAAACATATTAAATTAAAATTTAAAAACCATTGCAGAGGTTTCTCAAAAAGACTAACATTAGAACTACTATGTGACCCAAATATATAACTCCTGGGCATCTACCAAAGAACTCTATATCCTGCTACAGAGGCACTTCTACATCCAAATTGTTTCACCTTCAGTGCTCATCAACAGATTAGTGAATAATCAAAACAAGGATATGGGACAAATACACAATGGAATTTTATTTACCCATAAAGCTTTAGACCTGAGGAGGAAAAGCCAATTCCATAACTGTCTTTTGAAACAAGCTGTATTTATTTAGCTGTCTTCCTCTCCCAATACCAGGGTTTTAGAAAGCAGCCCATCACTGACTATTGAGCTCCCTTTTATGGGGAAGGGATAGGGTTGATAGAAAACACTATTGACATAATTGACTGTTAGCACCTGTACAGTAAAGTGGAGGACTCAGGGGTCAAGGGTGCCTGTGGGGTAGATAACTGTGAGAATCCATCATATGGAAGGAGGTCATCATGATATCTGGGAAGACACATTTTCATAAGCCAAAATGGTAATCATATACCATAGGCTCAGGAGTTTAGCAAAGCAAAGGGTATGTTTATTTCATGGGGTCACAAGTTTAGAATAGATTAAAAAACATAAGGTTTGCAGGGTACATTAGGCTTAGAAACTTATTCTTCTAAGGAATGGAGACTTAATAATAATACATAACAGTATATTTTCCTAACAACAACGTGGCTTCTATTTTTGTTTCACAAATGAAAAAAATAAAATTATAAAACATCTTTTAGGAAAATGAGCCAATCTTGAAATTATATTAAATGAGATACCTAGACTCAGTAAGACAAAGACATGTCATCTCTCATGTCTGAATCCTAGCTTCCTCCTTCCATGCACACACACACACGCACACACACATACACACACATGCACACACACATGCACATACACACATACACATACATGATCACACACACATACACACATGCACACACACACATACACACACACATGCACACACACACACACAGACACCACATCTAGAGTAAGCATATGACAGAAGACATGCAGTCTTTGTCTTTCTAAATCTGGCTTATTACATTTAACATAATGATCTTAAGTTCATTGTTTCCCTGAATGCCAGGATTTTATTTTTCTCTACAGCTGAAATTTCTCCTGTACACATGCACTACATGTTCTCTCTCCAATAGCTGAAACTTAAAAAATGCATTTTATGTGTATGGATGTTTTTCATGGATGTATGACTGTGTACCATGAGAATGATGGAGACCTAAGATTCCAAGCTACCCCAGACATAACCACTAATCCATCTGAGCTAGCCAATCACCTAAGAGATCACCCACAAGAAGGTAGATTTATACCAGTGCCTTGCTAAAGAGATGGAGGGAATAATTAGCCCTTTGATGAGATAATGTACTTTTTCCTTCCCAGAAATTCTTCCTTCTGTGCAGTCACTACACACAGACCAGGCACAAGGACCTGTCAGGTCTGCCTGTAACTATTTTCCTTCTTTTTACCTATTTTCCTTCTCCCCTTCCCTCCCCCTCCCCCTTTCTCCTCCCTCCTTCTCCCTCTTTTTCCCTCCCCCTCCTTCTTCTCTTCTTTCTCCTCCTTCTTTCTTCTTTCTTTTCCTCCTCCTCCTTTTCTTCTTCTTTACTGACCTGAACCTGGGCACCTGCTCCCCAACACTTTGTGCTTCCTTAATCTTTATCTGAAGGACCTTCCCCTCTGACCATGGAGTTGGTTTTCACTGATAAACATGCAGGCTTAGCTCAAATAACCTGACTTTCTGACTTTCTTCCACCTTCCTCCCCAGGGGGGATGTTGGTGTTCACATTGCCATGCAGTTTTCCTTTTAAGCTCAATAAAACTGCCTTCCAAGATTATTCTGAGTTCGTTCTTAAATTCTTTACTAATGAAAGCGAGAACTCCAAGAAGGGATACCAATTTCCCTGAAACTACCCATCCAGAAAGCATTGCCATAAATAAGGGGGAAAAGACCATTATTTATTATGAATACCTACTAAGACAAAATGATGTGGGATTCCCCTCTGTATGCAGTAAATATATATATATATATATATATATATATATTGATAGATAGATAGATAGATAGAGAGAGAAAATAAACAGAGTCAGAAAGAAGTCATTTAGCAGCTGCAGGAGACAGACTAATCCTCTAGATTCATTTCCCAGGGATACTGTAACAAAGCCAATAAACTGGATGACTCCAAACAATAGATACTGATTTTCCCATTGTTCCAGAGCCTGGAACTCCAAACTAAGATGCAGTAGGGTTGCTTCTTGCAAGAAAACCAAGGAAGAAAATTCCCCTGCTTCTCGTTTCACTCAGTCCTTGGCATTTGTTGGCGTGTAGTTCATCACTCCAGCCTCTGCCTCCTTCTTTACAAGCTGATTTGATTCCCAGTGTCTGTACAAATCTTGCTGTGCACAGATTTTCTGTTTCTTACGGACTCTGGTAAGAAAGGTTTTTCTATTTCTGTATGGCAGAAGTAACTTGTAGAGGAGTGGGCTTATTTCATCTTTCATTTGCAGGTAATAGCCCAATACTGAATGAAGTCAGTGCAGGAACCTGGGGTGGGAACTGAAGCAGAGGCCATGGAAGAGTGTTGCTTACAGGTTTGCTCATGGCTGTCAAGTTTGCTTTCTTATACAACTCAAGACAACCTGCCGAGGGATGACACTGACTAGAGTGAGCTGGACCTTCCTTGAAGGTTCCAAAAATAAGAAAATAAATATGTAGATTCCAAAAATAGAAATGTAGAAATAAAGAAATATAAAGTTGCAAGCCTCGGAGAATGACAACAGAATGTCAGCAGCTTTCTCAATAGCTTAAGGATTAACTATTAACAGTGGGTTATTTCGCTTTACAACCCATAGCTCTATTTACAAGGCCAAAGCATCTGTCTGCAAGCTGAGAGCTAGCCCACGGATAGGAGCTGAATGAACTCTTAGGAAATAGATATATGGCCTCTGGTTTACACATTATCCCTGTATGTGAAACTGGCAGCATCAAAGGGGACAGCACAGGGCTTCAGTGTATACTACCTGGAAGTACCAAGGAAGGCAATAGATTTAGTACAAATACTAGTTTAACTAAAAAACTGTTAATGGAAATTGTAAAGTAAGGCAATCTGTCTCTGAGTTTTACTTTGAGATTGTAAAAATTCCTTTGTTCAGACCCAGTGCTTGGTGCCCCTACTATAAAAGGATAGGTTCAGAAACCTGCCTTTTGCCACAGCCTCAACAAAATCATCTCTGGCTGTGATCTCAATTAGGTGATGATCTTTTTGTGCCCCATGGAGATTTTTCATTTTTTTTATTTTTTCCTGGATTCTTGTTTCTGGAATAAAGTTTGCTTCTGGTTTATTAGACTTTGCTGACCTGTCCCAATCCTTGTGCAACCTCCCTGGACCCAACACTTCCCACATTAATCATTAATCAAGAAAATGCTGAATAATAATAATACTAATAAATTAATATAGCTTCTCTTAGAAAGGAAAGAAGGAAGGAAGGAAGGAAGGAAGGAAGGAAGGAAGGAAGGAAGGAAGGAAGGAAGGAAATAACCCACATGCCAGTCTGGTGGGGACATTTTCTCAGTTGAAGCTATACCGAGATGACAAAACTGTTACAGGTGGCATATGTGCAAGTTTGTATGTGTGTGTGTTCAGATGTTAAGCCCCATGTGGAAGTCAGAGGAAGACATGAAATATCTTCCTCTATTGCTCTCCATCTCCTTTTCACAACAGAGAGACAGGTTGGCTCCTAGCAGCAGCACTCTATTTACTACAAAGAAGACAGAAGACAGATGGGCACAAAACAACGTCCATCTGCAATTTGCTTCATCAAGTGAAAGAAACGACCACTGTGAAAAACTACCTTCCATTTAAACTGGAGATCTCCAGACACAAACAAAAAATCAAATGGAATCCACTTGCCTGGCTGCTCAGGCCAAGGAAGGCTTCTCTGCCTACAGGATCTTCTGAAACCCAGCAAGCCCTGCTTCTAACAACAGAAGGCAAATACAGTCCTGATGCCTTTGCCCTTGACGACCAAGGGTAGCTCTAAGTGCCAATAGAGTAAGTCCTCTGTCATTTTTTAATCAATAACTCAAGTAAAATTTTATCCTTCTCAAAGATCTCTGATGCACTGTTTTGGAAGATATAATTTGTCTCACATTAGGAACATTAACAAACACACATCTCTTTCCAGTGTCAGAATTTACTGACTAACAAATTCATAAAGTTTGAAGGTGACATTGCCAGCAGTCTCCCAGAGACCCTTGCACTCCTTGCTAGCTCTGAGGCCAAAATAGGTTCTCTTATTTTAATCTTAATGACTTAGTATTCGTGTTCAGATTATATATTATATATCACACAGTAAGTCTATCATCTGTCTGTCACCACAGCCATGCCCACTGGAAATAGCAAAGGGCATGAAGCCAGCACAGCTGTGTGACACAGTTCCAGCATAGCTGAGTCAGTCTCTCACTTTCGGTTTTTGTCTCTGTGTGTTGCATGCGTGGAGGCTTTTTACTTTATAATTCATGTAATGTCTTTTACTGAGTAAAAATATGTCTACATCTCTTTAGGAAAGTCCTGAACTTTTCACACACACACACACACACACACACACACACACACACACACACCCTCGCTTATAGGGAGATGATTTTATCTGGCCCTATTTGGAACTCATCTGGATACCCTGAAGATTGTGATAACCCCAAAGATGCCAGAAACTTTCTTCATGAGGCCATGACCTCAGGATCTTCTTGGTACATCTGCCCCTGAGCAAACTCAAACAGGGTAATTAAAACAATGTAAACTTAAAGATGACTGACAAGCTCCAACTAACTGGGAAGTTTGGTAACAGATCAGAGGCCTCCTCTAATATTTTGTTTAGAGTTTGCTATATATGTAACATACTAAAAAGGGGAATATGGAGAGTATGCCCCTAGTAAATTAGAATATCAATGACAGGCTAATTAATGAATAACCCTTTGTACTCTAAGAACTGACAGTAAACTATTCAAGGCATGACAATTCACCTGAACTGGCTCCGATATTTTCTGTTTACCTAGCTCTTTGAAACTGCAAATGCTGACATCCTGGGAAAAGGATGTTTTATATTAAGTACATTTGCCCTAACAAAAGAGTCTTGTAGAGTCTTTGAAATATGGTCATGGGTATGGGGACCCAAAAATATGAGACTATTCTATCTCAAAGGTAGGAGACTTTGAGTTTATTTTGCTTGCTCAAAGTTGTTAACAACAATTATGGCTACACACCCTGACCTAGGGTGTGGTTACTTGGTGTTTTGGACATTAATATGGCCCATAAAGGTAGATCCACTCCACCCTGACCGAAGGTCAGAGAATTAAAGCATACTTCTGCTCCTTTTGAAATAGGAAGTTTGACTTAGGGAGATACTGCCTTCAGGATACTTGGTCTAGGGTGTGTTTACTGCCTAAACCACAGAATGCTTTTCTCAAGAAATAATTATCAGAACAAATAACTGTTCTAGTTGTCCTTTGTATCATGTTAAATCAGTCTTTTGTCTTCTTTCCCCCCTTTGGTATTGTGGTATAAAAGTGTATGGAAAACTAAATATGGGCAAACTCAGATACTATCCTATGTCTCTGTGTTTCTTTCTTATCTCCTCCCTAACGTTTCTAATCCTCATGTCCCTACCCTGGAATGTACAAACCTGCTATGGTTAGAATCTCAGAAGAAGTCATCCCAAAAACATGGCATCCAATACACATGAGACTATGATAAAAGTAAAATATGTTCTATCTGTACCTGTTCATTGTAACTGAATCTATGACCCTGGACATGTTTTAAAATATCAAACCTATGTCCAAAAAGAAATTGATATAATATATCCATTTTGAAATAAATTATGAGTTTGTCTTTGTCTGATGAGTTGTATAAATAAAGAGGTAGCCTGATTGCTAACCAGGCTGCAAGGTTCTCCCGACCACTGTGCCGACTCCCTTCTTCCATCGCTGTCAACACTTTACATCTTCTCAGGATCATCAACTGCTGGGTGTGACTCCTGGCAACCTATCTATTTATCATCTATCTATTTATCTGTCTATGTATGTATGTAT
>NC_022010.1:45374224-45377508 GCF_000317375.1 Microtus ochrogaster
TCTGTCTATAGGTTACAGAGTGACTACAAAAAGTTCAAGAGCTGGGCAGTGGTGGTGCATGCCTTTAATACCAGCACTCAGGAATAAGAGGCAAGCAGATCTCCATGAGTTCGAGACCAGCCTGTTCTACAAAGTGAGTTCTAGGACAGGCTCCAAAGCTATACAGTGAAACCCTATCTCAAAATAAAAAAACAAACAAAAACAAAAAAAAGATTTAAGAATTTAGGAATGCAAAAGAGGGGAAGTCAGAGCTGGGAAACTGAGAGAAATGAAGGCAAGCCTGTGGGGATGAGCCTTCCCAGATTCCCAGCTGGAGGTCCATGGGGAGGCTCTATTGTAGAGTCAGGCTGCAGGGTCAGAGTGGAGCTCTAGAGTTGAGTCCAGCTGCAGAGGCTAAACAAGGACATCAAATGGAAAAACAAATGTGTGGACGAAGAGAGGCAAACCAGACAGGCAAACCAGACTAGACTAGAAGGTAGCATCAACAGCAGGGAACAAGCCAAGCCAAACTCCTGAGACAGTTGGAAATTCTCTTCATGCTGTTCCCTTAATGCACAAACTTAGTGGTCATATGGCAGATGAGTGGGGCTGCCACCATTTCAGAGCTGGGATTCTATCTCTTTATGACATATGAGTGAGGGAGTTATACCATTTCCTTGGGTTATTGTGTCCAGTAAGTGCTTGGGCCTAGTTTTTCTAATATAATTTTTTGTTGTTAGCTTTTTTTTTTTCCGAGGCAGGGTTTCTTGGTGTATCAGTCATGGCTGTCCTGGAACTTGCATTGTAGATCAGGCTGTCTTCTAACTTACAGAGATCCATCTGCCTCTGCCTCCCAAGTTTCTGGGATTAAAGGCTTGTGTCACCACCGTGCAGCTCCTTTCTGATATAATTTTAATGTATCAATGTGCTCCTTAATTCCCGACTTATCCTGACAAATGTACAGGCTGGTGTCTTCTCTAGCCTAGAAATAAGTCACCTCTCTGTCTGTGCTAGGTGAGTGTTGCCAGGGAAACAGTGCAGGACAGGTGTCTATCCAAGGGCACAACCTCCAGCCTCACAATAGTCAATGACTGCTTGGAAAATGGAGTCTCTCAGGGCAAGGGGCAGCATGAAAACTTCTGTGCTTTACACAATATTTGGAGGAACTCAGAGCAGGACACAGCCTGATCCCAACCTACTTCTGTACAGAATAGTCCTATTTCTTGTCCCTTTCTGGCTGATGGGTTGGATCTTGTAGTTCCTTCCTATGTACTAACTAGAAAAACAGCTCTGACCTGGACCATTCCCTGAGATTGGGCTGTGTCATGGTCTGGGACCTTCCTGGACCATAAATTATTTCTCTGGACCAGAAGGGAGGCATGGGATTAAAGACACAACTCACATGGCTTTATCGGGAGGGAGATTCTCAGTGATCCCTCATGAAATCCCGAGTTCACATCCTGAAAATTCTCTGCATTTATTCTCCAAACAACCTCATATACCAAAACTGAGAGGGAAATTCATTAGCATTCTGTTTCCTAAGTAACCAGGTAAATGGCTGTGGTCATGTCTACACATCTACCTATGCCTGCTCTGTCATGTCTTTCTTCCTGCTCTGTATGCCAACTCTGTCACATAGGCCAAATTAGCATCTCTTTTCAAGCATCCTCCAAATTACAAAAATGGGAACAAAACAACATTAGTATATCCTGACCCTTTGTTAGGGAGGTGACAACCTCCTACGTGACAGGTACAAACTATGGCCTAAAAGTCTGGCTGCCATTCAATTTAAAAATATGGCCTTACGGGGCTGAGCTTTGGCCATTACTTGTACCTGTTTTACAATTTTTTTCTTTCTAACTTATAAAGTTTTTACAACCCAATATGCCTCTATGCCGGTACAATAATCCAAATCAGACCAAATAAAACCAAATTATAAAAAGCCCAGGCTTAATGGATGCAAGCATTCCCAGGTTGTCCTCCATGAAAACACTAAGAGGAGGACCACATGTTTGTTCTCTAGGGCAGTTTAAATAGCCTGTGAGAATAGTCTTGACCCTCTCTATAGAGGGGTCACCATTTGGTGGGCTTTCTTGGACGTGGACTCTAGACTGTGGCAACTCCCAAAGGAGGGGCCTTGGAATGGAACTTTCCACCAAATATTCCAGACTCCTTGGACATATGGATGCCTTGAGACTGGGACAATGCCTGAACACAAACATTCCAGACTCTTTGGATATGGGGGTATCAGGGGCTGGGGTCTCACTTCCAACCAAACATTCCAGACTCTTTGGGTATAGGGGGTACCGGCTCAAGTCTGGCTACTTCCTGCAGGCAGGGGGCCACATGAGAAACATGAGAGTTGGGAGTTGGTGGACTCACGCCAAGCAGGAGGTATGCCTGGAGAGGTGTCCAGTTTACTGCTCTCCTGGAGACCTCAGGCGTCTGTTCCTTGAGGGAGATAAGAAGGCAGGTGACAACTGAGTCACAGGCTACATTTATAGTTAAACATTCTGTTGCTGCAACAAAACAAATCACCAAGTCACCTTTCACGCTCTAGACCAAAACACTTTAGGCAAACCACTCCCTGGATGGAATCCCAAGTTATCTCCATAAAGGGAACTGGAACTTAGTTGGAATCCTTAGTCTTTTGTTCAAGGTAGGAAGAGATCCACTTCCCTATTCTTGGAGTACAAGGTCTGGCAATTAGCTGCACTTGTTGACAATAACCTTGAGAGAGCAGAACTCTCAGATTACATCTAGGTGGGGCCTTTCTTTGAGGTGGGTGCAAACTAACCTTGTAAGTTTTAACTATCTGACCTTTGGTCAATGTGGAAATAGGCTCATAATTTTGGGCCTTCATAGTCTTGGCTCAGAAAGCAGCTCAGACCTGTAAAATATGCTTGGGTGGGACTAAAATAGGCTTTGGAGACTGTTAGTTTTTATCAGACCTGATGTTTGATACAGCAGCAGAACTTTTTTTCCAGGAACATACAGGTATCTGTAAGACAACTGGAACAGATTTACATGTTGGTGTCATAGCAAAAAACTATGGCTTTTAAAAAGTTACAAGGCATGAATGTTTTAGAAGACAAAGGGAATTGGGAATTTTGGATCTCTGAAGATACATTTGAAACCAGTTAACCCTGGACTATGAAGCTTGTGAAAGAGGCACCCCTCTCTTTTTTTGTATTTTTAGTAGGAAACTTAACGAATGAAATAATGAGTTACCAAGACCCCAAGTCATTAAATGCCCTTAGATAGATCTAAGAGGAATGAAAGAGCAGAAATGAGACATCTTTTTT
>NC_022010.1:45379973-45381233 GCF_000317375.1 Microtus ochrogaster
CTAATAAAGGGAGGCTTTGACAAGAGAATTTTGCTTGGCCTCGTTCCTCTTTTCCACCCATGTCTTTTTCAGATAGCGTCTCTTCGGGACTGGCTGGGCAGGTTTACAGTGGCGCCCGAACAGGGACCTGAAGCACGGCCAACTATTGGACAACAACATGCAGTCCTGGGATGATAACAATAAGGAAGAGAAGGTTCTGCCAGCTGTAGAACTCGGACAGATCTGCAGGACAAGGTAGGCGCAGGTTCACTGTCATCCAATAGACATGGGAACAGTCAATCTCAAAGGAAGGGAAACTTATCAGGGAGAGAGGAGTAAGAGTCAAAAAAAGAGATTTATGTGTTTGCTTGAGGACTCAAAAGGGAGTCCCTCGAGATGTGAGAAGTAAGGGTACAATCCACACAGCTATGCCTGCCAAGCAGGCTGGCTGCTAGGGCTAGAGAGCCTATGTCTTAACCCCCTGCCATACGGAGCAGAAGCTGCCAGGCAAGTTTGCTATAAAGGAAACTAGACTCAAAGTTACAGCTTCAGGACAGTAAAAGGAGATTAAATATGCTTCTTTTCCATTCTAAAATTTTGCTTCTTGGTCAAAAATCTTTACCTCCTGGCTACGTGACCAACGTGAACCACGCGGCAAGAGCCCAGACCCCTGTGCCCACCCCCCAACTCCTTATCTTATATAAGCTGTAACCTGTCTCTAATAAAGGGAGGCTTTGACAAGAGAATTTTGCTTGGCCTCGTTCCTCTTTTCCACCCATGTCTTTTTCAGATAGCGTCTCTTCGGGACTGGCTGGGCAGGTTTACAGTGGCGCCCGAACAGGGACCTGAAGCACAGCCAACTATTGGACAACAACATGCAGTCCTGGGATGATAACAATAAGGAAGAGAAGGTTCTGCCAGCTGTAGAACTCGGACAGATCTGCAGGACGAGGTAGGCGCAGGTTCACTGTCATCCAATAGACATGGGAACAGTCAATCTCAAAGGAAGGGAAACTTATCAGGGAGAAAGGAGTAAGAGTCAAAAAAAGAGATTTATGTGTTTGCTTGAGGACTCAAAAGGGAGTCCCTCAAGATGTGAGAAGTAAGGGTACAATCCACACAGCTATGCCTACCAAGCAGGCTGGCTGCTAGGGCTAGAGAGCCTATGTCTTAACCCCCTGCCATCCGGAGCAGAAGCTGCCAGGCAAGTTTGCTATAAAGGAAACTAGACTCAAAGTTACAGCTTCAGGACAGTAAAAGGAGATTAAATATGCTTCTTTT
>NC_022010.1:45382668-45384127 GCF_000317375.1 Microtus ochrogaster
TTTCAATACTATGTATGATCCAAAAGTTACTGCCAGTTTACACTTCCAACACCAGTTTACACTTCCAGCAATGGAGTTTTTTCTTTACCCACATTTTCTTAAGCATAAACTGTTAGTAGTAATTTTTAATCTTTTCCACCCATGTCTTTTTCAGATAGCGTCTCTTCGGGACCCTGGAATAACTGACCAGCCAGGTAGGTTACAATGTACAGTGTCAGATAACTCTAATTTAAAAGAATTTTTTTTTTGTAAAAAGCAGCCCAAGGGCATTTGAAGATCTGGTTTCAAATTGCAGGCACCCATATTACAAGTCTATGCTGAGATTTGGGACTCAAAGCCTTAGTACAATACATCTACCATAAGACTTTTGAGTCCAAAAAAGAGAGGTATGGAAAATCTTGGGTAGTATGTCTCCTCTGAAGGAGGACCATGAGGGAAAGAACTGCCTAACTCCTTCTGGTGGGGTCAGGTGCCTGGCTTGGACCGCCACTTCAACAACAATGCAAGAAACATATAGGCTCTGGTCCATAATGGCAGTGACTTGAAAAGGGGGAAACTCACAACGACACAGGGCTAGGCTACCAAGTGAGAACCTGTCTCAATATACATCATTTTTTTTCAATAACTTTCGATAATTAAATGGAAATACTGTCATCCACTGACATGCTGAGTTTAGAAAAGCAGTATTTATTTCTTTAAAGCAGTTCAGGGTCCTACAAAGAAAGTCATTATACCACCACTGAAAAAAAATTTAAAAATCTAATATTTAACAACTTTACAGAAAAAAATGTACAAATCTGTTGTTCTCAGAATGTTTTGAAAAATCCCCTTCCTTTTCTTTTCTCCCTGTGACCCACAGGTATTCATAGTTCTTCTAAAGTATAATCAGAGCATGTGTCCATCTCATAGATATTCTAAAGTATAATCAGAGCATATGATTGTCTCTGTAGGTTCCCTTTTGTGTAACATTATTTAACCAAATACTGTCTATTTCTCATAGCATTTTCATGTTGATCCTTTTAGGATGGCACTGGAGGATAATATTTTAGTATACCACAGTTACCTTCTATGATCTGTAATGTCAGAAGAATATTACCTTTCCTCCAGCATTTTACTATCATAAAATAAACATTCTATGTGTCATTTTCTTTGTTTTTTATTAAACATTTTTTCTTCTGGATAAATTCTACCCCTTGGTCAGGGTTGGAAATATTTATGATTCTTTTAATAAAGCACTATTTTACCCTTCAAAAAACTGAATCAATTTATATTGTTTTCATTAATGCTGAGAATATCTTCTCTCCCAAGGCCTTGCAAGCATATATTTTCATAACTATTTGAAAGTTTTTTGTATTTTTTTAGATATAAAATAAAACTTCACAGTAGGTTTAGTTTGCAGTTGTCTTAGTCACAAGATTGGCTTTATATTTTTAAAGTCTTTGCTTACTGTTGGTGTTTT
>NC_022010.1:45384592-45385363 GCF_000317375.1 Microtus ochrogaster
CTCTTTGTAAACATTTTCTCTACCTTCTGAAATTTTAAGTCTTATCTTATTAGTATTCTTCCTATTATAGCTGAAATTATCTAAATAATTACAGTTTTAATCTTAAAGATTTATTCTATTATTTTAATTATGTCTATGTGTGTGCACCTGTGTGCAATTATGTGCACAAGAGGTGTCCTCAGAGGCCATAGGACATGAATTCCCTGAAGTTACAAATGATTGTAAACTGACTGATTTGGGTCCTGAGAACTAAATTCAGATCTGAAAGAGTTACACATTTACTTAAACACTGAACCATCTCTACAGCTCCAAAATTATCTTAATGTGTATAGGAACCTGCAAAAGTCAGAAGAAGGTTTTGGACTCCCTGGAACCAGAGTCATAAGCAGTTGTGAGCTGCCATGTGGATACTAGGAATGGAACCCAGGTCCTCTGCAACAGTAAAGAAGTACTCTTAACCACTAAGCCATCTTCCTAACTTCCTAAATCTATCTTTTAAATCTTCCTTTCCAGGGCTGGAGGGATGACTCAAAGGGAAAGAGCACTGGCTTCTCTTCCACAGGTCCTGAGTTCAATTCCACCTACCACACTCAGAAATGATGGCTCACAACCATCTGTAGTGAAATCTGATGCCCTCTTCTCTCACGTAGGCATACATGTGGTCAGAATACTGCAAATATAATAAATGAATAAAAGCTTTAATTTTTTTCTACCCATAGTCAAAAGGTGATTTCCCAATCTGTTAGTCTTTCCTATATGGGTACATATCTT
>NC_022010.1:45400430-45400986 GCF_000317375.1 Microtus ochrogaster
TCCAGCTGTCTCTTAAAGAGGCCGCTATAGGTTACAAAAAACAAACAAACAAAAAAACCACTGAGAGATCTAAAGAAAAAATAAGAATATGTGCATTATTTTACATTTCTTAATGTGATTAATAATATCTGGACATGGTTGGTCAGTTAGGTGCTATTGACCTCTTCAAGGACTATGATACTCCAAAGATAGACACTTGCAATACCACACTAATTCATCAGAAATCTTGAAGGACAAGATCTGGCAAGGCCAGACACCTGCAATTCCACTCTGTGAAACTTCCTCCTGTGATCTCTCCAGAAGGACTTCCCTCTGGCCCAATCATCCTGTCAGGGAGGTAATTATAGAGAACAGGCTTCTACGTTTTTTTTTTTTTTAATGGCAGTGTGGGTCAAAAGGTTTGACTGTCTTATTTTATTTGTGAGGATATACAGTTTGGGGAAAAGTCATCCTACTAAGAGAACACAGGAAAACTCTGCCCAACATATAAGGAATACACTGCAGGGGAGATAGCCAGCAATTACAAAGGCAGTGTTTTTCACAGGCAGTGACAATG
>NC_022010.1:45401891-45403195 GCF_000317375.1 Microtus ochrogaster
TGTGTATACACAGGTGTGAGTGTGTTTACAGGTGCATATAGAGGTCAGAGGGTGATGTTAGATGTCTTTATTTCTGTCTACCTCATATTTGCTTTGTTTGTTTTGAGACAGGGTCTCACTATATAGCCCTGGCTGTCCTGGAGCTTGGGCTATGAAATCCAGGTTGGCCTGGGATGGCCTGCCACTGCCTCCCAATTCCTGGAATTAAAGGCATGCGCCACCATGCCCAGATGCACCTGATTTCTTGAGACAAGGTCTCTCAGTGAACCTGGAGCCCATGGTTTTGGTTTTGGCTAGACTAACTAGCCAATGAGCTCCAGGAATCCTTCTGTCTCCACTCCCCAGGGCTAAGCTTACAACTGTGTGCCGTCACACCAACTCTTACATGGATGCTGTGGGTCTGAGCTCATGTCTTCACACTTTATGGATGATCTCCCCGGCACATGCCCTTCATATTTTGCCTTCCAAGAATGAGAAACACTCTAGAAATGACCGGCAAGCAGACTTCTGCTTTTATTAGAAACTACATCTAGTTAACATGAAAACTGTTACAAAGTTTATTCTACACAAAGATTGAGGCCTATCCTACTGTGGCTTCCAAACAAATTTCTCTTGAAAGTGGACAGATGTCTTCCAAGTTCTTTCCTAATTCAATTCCTTTTGCTTTCAGCTCCTCCTTGACACATGTCAGGTAATGAGGATCAGGGTAGCCAGAACTGCATGAAGAAAAAGGAATCACGTTAGCTTCCTCCCAAATAATTCTCAAGAATCTGTACAATAGCCGGGTATGGTGGCACAGGCCTTTAATCCCAGCACTGGGATGGTGACAGTAGTCAGATATCTGTGTGTTTGAAGCCAGCCTGGGCCACACAGTGAGACCCTGCCTCTAAACAGCAACAACAAAATCTGTACAGTTTACATCTGAGCATCTAATATTCTGAGATCCCGCATCCTCAGGCAATCAGACAGTGGCTGGTATCTAGTCACTGAAGTGCCAAGCTGACTGACCAGCATCTGTTTTCCACACATTGCTTAACACCTTAGCTCATTCCAAGTACGGATGCACACAATGTTATAAAAGCCAAATTCTACAGAGAAGGTAATCATAAGATAGTAGGACTTTCAAATTCTACAGAGGAGGTAATCATACGATAGTAGGACTTTCAAAATGGGAAACTTGACAAGGTCTCAGGATATTTTTCTTTTGGATGCCACAAGTACAGGAACTCTGAGATTTATGAAGTATAGTCAGATTTCCTGGGAACATCTCCCACCATCTTGGGGCTCTTTATAATGAAGACTTT
>NC_022010.1:45405575-45409886 GCF_000317375.1 Microtus ochrogaster
TTAAAGTCATTGACTCGATATATCACAAAGTGTGTATTTGGGTGCCTTTTTTTTTTTTAAGTCAAGAGCACTGCTGCTCTTCCAGAGGACCTGAGTTCAGTTCCCACAACCATCAGTAGTGGGCTCTGATGCTCCTTTCTAGCATAAGCCCTACAAGCAGGTAGAGCACCCACTCATACACTAAAATAAATACATCTTTTAAAAAGTGTAATCAAGATCCCTTATCATGAGACTCAAAAATATCAGGTGAAGTTCCCCACTGGATTTAAAATCCTACACCCTGTCTCACAGTACCCTTTCCTGTCCCTAGCTCTCTCCCTTGCTCACTGCCTCCCCCTCCTCTTGCCTCATTGAGCTTCAGTTCCTGTGAGGCCTGTTCATGTACTTCCCTCAACCTAGAGTGTTCTTACTTCAAAAACAGGAAGCTAGACAAAAGTCTGACTTTTCCCATTTTACAGCTGGGCCTGAGTTTCAGTTTCCTAAAAGGACAATGAGGGAGGCAGCAAGCACCAGGCCTGAGGCACCTCCTACAGTACCTCAAAGCAGTGACCAAAAAGGACAGTTCCAGTAAGCTCCCTAAAACATACCCTGCCTTGCCCAAGTATGCAGCAAAATGGTAAAACTATAACCATAGCCAACTAAATTGTACTAATGTAACTGTTGATTGATTAACCAATTACATTTGAGGTGACCTAACTGTCACCAAAACTCCCCTTAGCTGTGCTTAAAAGAAGCCTGTTCGCTCCCCTCGGGGTTGTCGCCATTTTGTACAGGTGAACGGCCCCACATACGCTGATAATAATCACTCCTTGCTCTTACATACTGTTTGAGTCTGGGGTCTTCCTTCAGCGTTTCCTCAGACCCCTACACTAGGTCCTTTAATTTACTCATGTTCTCTAGATGAAGCATCATGTGGGTTTGTTTGTTTACACCCTGTTTAGGATGGTGGCTCTGTCACTGTTCTCATCCTCCTTTATTCTTCCCACACTTGTTACTGAAGAGAATTCAATTATACATCTGTTTACTCTGCTTTGTTTCCCTTTATTGATGTCAAGGCCCTAAGAGCAGTCCACACCGTGTCTGTGTCCCCAGCCCCACGACAGTGCCTGGCACATAACAGTCCCTCTCTATTTGTAGAATGCATCTTTTAATGGCAGGTGCCTTATCATCTAAACCTCAGGCTAACTGTTATCTCAGCAAGAAGGCCTTTTATCTTCCTCTTGCATGCCTTCACCCTGTTTTTCTTAAGAGGCAAAACTACATTTTTTTTTTATTCTCCTAGCACATCTCCGTCTTTGAAGTACTTTTCCTCAGTTCATTTACTTGCTTACAGTCTGTGGGTCCCATTACCCAATACAGGCTGCATGAGGACAGGAATCTTGTCCCTGTTTATTCACCTTTGGTGCCCAGGACCTAGAGCAGCACCTAGCTCACAGCTAGTGCCCAGCTAAAGCCGCTGGACCAAATGGGCAAAAGCAGTGACCTAGGGGCAGTTGTAGCAACAGTGCCAGCTCTTCTGTCAACACTCACCATCTGGACAATAGCATCATCAGAATCATAACCCAGTGCTTCATCCAGAGACTGTGTCACAGATGGAGGTCTGGGTCTCTGGTCCTCCACTGGCTTTTTCGTGGTTTTCAGGAAAATGGTCACAGGTTTGCCATCAACCACCATCTGGTGCTCTCTCTTTTTCAGTACTCTCTTCTTAGCTTCAGGGGAGACATGAAACACTCACATTCACACAGAAATGAGAGAGAACTTACAGATGATTCCCAGTGTCCTCTCTGAGTTGATTCTAGGACCTTCTGAAGGCACCAAATCCAGACATGTCCTTTATATGCTTAGGACTTTCACACAAGCTACCCATATTCTCCCATGTGCTTTTTGTTTGTTTGTTTTTGAGATATGGTCTCACTATGGAGTCCTTACTGCCCTGGAACTTCCTAAATAGACCAAGCTGGACTCAAACTCACAAACTTCTGCCTATCTCTGTGTCCAGAGTACTGGGATTAAAGGCATATGCCACCACACCTAGCCTTCCATAGACTGTAGATGACTGTAATTGACTATCATCCCTAATACAAGGTAAGCACTCTGGAAATATATATTTTGTTGTATTATTTAATTGGATGAACCCTATGATGTAGGACTATTGTCTAAATTTCTTCAGGATCAAATCATTCTGTCCTGAAGATAAGCACCTAAAGACAGAAGGTAAACCAGTTAAAATAGCTTGAGGAAGTCCTTGAAACTGACCAGATTCTCTAGGTTCCTCCCTGTTGGAGTAATCAATAAAGACTGCTGAGCATCCCTTTGAGACAAGCAGAACAGAGCATAAGGAAGACTCAGGAAAGCAGCACTGACCCTAAGAGTAGACAAGCTGCAATGATGACACCAGACCTGTACCTGAAAGAATCAGAAACCAACTGAGTTGCATGGAAGAGGTTTAGACCAGAGCGATGTGGAAAGGATGCTCTCCAACTCGCTGAGCTGCCTGCAACATATGCAGTGTGCTCCAGATTCACAGCTTTGTGAGCTAGGCTGGGCTCTGGTGATGCAGCTTTCTTTAAGTCATTTCTACTCCTGTAGAAACCCCTCACCTGAGCAGACCTGAACCAGAGACCTCTGCCAGACTGGGAGTAAATTAATGACCTCTCAGGTAGCAGGCCTGAGTGAGGAACTTCTACAACTCATAAGCACTGTCATTAATGTAGCATGATACAAGATTAACTCAAAGAATCAGTAGCCCTTCTTTACATAGATGATGATTTGGCTGAGAAAGAAATCAGAGAAACATCACCCTTTCCAATAGGTACAAATAGCATAAAATATCTCAGAGTAACTTTAATCAAAGAAGTGGAAGATCTGTATGATATGACAAGAATTTTAAATCTTTAAAGAAAGAAATTAATTAAAGAGATACTAGAAAATGGAAAGATCTCCCAAGCTCTTAGGTAGATAGAATTAACACAGTAAAAATGGCAATCTTATCAAAAGCAATCTACAGATTCAATGCAATACCCATCAAAATCCCACCAAAATTCTTCACAGACCTTGAAAGAACATTACTCAAATTAATATAGAAAAGCAAAAAATGCAAGATAACCAAAATAATTCTGTACAATAAAGGAACTTGGAGGCATCACAGGCCCTGACTTCAAACTCTACTACAGAGGTACACAGTACTGAAAACAGCCTGGTATTGGCATAAAAACAGACAGGAGGACCAATATAAATGAATTGAAGACTCAGATATTAATCCACGCAGCTATGGAAACCTGATTTCTGACAAAGAAGAAAAAAATATAAAACGGAAAAAAGGAAGCATTTTTACTAATGGTGCTGGCATACCTGGATATAAACATGTAGAAGAATGAAAATAGATGCATATCTATCACCATGCACAAATCTCATGTCCAGATGGTTCAAAGACCTCAACATAAAGCCAGCCACACTGAACCTTATAGAAGAGAAAGTGCGAAGTACAGTTGAATGCATTGGCACAGGAGACCACTTCCTAAATATACCCCAGCAGCACAGAAACTGAGAGAAACAATTAATAAATGGGATCTCCTGAAACTGAAAAGCTTCTATAAAGCAAAAGATATGGTCAACATGACAAAACAACAGCCTACAGAAAGGGAAAAGATCTTCACTAACCCCACATCAGACAAAGGATTGATCCTCAAAATATACAAAGAACTCAAGAAATTGGTCATCAAAAGAACACATAATCCAATAAAAAATGTAGTATAGGCCTACACAGAGAACTCTCAACAGAAGAATCTAAAATAGCTGACAGACACTGAAGGAAATGTTCAACATATTTAACAATCAAAGAAATGCAAATCAAAACAACTCTGAGATTCCATCTTACACCTGTAAGTATGGTCAAGATCAAAAACACTGATGCTGTAAGGAAAAGGGATAACTCTTGTATTGCTGCTGGTACAGTCCCTTGGGATATCAGTATGGCAATTTTTCATAAAATTAGGACACCACCTTCCTCAAGACACAGCAATACCACTTTTGGGTTTTGAGAGCTGAAATCAACAAAATAGAAACAAAGAAAACAATACAAAGACTCAATGAAACAAAGAAACGGTTCTTCAAGAAAATCAACGAAATAGACAAATCATTATTCAAACTAATCGAAAGGCAGAGAAAGAATATCCCAATTATCAAAATAAGAAATGAAAGCCTACAGAATGGGAAAATATTTTCACTAACCCCACATCAGACACAGGATTGATCTCCAAAATATACAAAGAACTCAAGAAATTGGTCATCGAAAGAACACATAATCCGCCG
>NC_022010.1:45409986-45410646 GCF_000317375.1 Microtus ochrogaster
GAGGATACCAGAAAATGGAAGGATCTCCCTTGCTCTTGGATTCGGAGGATCAACATAGTAAAAATGGCAATTCTACCAAGGGCAATTTATAGATTCAATGCAATTCCCATTAAAATCCCATCTAAATTCTTCACAGATATTGAGAGGACATTAATCAACTTTATATGGAAAAACAAAAAAACCCAGGATAGCCCAAACAATCTTATACAATAAAGGAACATCTGGAGGCATTACCACCCCTGACTTCAAACTCTATTACAGAGCTTCAGTATTGAAAACAGCTTGGTATTGGCATAAAAAATGAGAAGTCGATCAATGGAATAGAGTAGAAGACCCAGATTTTATCTTACAAACCTATGAACACCTGATTTTTGATAAAGGAGCTAAAAGTATTCAATGGAAGAAAGAAAGCATCTTCAACAAATGGTTCTGGCAGAACTGGTTGTCAACCTATAGAAGAATGAAAATAGGTCCATATCTATCGCCATGCACAAAAATCAAGTCCAAATGGATTAAAGACCTCAATATCAGGCTGAACACACTGAACCTAAGAGAAGAGAAAGTGGGACGTACTCTACAACATACGGGCACAGGTGATCACATCCTATGCATATCCCCAGCAGCACAGTCATTAAGGACAACATTGAATAAATGGGACCT
>NC_022010.1:45412785-45413278 GCF_000317375.1 Microtus ochrogaster
TCAAGATTGCAGGGCAAAACCTGGGAACTTGGGGGTGAGGTGGGCTAAGGGGAAATGGGGTGAGAACCGTGAGAAGGAGAGAATTGGGGGAGCTTGGGGGAATGGGATGGTTGGGATAAAGGAAAAGTGGACACGGCAGCAGAGAAATATATATCCTAATTAAGGGAGTCATCTTAGGGATGGCAAGAGACTTGACTCTAGAGTGGTTCGCAGGTATTCAGGGAGATGTCCCCAGCTAGTACCTTGAGCAACTGAGGAGAGGAAACCTGAAATGACCCTATCCTATAGCCATACTGATGAATATCTTGCATATCACCTTAGAACCTTCATCTGGCGATGGATCGAGATAGAGGCAGAGACCCAAATTGGAGCACTGGACTGAGCTCTTAAGATCCAAATGAGGAGCCGGGCGGTGGTGGCACACGCCTTTAATCCCAGCACTCGGGAGGCAGAGGCAGGCGGATCTCTGTGAGTTCGAGGCCAGCCTGGTCTA
>NC_022010.1:45414788-45415709 GCF_000317375.1 Microtus ochrogaster
AGATGGATGTCTGGAGCTTGAAGCATCAGCTGTCTTTTTCAAAGATGGATGTCTGGAGCTTGAAGCATCAGCTGTGTTTTTCAGAGACGGAGGTCTGGAGCTTGTCGTCTCAGCTGTCTTTTTCAAACATGGAGGTCTGGAGCCTGTAGTCTCAGCTGTCTTTTTCAAAGGTGGAGGTCTGCAGCTTGCAGCATCAGCTGTCTTTTTCAAAGGTGGAGGTCTGGAGCTTGAAGCATCAGCTGTCTTTTTCAAAGGTGGAGGTCTGGAGCTTGTCGTCTCAATTGTCTTTTTCAGAGGCGAAGGTCTGGATTTTGGATCCTCCACTGGCTTTTTTGTGGTTTTCAGGAAAATGGTCACAGGTTTGCCATCAATCACCATTTGGTGCTTTCTCTTTTTCAGTACTCTCTCCTTAGCTTCAGGGGAGACATGAAAGACACACATTCACACAGAAATGAGAGAGAACTTACAGATGACCCCCAGTGTCCTCTCTGGGAAGTCACTGAACCCAATCAAATTCACTAGGTTACCCACCCTGCTGGAGTTATTAATAAAGATTGCTGAGAGTCCCTTTGAGACAAGCAGAACAGAGCACAAGAAAGACTCAGGAGAGCAGCACTGACTCTAAGAGAAGACAAGCTGAAATAATGACAACAGACCATGTACATGGAAGAATCAGAAACCAACCGAGTTGCCTAGAAGAGGTTTAGACCAGTGCTACTTGGAAAGAATGCTCTCCAACCTGCTGAGCTGCCTGCAGCCTATGCAGTGTGCTTCAGATTCATGGCTTTGTGAGCTGTGCTGGGCTCTGGTGATGCAGCTGTCTTAAAGTCATTTCTGCTTCTGTAAGAAACCCCTTACCTGAGCAGACCTGAACCAGAGACCTCTGCCAGACTGGGAGTGAATTAGTGACCTCTGAAGTAG
>NC_022010.1:45415809-45424348 GCF_000317375.1 Microtus ochrogaster
GCCTTTAATCCCAGCACTCGGGAGGCAGAGGCAGGCGGATCTCTGTGAGTTCGAGGCCAGCCTGGTCTACAAAGGGAGTTCCAGGACAGGCTCCATAGCTACAGAGAAACCCTGTCTTGAAAAACCAAGACAAAAAGATCCAAATGAGGAGCAGAAGGAGGGAGAACATGAGCAAGGAAGTCAGGAGTCAGGACCACGAGGGGTGCACCCACCCACTGTGACAGTGGAACTGATCTATTAGGATCTCACCAAGGCCAGCGGGACTGGGACTGAATAAACATGGGATGAAACTGGACTTTCAGAACATGCCGGACAATGAAGGCTGATGAGAAGCCAAGGACAATGGCACTAGGTTTCGATCCTAATATATGAACTGGCTTTGTGGGAGCCTAGCCTGTTTGGATGCTCACCTTCCTGGTCCTGGATGGGAAATGGGAAATGGGGAGGGGGCGGAAATTTTTTTTGCAACAACTAAAAAAAAAAATAAACAAAAACATTAAAAAAATGTCTCTCCTTTACAAAGAGAATCTTTATTAATTTTGATGGTATCCATAGTTTTTCTTCTCCTGTGGAAACAAGAGTGAAACCCCTTTCCCAGCATAGCACATTTCCTGGTTTTCATTGTGAGGTCAACACATCCTTGAAATATACTGGATGATTCAATTCAGAAGTTTTTTTCATTATCCAATGATTCTCTGCTGCTCATGTTCCTTTCTCATTAGTGTTAAGTAAATTCAAGGTTAATAAAGCATTATGCAATCTATTTCTCAGGGGTATTTTCCATCTCTTTCTGTTAGTTCAGCATATCCTTTATAGTGCAATTTGACCTTTACATAACTGCCTGATCTGTAGGATTTTTTGGGATATCTGTAATGTGCTTTATTTTATAATAAGCAAAAAACTGCTTCATTTTTATAGATACATATGCTGGACCATTGTCTGTCTTTATTTGTGTAGGTATACCCATGATGAACATAACTTCCAATAAATATGTGATTACTAAATCATCCTTTTCTGAGATCAAGGCAGTTGCCCATTGAAAATCTGAATATGTGTTTATGGTGTGGTATACATATTTTAATTTACCAAATTTTGTTAAGTAGAACACATCAATCTGCCAAATCTCATTCCTCTGAGTACCCTTTGGGTTACTCCCTGCAGGCAACGGTGTTTGATTATAAAAAGAGCAAGTAGGATACCACTTTGTAATCTCCTTAGCTTGTTGCCATGTAACAGAAAATGCTTTATTTAAACCATTGCTATTGACATGATGTTTTTTGTGAAATTCAGAGGCCTGCAACACACTTCCAATCAATAATTAATCAATTTCTGCATTACCTCGTGCTAGAGGACCTGGCAGACCCATATGGGATTGGATGTGTGTTATATATATATAGGACAAAGCCTATTCCTGATTATGTCTTGCACCTGGATGAATAATGAAATCAATTCTGTATCATCTGGTATAAATTCAGCAGTTTCAATATGCAAGATAACTCTTTCTGCATATTTTGAATCAGTAACTACATTGAGAGGTTCTTTAAAATGCCTTAGTAACATAAGAGTAGCATATAATTCTGCCTTTTGGACAGAATTATAAGGGCTTTATTCTATCTCAATTCTTCTCATCTGTAATCTGCCTCCGCTGATTTATTTGCATCATTATAGAATGTACAGTATAAAATGTCCAGTTACTGGTGCATCACATACAATCCGAAGAAGAATCCAAGAAGTTCTCTTTATAAGGATAAGTCTGCTGCTTTGGGGATAATTACTGTCAATTTCTCCCCCCAAAATAGCACAAGCTCTTTGCCAGGGTTATTGTCTTCCCATAACTTTTTTATTTTATCAGCAGTAAAAGGCACTATAATCTCTGCTGGGTCTATACCTGCTAATTGATAAAGTCTCAATTTCCCTTTTATATTTAATTCAGATACTTTTTTCCACATAAGTTTTTAATTTTTTACTTGGTTTATGTGGTAAAAAGATCCATTCTAAGATAATATCATCCCTCTGCATTAATATTCATGTCAGAGAAATTAGGAGAAATTCTGGAAGGCAATATGACTAGAAGAAAATAAAGATTTGGATTCACTCTATCCACATGTGCCTCTTGCAATTTTTCTTCAATAATCATCAATTCCTTTTCTGCTTCAGCTGTTAATTCTCTGGGATTATTTAATGCTTTATCACCATCTAAGGTTTTGTTTAAATGAATTATTCAATCAGGTGTTATCCCAACAGCTGGTCATAGACTGGAAATGTCTCCTAATAATCTTTGAAAGTCATTAAGAGTCAGTAACTGGTCTCTCCTAATTTGTGCCTTTTATGTTTTAATTTTCTGTAAACCTATTCTATAACCTAAGTAATTAACAGAATCAATCACCTCTTTGAATCTTATTAGGAGCAATTTGTAATCACCATTTAGGCAAAACTTTCTCTTTTTTGGCAAAACTTTCTTTACTTCTTCAAACATCCTTTCTAAAGTATTTAGAATCAGATAACAAAATGACATCCATGTAATAGTAAATTATAGACTTAGAAAATTGTTTACATATTATTTCCAATGGCTGGCTGGCTGACAAAGTATTGGTATAGGCTGGGGCTATTGAGCATTCCTTGTGGAAAGGAAGTACATTGATATCTCCTAATATGCTGAGAATTATTTTAAGTAGGCACTTTTTCTTGTAAAGTTATAGTGAAGAAAGAAAAAATTCTTTAAACCAATAACAATGAGAGGTCATCCCTTTGGTAACAGAGAGGGCAGACGAAATCCAGATTGCAGAGGGCCCATAGGTTGAAAAACCTTGTTGATAGTTGTAAAATATGTCACCATTTTCCATTTTCCAGATTTCTTCTTAACAACAAATTCAGGAAAATTCCAAGAACTGGTGATTCTTCTATATGTCGAGCATCTAGTTGCTCCTATATAAGCTGTTCTAAAGACTGCAACTTTTCCTCAGCTAGGGGCCACTGCTTAACCCATATTTGTTTTTCAGTCAACCAGCTTAAAGGCAGGGTTGTTGGTACATCTGAAGGGTTATCAATTGCTTTGTGTTCTTGTACAGCCTGAATGTCCAGTGTCTGTTGTCTGTAATATCTTCTAATATTATCCTCAGAAATTTATGTTTTGGGGGCTACAGGAATGTTAATCTGGCTATTGCAATGCTACAATTGGTCATAACCCCACAAATTCACTACAATATTGGCTATATATTTGGCCTTAGTTTTCCTATTTGCCCTTCTGGCCCTATGAATCCATCTCGTGCTTTGTCTTACCTGAGATATGGTTCCAATTCCCCAGAACTGAACATCTACCTCCTTAAGAGTCCAATTCAGATGCCAAGATTCTGGAGTAATGACACTTATATCAGCACCCGTGTCTAATAAGACTTCAATAAAATTGCCATTTATACACACTCTTAGCTTTGGTCTTTGATCATTAATAGAAGTCTGCCAAAATATACGTTTACTCTGTCCTACTGGGTTTCTTGACTCATCCTCCACATTTATCCCATCATTTAGATAAGCATTGCTTTTTATAGCAGGTATTAGATTTTTTCTTTTTTTTAAAAAAGATTTATTTATTTATTACATATACAGCATTCTGCTTGAATGTGTACTTGCAGGACAGAAGAGGGCACCAGATCTCATTACAGATGGTTGTGAGCCACCATGTGGTTGCTGGGAATTGAACTCAGGACCTGTGGAAGATCTCTGAGCTATCTCTCCAGTCCTGCATTAGATTTTTTAATTTTCCTGGTGAGACACGTTCTTCACAGTAAATGAGAATGACAGGACCACATTCATCATGGGGGCCTCTGAGAGGACCCCACAGTGTTTCCCAATGGAATCAGGTTGACTTGTCTATCTTTCATTGACCCACATTCATTGGTCCAATGTCGACCTTTGCCACACACCTCCTACATACACCTGAAGGCTGATTCCTCCTATTTCTGTCATTCCCAGAGGAGGTATTATTCATAAAAATCCATTGTCTACAATCCCTTCTCAGATTTCCCATTCTACCACAATTAAAACATTTGGTATTTTGATGTCTTCTCTTACCATTGCAAATTGCTTCTCCTACCCAAGCTTCAGTGCTATAGTCAAGTGTCCTGATATTCATAGTATGCAAGCCCATTTGTCCATGGGTGCTGATCTGATCTTTAAAGGCCCAAGGATCCTTTTGCACTCTATGTTGGCAGTCTCATAAGCCAAAGATTCAATTGTTATATATCTGGCGTCTGGGTCAGTTACCCTAATTTGTACAGCCCTAGTTAATCTTTGCAACAAGTCACTAAAAGGCTCCCTCTGACCCTGTTTAACCCTAAGATATGATTCAATTCTCTTACCTAGTTCCTGAATTCTATCTCAAGCCTTTAAAACTTCTGTGCTACATAGGGAAAGGGTGTGGTCATCATAAAGAGCTTGATCCTGAGGATCAGAGTAAAGTCCTTCACCTAGAATTTGATCTAGGGAAATCTCATGTCTTTTTGCTTTTTCTTGTTGCCATAAATTTTCGCTTCCTCTTTAAGAAAGCATCTCCAAAGCAATTGTGGTCCACTTTCTAGGACTGCTGAGGTTAATTGAGCCCAATCTTGAGACATGGCCTTGCTACTGAAAGTCCATGTTTTGACCACTTCCCTAACAAAGGACAAATGTATTCCATAATCCACAATTGCTTAATTTCTTTTAGATCAGTCATACATATGGGCTCCCATACGCATTCTTTGACAACCTACGGTACTTGGAGCAAGATACTTTTTCAGGTGTTATTACTGGAAAGACAGGTAGAACTCTGGGGAAGCTATTTTGGAGATTTTTATATACTGACAATGTTAAATTTTGCCTGTTTACCTTTTGTTCCTGGTCATCAAATTCAATTATTTCCTCAATCTTTTCAAATCTGTTTACCACAGCCTTTTGTAATGTCTGGACCCCCTGTCCAGTGTTCTACTCTAATGATCTCATTGAGGATTCCAAGGAATGAAGTCTGTCCAGTAGAGATAATGTCTCATCCTTAAAAATAATTTTCATGGCATGCATATTACCTTCTTGGAGAGATATTCTATCAGTCAATCTGTGATACTTCCTTGACAGAATCCAATTAATACATTCAACAGTACAAATTCTCTCAAATAATGTTTCAGCACCTACTGTCATTGATTGGGTTTTATGTGTTTCCTTCTCCAGAGTGCTGAATCTCCCTTTAAATAAATTACTATCAGTCTGTACCATTTCCAAAAGCATCTCAGTTGACTGATTCTTGTTAGTTAAATTCTTAGAATCGGCTTTCAGATGTACAATCTCTTTTTTGAGAAGTTTGTTGTCAGTCTATACCACTTATAAAAGTACCTCACTCAACTGAGTTTTGTTAGTCAAAGTGTTTGTATTCTCCTTTAGATGTACACCCTCCTCTTCAAGAAGTTTCATACTAGTCTGTACCATGTCTAAAAGTACCTCAGTTGACTGAATATTGTTAGTTAAGGTGGTTGTGTCCTTCTTCAGATTCCCAACTTCTTTCATAAGTAGCCTGGATTCAGTCTGTAACGACTGAACCATTTCTAAAAAAAACCATTTCAAAAAAAACCATTTCTCATTTTTGGCCCTATTGTCAAACAATATTTTTAAGAAAAAAATATTGAGGACAAGACTAAGCCCCAGAAATAAAAATAGTGGATGTAGAAGGTACATCACATATATTTTGTAAAACCTTATGCATGGAGTAAGTGAAGAGGCTATTAAAACTTGGAAAGTTAGGTTGTCTGACATACTGCCTTTTTCAATCAGCAACTTATGAATTATAAATCTCACCTGTGGTTTAGTTAGATGGAGTAGGTGCAATAACCATTACCTGCCACTTACAAAACTAAGTCTGCAGGGCATAGCAGTGCTCACATGGCTGGTCTGAAATCTGATTTTAGAGCAAAATGTTGAAAGATAAATCACAGACTGTATGCTCTGTGGTTGTCTGTGGCTGTTCAACAGCCTCACAAGACAGTCAGCAGAGGGAGGCAGATGCCTCCTGCTCAGGACAGAGGGTATGTTGCCGGCAGTGGCATGACAGAGCTGGGCTGGGTGTGAGCTCCTCAGCTCTTTCCCCCAGCAGTGGTGGCAGTGCTGGGCATGAGCTCCTCAGCCTTTTCTACCCTGGCCTCCTGCAACTCCCTGCTGCACTGCTTGGGCTTCCGTGAGTGCAGGGAACCAGAAGTCAGGTGGTAGCAGCAGCCAATATGCAGGAATTCTATGCTGGCCAGAGCCACCAGAGACTCTAGTGGTGCCATGAACTAGGCACCAACTGTAGAAGTTAGCTCGATTTGGGAAATAACCAGGATAGCTTAAAGAAAAACAGTTATATTTTTACTTATAAGGGGAAACTCATGCCACAAGAATGGAAAGTCCAAGTTCCACTGTATCCTGTGGGAATCACCCAGAGAGAGCAAGTACCTGATCAGTCCCAGTTTTTCTCCTGGGCTCCAGGAAGCCACGCCTTAACTAGATTCCACTTCTTAAAGATGATTGGCTAACAAGGCTTCCCCCATCATTAATCTACCTGTAAGTTATTTTGCAGAGAATGGTGGGAGGTGTGGATTTTTAATGTCTATTTCCTCCATATTTATAAAACTCCAAATTTGTATCATAACACCTTTGGTGTCTAGAATACCATTTTAATACTCTTTTCCATTTACTTTCCCATACAAAAATAAAAATTACATTAATTTCATAAAGAATGTTATTATCAACACCATAGTAAGCTATGCTGAGTGGGAGTACATGGGCATGGTCCTGGCAAAGCTCAGTCTACATTAATTTTGATGTCTCTGTGAGAAAAACATAGTACATTCTCCATGTTACCCTCCCCCACAAAGGTCCAGAATTCTAGTTCTTGCCTCTTGGGATATCAGAGGATTCTATTCGACTGTCTGATGGAGGAAGGCCATTGGTTAATTAAATAAAGAAGCTGCTTGCCCTGATAGGTTAGAACGTAGGGGGAGGAGTGAACGGAGCAGAATGCTGGGCGGAAGAGGAAGTGAGGTCAGACTCCACAGCTCTCCTCTCAGAGAGACATGATGCTCCACTCCTGCAGGCAGAGGCGAGAGCTCTGTTCTCTGAGGCACACGCGATGAAGCTCCGACCCAGGATGGACGTAGGCTAGAATCTTCCTGGTAAGCGCACCTTGGGGTGCTATACACAGATGATTAGAAATGGGCTAAGTCCAGGTGCGAGAGTTAGCCTAGAAGAGAATGGACCAAGCAGTGATTAAAAGAATACAGTGTCCGTGTAATTATTTCGGGTAAAGCTAGCCGGAGGCGGCCAAACAGCCCGCCGCTCTAATTACTACAACTGTCTGTGCCTGCTCAGAGTTTTCAGACTACATCCTCATTTGTCTCTGGAATTTCACAGGTATCAGTGAGGACTTTGCAGCTCTCTCCCTACAGCATAAGCAGTAAGCTTCCAGGGGCACAATGTCTGGGATGAATCAGCAGAATGCCTGGATTCAGTTGTCTTTAAGCTTCTCCCTCGCTGGATTCTTGGTCCTCTGATTCTTGGTGACTGACTCTGTTTCTCTCCTCTGCCTCAAAACTTCCTGCTTTCTCTATTTTGTTGAGATTTGTTGGTATCTGTAAATAGGGATAATGACTGGCCATAGCTAATCCACTCCATTGAGAAACAGTGTTTCATTCTGCTTGAATGTTTTTATTTACCTTCTTTTAAAAATTGCTTTTACTAAGTTGAGCATCCAAACTGCCTAGGCTCCTTGATCGGGGGAGGGGGAGGGAAAGGGGAGGCGGTAGTGGGGAGGAGGCAGAAACCATTAATAAATAAATAAATTAAAAAGAAAAAAAGAGGAAAAAAACCCAAAAAAACAAAAAAAATTGCTTTTACTGGAACCGAACCCGGTTGTGGAGGCGAACGGAACCCGGTCGCGGAGGCAAATGGAAGATGCCCCCCGCAGCTGGTGGGGACCGGCTGGGACCCGAGCGGCAGCAGAGGACGCAGGCCACAGGTGGCGGGAACCATCGTGGCAGCAGATACAGGCTGCAGGGACCATGCGCAACACCGAGAGCAGATCGCCCCACTACAATTAAACCAAAGAGGTAGGCCTTTGGTTGGGGAGGTCCCTGGCAAAGGAGGAGCCAGGCCCTATTCCTGAAGACCCTTCTGAGGGGCGAGAGGGACCTTGTCTCCACCCCCCCCCAGCAGGAACCAAGAAACAGAGCGAGGGTATTTTGAAAGAGGAGCCCCTGGCCAGCAGGGAAACCTGAACCAGTTCTAAAAGACCCATTAGATAGCATCGATAGGAGGAGATGGGCAGGTGCCAAGGCAAGAATTCACCCAATAATCTGAAAAACAGCATGAAAACAACAGAACCCAATGATCTTACAACAGAAGGTCTTCAACAAACTAACACAGAAGAAGTGGAAAAAATATGAAAGCAATAGAGTCCCTTAAACAACATGTGAAAAATGCCCTTATAGAAATGGATGAGAAGTATAACCAAAAGTTTGAAGAAATGAGTAAATACGTACATAAT
>NC_022010.1:45424448-45425399 GCF_000317375.1 Microtus ochrogaster
CCTTCCCTTTCTCCCCTCAAGACTGTCTGCTGGGAGAATGGGCAACTCAGATAGCAAAAGGCAGCTATTCCTAGGAAGCAGCCAAACCAGGTCAAGGGCTGGGCACATCTAAGGCTCTGTTCTCCACTATGGGTTGGAGGATGTCTGTGAGTGGCAGTGCCACACTCCCGTGGGTTTTCCTTGGAAGCATGAGTGGGTCTGTTTGGACACCTACCTGCATGGTTGCCTTTGCAGCCGACCCCGGCCCTGTTCTGCTGTCCCAACTCACCTGTCCTTTCTAAGAAGTTCACCTTGAAGGTGTCAGGAGCACTGGGACCCACGGGCTGGACACTGCACTCCCCGCCGCCTGAATCCTGGCTCTCAAAGTACTTCTTTATTTCCCAGTGGATCCTGGGAATGGACTTCTGGGGCCTCACTAGTAGTGGGGATGGTGGGCAGGAACTAGAAGGTAATGCTGTTGGCATCTTGCTTGTGTGGAGCTCAGCTGGCTTTGTCAAAGATGTACATCTAGAGCTTGAAGTGTCAGCTGTCTTCATCACAGACAGAGGTCTGGAGCTTGTATTCTCAGCTGTCTTTTTCAAAGATGGATGACTAGAGCCTGGAGCCTCATCTGGTTGTGTCAAAGATAAAGGTCTTGAGCTTGGGGCCTCAGCTAGTTGGGTCAAAGATGGAGGACTGGAGCATGCAGCCTCAGCTGGCTCTGCCAAAGATGGAGGACTGGAGCCTGCAGCCTCAGCTGTCTCTGCCAAAGATGGAGGTCTGGAGCTTGCAGCCTCAACTGGCTCTGCCAAAGATGGAGGTCTGCAGCTTGGAACCTCAGCTGGCTCTGCCAAAGATGGGGATCTGGAGCCTGCAGCCTCAGCTGGCTGTGGCAAAGATGGAGGTCTGGAGCTTGCAGCTTCAGCTGGCTCTGCCAAAGATGGAGGTCTGGAGCTTGGAACTTCAGCTGGC
>NC_022010.1:45426464-45430969 GCF_000317375.1 Microtus ochrogaster
TCAGCTGGCTCTGCCAAAGATGGAGGTCTGGAGCTTGAAGCCTCAGCTGGTTGTGTCAGATATGGAGGTCTGGAGAATGGATCCTCACATGGCTGTTCCACAGATAGAGGTCTGAATCCTGAAGCCTCAGCTGGTTGTGTTACAGATGGAGGTCTGAAGCTCACAGACTCAGCTGCCTCTGCCAAAGATGGAGGTCTGGAGCTTGGAACCTCAGCTGACTCTGCCAAAGATGCAGGTCTGGAACATGGAGCCTTAGCTGGTTGAATCACAGATGGAGATCTCAAGCTTGGAGCCTCAGCTGGTTGTGTCAAAGATGGATGTCTGGAGCTTGGAGCCTCAGCTGGCTTTGCCAAAAAGGAAGGACTGGATCTCAGATCCTCTTCTGGCCTTTTTGTGGTTTCTAGGAAAATGGTCACAGGTTTGCCATCAATCACCATGTCATGGTCTCTCTTTTTCAGTACTCTCTCCTTAGCTTCAGGGGAGACATAAAACACACATTCCAACAGAAATGAGAGAGAACTTATAGACGACCCCCAGTGTCCTCTCTGGCAATCACATAACCTGATTAAATTCACTAGGTTCCCCTTGTTAGAGTAGTAATCCATAAAGACTCCTGAGAGTCGCTCTGAGACTGGCAGGACAGAGCTGCAAGGAAGACTCAGAAATGCAGCTCTGACTCTAAGAGAAGACAAGCTGCAATGATGACACCGGACCTGTACCTGAAAGAATCAGAAACCAACCAAGTTGCGTGGAAGAGGTTTAGACCAGTGCTATGTGGAAAGGACGCTCTCCAACCCGCTGAGCTGCCTGCAGCCTTTGCTGTGTGCTCCAGAGTCATGGCTTTGTGAGCTGGGCTGCACTCTGTTGATGCAGCTGCCTTTGAGTCATTTCTGCTCCTCTAAGTAACCCCTAACCCATACTCCTGTAAGACCCTTAATAACAGTCATTGGTTCACCATGTTGGGCTTTGTTCTCTTGTAGGCTCTCTATCTGAGGTGAATGGACATGTGTGTTGTGTCTTCCAGAAAATGTTTTTTTTTTATTCCAATAAGAATAGAGGATCTGAGCAGTTATGTCTGACATCTGGAATAGCTGGTTGTTGATGGGTAAAAGTTGTTCAGACCTCAAATGTAGGCAGCATAACTTTTACTATAAAACATCATTTGGTTATTAGAAGCCATGATTCTAGTCTGGGAATGGTGGTATACACTTATATTCCTAGCACTTTAATGGTAGAGGTAATGATAAGGGAATCATGAGTTCAAGGCCAGTAAAGAGTAAATAGCGAGTGAGTCACTCTCTTTCTGGGGATAGATCCACAGGGACTCTGAAGACCACTTTCTGACCTGGTACTCAGTAACATTTGGCTCATGAAAGAAAAGATAGGCATAGAATTGGGCAGAAGCAGGCAATTCTCTGAATTTGAGCCCAGCCTGGTCCACCATCTAGGTCAACCATGGCTACATAGTGAAACACTGTCTCAAAAGCAAAACAAAAGTTTCAGGCTATCATGGCTACATGATAAAATACTGTCAAAAACAAAGCAAACTGAGTGGTGGTGGCACACACCCTTAACCCCACTTGGGAGAGCGAGGTAGGATTTCTGAGTTTGAGCCCAGCCAGGTTAACAAGAGCTAGTTCCAGGACAGCTAGAGTTGTTCCTCAGAGAAACTCTATTTTGAAAAAAAAAAACCCTGCTGAATTTCTAAAATAATGTTAAACTCAGAGTTGGGGCAATGACTGACACCCACGAGCATGTAACTTACCTTCATCTTTTAAGATGCGCTGAACTGTGACACTCTGTCCTTGAGGGCCTGTGGCCATGTTCATCCTCAAGTTCACTGTGAAGTCCTGATTATTAATCTTGACAACAGTGCTCTTGTGCTTTGCCTGCTGTGCATTCTCCAACTGCATGGTAGCTGTTTTGTCGAAACAGTGTGTGACGTTGTTGACAATATATCTCCATTCCACGAATGTGAGGACATAGTCTGCCTGGCTTTCCTTCTCTTTAGCCAATCGGATGCTCTTGATCAGGTTTTCAATCTCATCTCTGGCTTCTATCACATCTCTGCTGATTCCTGCAACTTTAATCAAAGGCGCCTTCTGGTCCAGCTCAATGATGATATTCAGCCTCTCCTGCAGCTCATTCAGCTTCTTGTACTCCTTCTCACCAAAGTCTCTGACACACTCATCGTCACTGCGATAGGGTAGCTGCTCCTGGGTGATCAGGTTCTGTATCCAGGAGATCGTGTGCTCCACACTGTTTTCATCTATACCACATACCTGGAAAACTGTCTGCTCTATTTTCTTCTCCAAAAACAGGGTCTTCTGTTTGTGTGGAGTGTGCTTTGGAAAGCCTAAAAAGGCTAAAGAGAAAATGAAAATTAATTTTCTTTTACTCCCCTCAGCATCAAGGTGAGGAATATGTATTTGATAAAAGCGAACAACTCACAGGTGGTTTTAGACAGTAGAGACGGCTGTGGAGGAGCTGAGGACCCTTCTCTGTCTTTCATGTTGTCATAAAAAACACTCAGGATATGAGGCTGGAAGATAACAACTTTGACTTTCTTCACAGCCGGCACTGACGTTTTCCAGATAAATTCTTCAATGGCATCCATTATGGCTTTAGCAACTGCATCTGGGTCCTGTTGAGCACTTCCTTTAAAAACACACATACAGAAAAGACAAGGTTAAGATCCACCTGCAAAAATCTATGACATAGCTTTTCGTCAAGATGGCACTGAAAGCGAAGAAGGAAGCTCCTGCCCCTCCCAAAGCCGAAGCTAAAGCAAAGGCCTTGAAAGCCAAGAAGGCAGTGCTGAAAGGCGTCCACAGCCACAAAAAGAAGAAGATCCGCCTGTCACCCACCTTTCGGCGTCCCAAGACCCTGCGGCTACGAAGGCAGCCTAAATACCCCCGGAAGAGCGTGCCCAGGAGGAACAAGCTTGACCACTATGCCATCATCAAATTCCCTCTGACCACCGAGTCAGCCATGAAGAAGATAGAAGAAGACAACAACACACTTGTGTTCATTGTGGACGTCAAGACCAACAAGCACCAGATCAAACAGGCTGTGAAGAAACTCTATGCCATCGATGTGGCCAACGTCAACACCCTCATAAGGCCGGACGGAGAGAAGAAAGCATATGTTTGGTTGGCTCCTGATTATGATGCTCTGGATGTTGCCAACAAGTTGGAATCATCTAAACTGAGCCCAGCTGGCTAATTCTAAATATATACTTTTTCACCATAAAAAAAAATCTATGACATAAACAAGGAATTCCAGATGTCACAGGAAAGAAAAATGCCTGGTCCAACTTTAATCGCTATATAGTTCTCTAACATGATGTCATCAAATAGTTTTGACATCCTAGACACAGTGGGGAGGTGTTTCTATTCCATGCTATCCACAGGTCAATGCTCCAGGACAAGACCCTGAAACCCGTTCTGATTTGTGACAGTCACATCTGTCCTTTTCAGCTGATCCTGGCTCCCAAGGTTACTCCCCTCCCATTAGAGTCCAGGTGACTTCCTCCTTGATTTACTAGAGTCTTCAAAAGATCATAAAAGGCAAAAAAGAAGAAAAATTATAATACATCTTGAAACAACATGGTCCTTACAGAACAATTTTAGCCTCTGATAGATTTTATGCATGTATGGATTCTGCCAGATACTTCTGGGAACCTGATTTAAACTAAGGTAATATAAGGCTGTAAGATACTTGTTATAATCTGTAATTCTAGCCTATTAGTTACCCTGAGCCTCCACGATGTCTTTCTTCCCCATACTCTGCACCATTTTTGCTGCCCAGCAGAATTCAAATCCGCCACTGAGTAGATCCACTCGTGTCTTCACTATGTTCAGATCTTGTTTCTCAAGCCCTCAAACCCACTGCAAGGTAAGACTGGGGAATAGCCCAAAGTGAATAGCAGCTGCCAAAGTCACATGACAGGCAGTGTAAAAGTCTCCTGGGCAAGCTGGTTTGATCAACTGAGAGCCCATCTGAATTATCCCTGTTAATGGTGCCCACCACTGGAGCAGGAAATTACAGCAGATGCCTTTGACTAACCTTGTAGACAATTGTGGGGACACAGGTCACTCCTCCTGACTCTGTCCTTCCAGTCATTGGGAGCACAGGTGATGTGGGAGGGTCTTCTGTTTTGTGTTGATTTCATTGGTTAATAAAGAAACTGCCTTGGCCATTAGATAGGCCAGCCCTTAGGTGGGTGGAGTAGACAGAACAGAATGCTGGGAGGAAGAGGGAAGTGAGGCAATCGCCATGCCTCTCCTCTCTGGGTCAGACACCATGGAGCCAGCCACCAGGTCAGACATGCTGAATCTTTCCCAGTAAGCCACCACTTTTGTGGTGCTACATAGATTATTAGAAATGGGTTAAGCAAGATGTGAGAATTAGCCAAGAAGAGGCTAGAGCTAATGGGCCAAGCAGTGTTTAAAAGAAAAAAAAAAAGAATATTGTTTTGATTTTCAGTAACTTTCAATTACTTT
>NC_022010.1:45431069-45437275 GCF_000317375.1 Microtus ochrogaster
GGAGCTGGGTGGGATGAAAAGCAAGCCTGCTCACCTCATCACTACACACAGGTGCACATAAATGCACCCTGCTCATTTTCCTCCTTCTACGTAAAGAACCCACGGGCTTTATTCATTCCCTAGTGGATGGGGTGCCTTGGAGTGAGGAAACTATCTACTCCTAGGGAAGGTGTCCCTGTCATCACCCAGACCCAGTGAAGACCAAATCCATTGGGAAATGGACACTTTGGGATGGAGCCTTGATAGCCTGTAGCTACGGACCTGTGCCAATGGCTGGTAGGCAAATGGATGAGTAGTTCCGTTGTTCACATTCTTCCAAAACACAGGAAACTGATCTCTTCACGTCATTCCCACCAACAATGTGAATAATACTCTTGCATCTCAGTGATCCACCTTCAGTAACTATGTACTCACTGTTCTGCTGAGCTGTGAAACAGGAGCAGATTCAGAGTCAGACACTTGCTTACCTGCACATGGAGAAAGCAAGATATCTGATTTCACAAGGAAACATTTTATGAATTAAAAGTTCACAAAATACTACACACATTTAACTTTCTTTCATATGGAATTTTTCATAAAATATATGATATTAAGATGAATACATGAGTCTCAAAACAAAACCAAAAATGATTAATACGTTGTCTTCCCGGCCCAAGGCCCTTCCTCAGTTTCCTCACAGGCTCCCATAATCAATCTTCCACTTACAATCTAGCTCCAAGAAATAGCATCATTCCTTACCCAAGACAGAAAATTCATTCTCCACACTTGGTCCTGCACCTTCCAAAATTGCTTTGGAGACTCCTGCACGAGAAAATCAAGATGGTGACCTGACCAGAAAGACACCTTTGTGTCTCAACATACCCCATCAAAGAGCAGTAAGGACAGAGGAGACATTTTCAAAAATGTTTCCAGTTATAAGAAAGCCCATTGAATTAACATTAAAGATATTAGTTAACAGGAACAAGACCAAGTCAACTAACCATTTTGTCTATAGAAACATTTCTTCAAAGGATCTACCACACTGATCACTGCAGGAGACAGAATCCATCTCACTAAGTACCTGATTTGAGAGTCTTTGGTGTTGAATTGACAATCACATCTGCCACTTCTTTGGTGATGTCCCCTGTGGCCACTTGGAAGAGGATTGGGCCAATATTCATTTCATGCACTCCTAATGTAGGGCTGGAGAGACTCCCATAAACACCTGTCCAGAGAAAATAAAAGTCAGAATTAGGCACCAATGATGCAGGAGGTTCTTCTGTCTATGTGTTACTTTCATTGGCTAAATAAAGAAGCTGCCTTGGCCTTTTTAATAGGCCAGCCCTTAGGTGGGTGGAGTATACAGAACAGAATGCTGGGAGAAAGAAGCAGAGTCAGTCAGATGCCATGGCTCTCCTCTCTGAGATGGATGTGGGTTAGACTCATCCCGGTAAGCCACAGTGATTTGGTGATATGCAGATTATTAGAAATGGGTTAATTAAGATGTGAGAGTTAGCCAAGAAGAGGCTAGATATAATGGGCCAGGCAGTGTTTAAATGAATACAGTTTCCGTGTAATTATTTCGGGTAAAGCTAGCCGGGAGCCGACCCCACCACTCCTTTTACAACACACCAAGTCATCAGAAGCAAGAATAGCTGAGGTCGCAGGCTTCTCTATCACTGTACTGGCTGCCTTTTACTGCAGCCCTGGCTCTGGGCTGGGACAGGAGGATAATTTGAGTTTAGAAGTTTTGGGGCCATCCTGGGCAATATGGCAAAACTCTGCTTCAAAACAAAGCTCCAGTGAATTCCAAACAAGATGAAATCAGAAAGAGCACACCACATGTGACAGAGAAGTGTTGGCTTGTATAGTCTCTTAAGGTGTCTCTTGGAAATGCCAAGTCACATGATCCATTGGAGGTGGTAGTCTCATCAGTAATTTAAAAATCCCACTCTACAGCTTATATGACCTGGCCCACCTTTTCCTTTTGCTCAAGTCAGGCTAGTTTCTTTTATACTCACATGCATGGAATATCCTTTAATTTTCACTTAATATGTTCCACAGTTTGACTTATCAGAGAAATGATCACCATCATCCTTTCCCTGTCATTGAACAGTTACTTGGTAACAAGAAATCACTGGTCAACTTAAACACTTTACTGTACCTTGAGTGTTACTTGGATTTCCATGACTCCTTTTGTCAAATTCATCTGAAAATGCCTGGAAACACAAACACAGTTTTAACCATTATACTCCCTATGTGATCAGTGAGTTTGCATCCTGGGGGGTTTTGATTGTGTATGCACACGTGTAGTGATATGTATAGTAAAGCCGTTGTGCCTGGCTTTGAGTGACATGTTTCAGCAAAGCCTTTGCTATGTTTGGGTTGATTGGTGGAGGCTAAGAATTGTTTTGAGACTGTTTAAACCTTGAAGAAATGTTGGCTCTCTGGAGACTCTGCACTTGGTGCTCTGTGAGAGCTTGTAGCTGTAATGACCTTGATCTGAAGATACTCCTGGAATCCTGGAGTTCTTACTTTAGATTACAGCATTCCATAATATGTGGGCTGTCTGCTTTCACAGGCAGGGAAAGCAAGATGACTACAGGATCTGGAACTTTTCCTAGACTCTGTTAATTTTGTATATGCTTGAATGAAGTAACTAGAGTGAGCTAGTGTGAGCTGGGTGTCAGTCTCTTCCATAAGGATGAACCCCTCTGCTCCTTCAGAAAATGAAGACTTGGCATCTTGGTGAGCTTCTCTCTCTATTGTGGCATTCACATCAGGAATCACATAATATACATACACATGACTGGAAAATAGTAGCCCTCAAACAGTAGTATTTAATTTAGTTCATTATTTTAAAGTAATAAAAAATATACATATGGCTGGGCAGTGGTGGTTCATGCCTTTAATCCTAGCACTTGGGAGGAGAGGCAGGTGGTTCTCTGTGAATTTGAGGCCAGCCTGGTCTACAAGAGCTAGTTCCAAGACATGCATCAAAGAAACAGAAAATGTGTCTTAAAAAACAATATATAACAGAGGCAGGTGGATCTCAAATTTAAAGGTATCCTAGTCTACAGAGTGTGTTCCAGGACACCCATAGCTATACAGAAAAACTCTGTTTCAAAAAATAAAACATCAGAAAAAAGAAAGACAAAATATACATACACTTTCTACAAATGTGTCCTGTAAAATAGAGACGTAAACAATGTTGTAAATCCTATTAACTAAAGCTCTGTTTACAACAAAAACCAGACAGTTAAAATCCAATGGAGGGATAATTCTATACTTTCACATGCCCATGTGTTAAAACAGTAGCCATTAAAAATAAATTTTCAAAGAATATTTAATGGGGATGTAGAAATGCTTATTTTATCCTTTCAAGTGGAAAGGATATTAAATTGCACATTTACATGATCTCATCTAGAATCATACATTAGAGGAGACTGGGACAAGGCTGACTAAACAGTCTCTGCATTTTGTGCTGATCAGTGTGTCTGCATGGAAACTCATTTCCTTCTTAACCAAACAGCCCAGAGAAGCTGCACCTAGAAGCCGTGTTCAGACCTTCAGCTCCTGCTCTTCAGTCTCTGTCTGAGTCTCCACTCACAAGCAGCTCCTTTTGTAAAAGTAATGCAAGTTTAGATGTCTTTAAATCTTGAGAGTTTATCATGTTTGGAAGGAAAATAAATATAAATACTTCTTTTTTAAGTTTTAGTTGTATCACTGCTGGTCACAAGACACCAAGAACTGTTCTTGGTGGATGTTTAAGGACACTTCTGATGTGGGAGTGTCATATATCAATCTGTTGATTTCATTGGTTAAGCAATAAAGAAACTGCTTGGCTGGCCCTCATAGGTTAAAACATAGGTGGGAGGAGTAAACAGAACAGAATGCTGGGAGGAAGAAGAAGTGAGCTCAGACTCGACAGCTCTACGCTCTGGAGCAGAGATGCAATGCTCCCCTCTCCTTGGCAGACACAAGAGCTCTGCTCTCTGAGGCACACACGATGAAGCTCCTACCCAGGATGAACGTAGGCTAGAATCTCCCTGGTAAGCCACCTCGTGGGCTACACTAGAACTGGGCTAGTCCAGGTGCGAGAGTTAGCCGAGAAGAGGCTAGATAGAAATGGGCCAAGCAGTGTTAAAATGAATACAGTTTGTGTGTTATTATTTCGGGCATAAGCTAGCAGGCGGCCAGGGTGCTGGGTACGCAGCCCCACTGCTCATACTACTACAACTTTCTCTTGAAAACAATTCAAAGCAAAATAGGGTTACAGCATCTAGTTCATGTCATCGATTATCATAGCCAGCATATCCATCCACCTGTTTGCCATTTAAAGGTAATGGGGACAAGTGACACCCAGTGGTGGTAATTTAGGACTTTGATCTTGGTCTTTAAATAAAGCTTTCAAGGATTGGTTAAAATTTCACTGTAGAGTCTGGAAAGCTGGCTGAGCAGTTAACAGCATTTGCTCTTCTTCCAGAGGACCAGGGTTCAATTCCCAGCATCCACTCATGTGGCTCACAACTACCTGGAGTTCACCTCCAAAGGATCTGACATTGCCTTCTGGTCTCTGGGCAACTGCACACATGTGACATTCACTCACTAGGTCACAAACACATACACATAAATTTAAAAAATAACAGAAATAAATTTTTAACAAATTTTCTCTATATTATGATGTTTGTTTTCTTTATGTTGTTGTAATAGCTTTTTTCTCTTCTTTTTTTTTAAAAAACAAGGTCTTATAGAGTACAGGCTTGCCCCAAATTCACTTTGTAGCCAAGGATGACCTTGAATTTGAATTTCTGATTTCCCTCCCTCCATCTCCTTAATGCTTCTTATACAGACAAGTCTTTCCACACCATGTTTATGCAGTGCTAAGGGAACCCAGGACTTCATGCCTTCTAGGCAAATGCTCTTTCAACTGAGTCTCAACCAAGCAAATGTCTTAACTCAAAATGCTTAGACCTATCTAAGTGACAGGGCAGATTCCCAACTCTGAGCCCCAACCCCCGCTGAAGCAAACAGAAGGGTGAGGTAGGCATTCATTGGAGGACACGGCCACAACCATGCAGAGCTACATGCAGCTACTGGTCAGGAAGAAGGTAGCCCAGCTTCCGATAGCTATGGTTCCAATGAGTATAGCCTGTGTTGAAAGGGTATTAAATACTTTTCAGGGCAAAGGGAGGGACAAAAGATCTCTAAGTAGACCAGGCTTGCCTTGAACTCACAGAGATTTGCCTGCCTCTGTCTCACAAGTACTATAATTAAAGGCACGTGCCACCATGCCCCCCCCACAATCTGGGGCTGAGGATGAGATAGAGAAAGAGGAAAAGGAGTGGCTGGTCAAGCCTCTATCACCAGTGTGTGTGTTTTTAGGACTGAGATAGGAGGATTACTGGGACATTCGTTTCCTGCAACAAATCCACAAAACGAGAATTGTCCTTACACAATTCCCAACATCTGGACCTTCCTCCCACCCACCTGCCCACTTCTTCATCACAAAGGACCCACAGATGGGATCCAGGAACTGAGCTCCCTCGTCTACTCCAGCACCCAAGGTCACCCTTACTCGCGTCCTTGGTTAAATTCCTATCCTCTGCATTCCCCAGCTCTCCCACACCTGTCACTGACAGAAGCCAGCACTAGATGGAGCAGACACGACAGATGGGAAATGATGAAGATAAGGAGAGCCGTGCAGTGTCCCCTACTATAGACCACAGTTACCGGGATGTAGTGACCCAACCCAGAGCCCTTTAGATCCTTACAGACACACCAGTCTCTACTCCTAAGTGATTTGGGAAGAAGTCCAGTGTCCATGGAAAATGTTTGAAGATCTGAGTAGGAGAGCAGGGAATTTTCTTCAGTCCTTTCCCTCCACCCTGTCTTCCCTTGAGCCTCAATAAAGCCAGTAGAGGCCAGTGACATCACTGCACATTGTTGGACACTCACCTTGGCATTCTGCACACCTTCTTCCACCAGCCGGATTTTCAGGCCTTCTGGGGACACCAGCACATGGTCCTGTGTCTGTGGCGTTTCTCCAGGTGGCACTAATTCTAAAGCTGTTAAACTGGACTGGGAAGCTGTGTGGGAGAGGGAGGCTTTGTATGTAGTTTCTACAGCTTCAGCAAAGGCCTCAGCAACCTTTGCAGATATGTCCACCAGATAAATCTTTTTCAAAGTGCTCCTGTCTGTCTGGCATTGGAAGTTGTCTTTGATGG
>NC_022010.1:45437737-45446117 GCF_000317375.1 Microtus ochrogaster
TTAAGGCTGCCTTTGTCCTTCTCTGCTCCCTCCTGGAGCTCAATGATGCATCCATACAGGCGTTTGATCTCACTTTTGTAATAGGATGCTTTGTCCTGGAAGAAGTGCCTAGCACCAGGCTTATCAGTGTGGAACCTTTTAATACAGACTGAATCCAGGATTTCCTTGACCATGTCCATGCACTCTAGAACTTTACTCTTGGAGCCAGTTAGTAAAATGCCTTTTGGTTCATCTTGCAGCTTAAAACGTGCCTGCACATTGGCCTTTTTTATCTTTGGCCAGAATAGCTTCCTGTCTGACCTTAAATACTCCATAATCAAGACTGGTTCAATTTCCACCAGTCTTTCCATTTTCATGGTGTTTTCCAAGAACTCAAAAAGTTGGCCATGGATTTCATTTACTTCTTTCACACAGCCTGCAATGATGACTTCCGCTGGGGATCCTGAAGTTAATTCATTCTTTATCATGATGCTTGCTCTTGATGGGTGTCTTTTTTGCAAAGGGTGAATTTTCTTTTTCCATGCATTGCCTCTAAAAATTTCCTTGTCTTCAACTTCAATGATTTTATAGCTCAAGCCATCAAGCATTTTCTTCTCTGCTTCTGCCAGGGCTCTGAAAGAACAGGCCATCAAAAGAAGAGCTGTACCATTCAGTTCATACTTGGCAAGAATTTTCTGTCCCTCAAAAAGAGTCTTGGAGAATTCCTGACTGTCTACTTGCTGCAGAAACATGAAGACTTCAGAAGGAATCGGGACGTCTTTCTGAGCCTTGAAATACATTTTTTCATGGATGTCACAATTTACTTTAGACACATCTGTATAAGATCCTTTAAAGCACAGGTGCTGAGTGGCAGCATCGTAATGAATCTCCATCTCTGGGTTCTCTTTCCTTAGATCATCCAGGAAACCACTGTGTTGCAAAAGAAAGTGTTTCCCTGGAGAAATAGCCACGTTCTCCTTCAGACTCTGCTCCTCCTTTCGGACCTTTTCCGTGGTGCTGTCTATCAACTCCTTGATTTTCTGGCCGATGTCTTGGACATCTTCTGATTTTCCGGCTAAGGTGAGACTCTCCTTATCAAACTCAATGAGAACCCTGTCATCTCCTACCTCATGCAGTATGATGTCCCACACTGGCGGATACACTTCAAACATCTTAACTTCGTACTTAGCCTTGATGCCAGACAGCACCTTGGAGGCGTCTCTCTGCCAGGTCTTGATGCTTGGTCTGTGAGTGACTAAGGTGGCAGCAGGTCTGACGGTCACTGTGCCGTTGATGTCAGACCATGTCAGCTCACAGTGACAGCGTCTCATTTTGTCATTTATCTCCTCAATCAGATGGTTATTTTTTTGAAAGAACTTCCACAAAGGAAGGCCCAGTGATTCTTGGAAAGATGCTGGAAGCTTGACCAGCGGCTTCTCCTCGCCATACAAGGCTGTGCCCAGAGAAGGATAATAGGGGAAGACAGACAGTGGCATCCTGTTGAAACTGTGCCTCTTGGCCAGAATGGTGCCTAACACTTTAGATACAAAATAAACAGACAAACAAACAAATACATAAATAAATTACAATAATCTCAATGACATGCATTTCCAAAGACACAAAACAACAACAACAAAAACTTTTCTAGAGAGCAAAAGTCTCTGCTGTTTGTACAACTCAAAGATGCCATTCTCCCATGTGCTCAGCTATAGACTGATGCTAACCATAAGACAGACTCCATTTAGGGCTATGATGACTTTATACCCAAATCGCTCTACACTGAAATCATGCTAAGTCTATTGTTTTTCTGATGTCACTGATGTATGTGGCACAATAAGAAACAGACACAAATTTGGACACAAGCATGGGGTTGGTGTTTGTATCAGCACAAGGAATGATTTAAGGGCTGGAGAGATAGCACGTCAGCTAAGAGCACTAGGCTGCTCTTCTGAAAGACCTGGGTTCAATTCCCAGCACCCACATAGCAGCTCACAACAGTCTATAACTCCTGTTCCAGGGGATTCAACACCTTCACATGGATGTACTTGCAGACAATTACCAATGCACATAAAATAAAAAATAAATAAATAATATTTTAATGATCTGGGTTGATTATTCTGCATCCATCCTTTCTTGTATAGTTCCAGAATTTAACTTCCAGAGTTAACTTCATTTCTCAGGAGAAGATAGTTGTACCAGAGCTCTGTGTCACTTTTCCAATGACTTTACATGAATTTCCAGTATTTACTCTTGACAGTGACCTTTTCAGGTAGAGATTCTATTACACCCATAGATGGAGGTGAGAAAACCGAGGCTGGGAAAAGGCAGAGTTCTATAAACCCAGGCAAGTATCTGAGCTAATTGCCAGTGTGAGCCAAACAAGACCCCATGGTCTTGTTCCTATACCAAATCAAAATCATCCTCACAGTCATTGGAGAGTCCAGCCCCAGAGGTCACAATTTAGTAAGGCCTTCCCCATTATATCTCCTGGTCACCATGTGTACCAGGACAGCCACCACAACCCACCCCTGACTGAATGCTCACGTTCTCTCTCTCTTTCTCCAGGACTCTCCTCACTTTGTTTTAGCTATTGCACAAGTGTAAGTAGTATCAGCATGGAAATTAGAATCAATCCCGCAACAACCTGGGTTTAAATGGCACCCATGGCAGAAGCATGCTAAAACATGATACCCTGGTGAAGGACTCAGTCCTAGGGCAGGTATCAGGCCTGAGGGAAGGAATGTGAGCTTCAGAGGCCCAGCCTCCCACAGGGCTCCAGATGGGGTGGACAGCCTGAGTGATCTCCAGCTCAGACTCAGCACCCCCTTAGGCCAAGAACTGCTGAGGGACTGTTTCCTTTCCTCCTTACAGCATCCTCTGAGGTAACTCCAACACTACCTCTACAGATGAGAAAACAAAGGGTTTGAGAGCTCACGAAGGTCACCATGCCAGTGACCACCAATCAGGATTGTAACTCAAGTCTGTCTGACTCAAGAACCACTGATGATGTCATCAACAACAGGACTTCCATCTCCTCCTGATGTTATGAGAAATCTCCATTATCCCGTCTCAGCATAGGGACAGCACAGGGGGAACAGGAACGCTTTCTAGAACTCTACATGCTTCTGAGTCCATCTCTCCCCAAACCTGTTGATTAGAGAATCAATGCAGGGACATAAAACACAGATCTATGGCTGTAAGTATGGCCTGTCAACGTTCCTAGAATGGCAACATTCAGTCACAGGCTGGACTCGTCAGAGACTCTCCCTGTCTGTCATGAGCTTGTGCTGCTTCTCCAGAGCCTGCCTTGCTGCCCTCGTTCTGCACCAAATCCAGATGAATGAGAGACTGGTGCCATTTCTGACAGATTAAGGAATGACTGAAATGGCCAACCATCCAGGTCTTCCAGTGTGGCAGGCCAAGACACATTACCTTTACAGTCTGAAAACTCAACCAGTGCCGAGCTGTCTTCTGGGAAACACTCAACCTGGGTGACTCTTCCGCCTCCATTGAAAGGGTTTTCAAAGTAGAGCTGCAGCTGGTAGTCATCTACCCCAGGAGGCAGGTTTTCCACCCTAACTACTTTTGTTGTTTCCAGAAGTCTTGGGGCAAGCTGTAGCTGTTGGTTCCAATGGTGACTGATACAATCACTAATAAATTTTTTGGTATCTATAATACAAAAATAAAATGAGAAAATTTTGATGACATCTCTATATTGTATGAAAGAAATATCTTTGCCAAAGCCCAGATGGGGGAACTAGCTCATTGTATTTTCTGCTACTGGGCTGTCTTTTGCCATGGCTAACCTTCTTGAATGTACTCCTCACAATGCCACCCCTCTCCATATTTTCTCAAGACCCTTGATGCCCACTATGGAAGGAGGTAGGAGCCCATATCCACAGCCAGGTTACTGGCTTCAAACACACATCCAAGTAGCACTTTCAGTTTTATTTTTTTGTTTCCATGAAAAACTACTCACGAATCAGGTGTTGGTGGTCATGCCTTTAACCCCAGCACTTCAGAGGCAGAGACAAGCAATCTCTGTGAGTTTAAGGGCAACCTGGTCTACAGAGCTAGTTTCAGTACTGCCAAGGATACACAAAGAAACTCTGTCTCAAAAAACTGAAACCAAAAAAGAAAAAGCCAACAACAACAACGAAAACCATCTACTCATGTTTCTGAAGTTCCTTTTGTACTTGTATATACAACTGCCTTTATCTACAATGCCTGCATCTGCAATGCCTGCCTCTGAAGCACCCAGTCTGCAATATTCTTCTCCAATATGGGAGACAGAGGTATTTTTGTATTACTGTGATGATAAGTATCAAATGAAACCAGGCTACTAAAATAGGTCTATGTCTACAGCCCTCCCTCCTCTGTTTTTTCAGTTGGTCCTATTTATCTTCAGGACTCAGCCTAATTATCCCTTCTAAATTATCAGCTTAAGTGATGGGTTTGTCACGTGCCAATCATTGTGCTAGGATCTGAGAAATAAATACAAGTGCTTGCTTGTGTATCACTGAACAGGTCTGGATCTTAAGCGCAAATGAATTGCCCTTTAGAGCGCCAATAAGGGACAGATGAAACGGTGACTCAGACTTGGAGCATATAAGGACTATATATGGTCTCTAATTTGGACACTAAAGGGGGAAGGGTTGACAAACAGATAAGAGGAGGGAGCAGGGGCAGCATGAACAATCTTGGTGTCCTGTGGAGATGGTCAGGTGACACTGCTGGAGGACACACTCAGGTGGGGACAACTATGCACCGTCCTGTCTCCACCCCTCTCAGGTTACTACACCTGGGAGACAGACTCTCTTTCGTCTCCATTATTCATTGACATACATGCCTCCCTCCTCCTCCCAGACTGAGTTCCTCTAGAGAGGGAGCTATGATTTTAGTCATCTTTATGCCTCAGACCATAGACCAGTACCTGGCCCACAACAGTGGCCATAGTTTAGACCAAAACTGTCCCTGAGGCCCATGTGTTAAAGTCTTAGTCCTCACCCAAGTGCTATGGGAAGTAGTGGATCCTTTAACAAGTGAGGCCTGTGGGAAATGTCCTAGTCATTGATGGAGAAGTTAGGGGACAAGATGACAAAGATCTCTCTCTCTCTCTCTCTCTCTCTCTCTCTCTCTCTCTCTCTCTCTCTCTCTCTCTCCTCCATGCTTCCACATGCAGACTGCCTCAACATAAGCCCCAGGGCAGCAGGGCTAACCAACCATGAACTGAAGCCACCCAAACTGTGATCTGGCATAAACCTCTCTTTTTGGAGGCTGACGACCTCAGGTGTTTGTTACAGTAACAGAAGCTAACACAGAATGCACTCAAGATTGTTGATCAGTGAACAGATGCAAGATCATTTCAATTTGAATTTCCCTTTATGGGTCTGGAGAGATGGTTCAGAGGTTAACAGTCCTTTCTGCCTTTGCAGAGGACTGTGATTCAGTTCCCAGCATCCACTTGGAAGCCCACAACCATATGTAAGTCCAGTTCCAGGGGAATCCAAGGCCCTCTACTGGCTGCTTCAGGCACTGCATGCATGCGGTACACAGAAACATGAAGGCATGTACACATAAAATAAACAAATCTTTAAATTCCCTTATAAATAATAGTAAACTTGAAATAAGTGTTCTTTATCAAATCCTTACCATGCCTGAGGTACCATCCCACCAATCTTCACAGGAATTTAGGTATGATCATCCCCGTTTTAAGGATGAGTGGGTAAGGAACAGAGAAAATAATAACTTGGTTATCTTCATACAACTAGTTAAGTGACAGGGCCAGAATTCTGACCACACCACCAGTGAACTTGACTGACACCCACTGCTGTGCCCATGGGACATGGGGGCTTAGATTTAGAAATTTTCTGTTATAGGTAGAGCTGGCTCTTGCTTATGACAATGACCTAACAGAGCAGTCATTTTCTTTTCCATGTTTATGTGTGTGCACATGCCAGTGCAGATGTGTGCGTACATCTGGAGGTCAGAGGGCAACTTGTATGAGTCCCAGGGATCAAACTCAGGCAGTCAGACTTGGCAGCAGTACCTTTGCCCATTCTGCAATCTTGCTGGCTGGGGCACTCATTTTCCCCATTAAGAGGTTTCCCTCTTCTCCATGTGTGTGACCATGAAACGGTTACACCAAGGAGAAGTGTTGTGTGGTAAAATGATAGGAAAAAGAGAGTGATAGTTGGCTGCCCACGCTCAACACCAGTTTCTCCACCATCTCTCAGCAACATGGAGCCCTGTCATAGGGTTATTAAAAAGAACAAATAAATTAACTCATGCAGAGATTGGCAGGTGCCTGACACTAAGCACTAAGGGTAAGTCTGTTGGCATCATTGCCTTACAGAAGTGTGGCATGGTGACAGGCCAGTCTTAACTCCTCCCGGGGAAGTAAAATAAAAGTTCAAACTTCTCCACTTAGAATCGCCTGGGACTTTTTATTTCTCCCCATATCCCACCCCACCCCATCCCACATACCCAAGCAATCATGTAATAAAGGGCAGTCTATTAAACAGACTCAAATTGGATCTCAAACTGAATTTGCTCATCTTTCCAAAATCTGAGGGGAAAGGCACCTCTACTGGTTTAGAGGCCTAGTTTACTCACTACAACAAAGTGTCAAACAATCAGAGATGTCCAAAACCCTGAGGTGTGGTGGACAGAAGCCTGGGGACACAGGGCCTCCCTGAGCCTAGGGCTCACCTATAGGCTTCTGAAAGGTAACCACGGCGATGCCAAAATCTTGGATCACTTCCACCTTAAAGTCGTCACTGGGGAAGCCGCTTATATTCTCCACTAGGAAGGTCAGCACTATGTCAGTCACCTTCTCCGACAGGTTTTCAAAAGCCACCATGAAGGAAACAGTTTCACATTCTTTTGGGACATCTTCTGTTCTGTTGCTGGGAGAATGTGCTGTATCCAAAACATCTGAGGAAATTGGAAACGACAATGAAAGGTATAAAGTATTAAATCATGGTTTTATTAAGTACATTATCTGCAGACAACCCTCCTCCCTTTCCCATATCTTGGCTAACTCTGCTAAAATGAAAACTCAGACAGTAGCGCTTTTCCTTCAATGAATTAAAAACTAAAATGTAGCTGGGCATGATGGTACATGGAGGCCGGAACAGGCAAATCTCTGTGAGTTCGAGGCCAGCCTGGTCTACAGAGGGAGTTCAAAAACAAAACAAAACAAAAACCAAAAATGTAATACCATGGTTTTGTTGTTGCTCTTGTTGTTAGGGAACTAAAAACCAAAAGTAGCATTGGTTTTTGTTTTATTTTATTGTTGTTATCACTAATTCAATTTTGTTACGTTTCCTGCTCTGTCTTTCTGAGGAAGGGGCATTCTCCCTCATATGTGTCTCTCGAGGACTCGAGTGTGGTTACAGAACCAAGCTTCTACAGTTAGGGTAGAGTCTTCATCTCTGTGCTGCGGCACAAGGCAGACAGCTGAGGCTCATCAGGTGTCCACTGCATTAGAGAACTACTGTTGGCCTCCCCGGAGGAGCAAAGGTATAGGAAGCTGTGTACATACTCGAGCTGGACAAAGTAAGGGTTTAAAGATTCCACTGTAGCAGCATCAGTGAGGAATGACTGGCTGGGTTAGAGAGCTTGCTGTGTCAGTGTGAGGGCTGGAGCTTGAATCTCCGGCCCCCTTGTAAAGAGCTGGGCATGGCTACATGTGCCCAGTGTGGAGAGCAGAAATGGGCAGATCCCAGGAGCTCCCTGGCCAGCAAGCCTAGCCAAAGCTGCAAACTTAGGTTCAGTGAGAGACCCCATCTCCAGGCCGTAAGACAAAGTTATGGAGGGAAAGAATTCCTCTCCCCTAGATTCGGTGTCTGCATCTCTTCATTGCTCTTGCTCACCTTATTCAATATGGTTTTTCGTTTGGTGCCCTTTACACGGGTATTATTAGCTGCTCCTTCATTTAAGTCTTGGGCAGGACCTGCCCACCAGCACAGCAGGAGACCTCACCCCAGCCCCAGTGCTTGCTGTTTCCTGTGCAGTTGAAGAAGGAAGAGCTGGTGCTACGGAGACACACAGCAAGCATCCACTACAAATCCTGTCCTTGCTGTTACTGGCCACGAAATCACAAGTGTCCATCTCCATCTCTCAGTTTTCTCCTCTCCTCAGCTGTAGATGTCTCTCGGCAGAAAAAAAAAAAAAGTCCTGTTCCTCTGAAGGGAGCCCAAAGAGCTGAATGGGGTCCCTCTCAGAATGCTTCAAATATCTCTGGTCGGGACTGGAAAGATGATGCAAGTGCAGGTGGCTCCAAGCTGAGCAGAGTCTGCCTGGTGTGAAACTAGAGGAAGCTCTGCCAAGCCCTGTTTAATAAACACACAACTGCCTGGTGAACACCAGGGCTGCCTTAGCTGAGACTTACCTTTTT
>NC_022010.1:45447032-45457687 GCF_000317375.1 Microtus ochrogaster
CCACCTCACCCAGCTCATCTCCACCATATTCATCATAGAGAATCCCGCACACCTTGGAATAACACCCCATGTCCTTACCTTATCTGGAACTGCCTCCTTAGAGACTGAGGCTTCATCTGGGTCTTCGGGCAACCGGACAGTTAACTTGAATGTCCCTTTACCTGGCCACACTAACTCATGGTTCCCTTTCTTCAGAACATTCTGCCAAACTGAAAAGTTGAAAAGAGAACAAAGATTTTAAGCCAAATTGGAAGCAATCTTTACTTACATAACTAATCCATGATTTCTACAAATTCATTGTTATGAGCCAGCAGCTCAGCCCATCTCCCTAAGCAGCAAGCCCTAGTAAAAAAGGAGAACTTAGCAAAGGGATGTGAATGTCACTGTGTGCATTATTCATGTTGTAGAAGTGTGGGCATATGGAGGAGTGCACACCCCTGGTCACGTGGAGGCCACTGCAGGACATTGGGTAAGTCCCTGCACTGCTCTCTGCCTTCCTGCCTGGAAACATGCAATCTCACTGTATCTAAAGTTTGCCCTTTGGCTAGGCTTGATATGATCTGCCCATATCTTCTCCCTATGCTGGGGACATGTATAGGCAGAAGGGTTCTGGAGATTCAAACTCTAGTCCTAACATTTATATAGCAAACTATCTAACCCAGTGAGTCATCCCCGTGCCACTTAACTTACTGGAGTGGTGTTGTTTATTTGTTTATGTTGCTTTGTTGAGACAAGGTGACTATGTCTACTAATGCTTAGAACTTATTCTGTAGACCAGGCTGGACTTAAACACAGGGAGACCTGCCTGCCTCTGTCTCTCAAGTGCTGGGGTCAATCACTGGTGAAATCAAACCTAGGACAATACGATTCTTGCCCAGGCTTTCTGAAAACCTGTGTCTACACCCTCTACACCACTTTCTTTCTACTTTTTTCTTCTTGGATCCCTGTTGGGCTGTTATCTTGCCTACAGCCTGGCTTCCTAGGCCTCTTTGCCCCTCCTCTGCCCCAAATGTTTCTCCAAATTCAAGGAGAAGGAGAAATTGTCTGCATTCTGAGGATGACCCTGGTCTACAAAATCTCAGGTGGGAAGCCACAGGTCTGGGGCTTCCAATCATTCGCCTGAGCAAGCAAACAAGGCTGGGCCTCCCTTGCAGATTACAGACAGGAGCACATTCAACTGCTCATCTGTTCTGGAGCCTTTCAGAAATGAGGAAACCCTCACCCCACTTCCATCCCCACCCAGGCTCAAAGATCATAGCCACCTGAGGCCACCCTGGGGCAGAAGGACAAAGCTGGAACTTTGTCTAGGCTCTGCCACAAGAGCTCCTGGGCTTTTCCCTCCTCAAGCTCACCTCCCAAAGACACCTCTCCCTAGCTAGAACCCTGTGGTGCTAGATGATCCACAATTCCTCAAGATTCTTAATTCTTTAACTGTACCACTTGAATAATAAAAACAGGAAAGTTAAGGAAGGAAGAAGGGAGGGAAGGACAGAGGGAGGGAGGGAGGGAAGGAGGGAGGGAGACAGGAAAGAAAGAAGCAAAGAGAGGAAGCCAGAAAGAGAAAGGAAGAATGAAGGAAGGAGGGAGGAAGGAAAAGAGGAAGAAAGAAAGGAAGGAACGTGTGAAGGAAGGAACGTGTGAAGGAAAGAAGGTAGAAAGAAAAAGGGAAGCCCAGGAAGGTTCACAACACCAGGAAGCTCCTGGAAGAGCAAGGGGAACCACCATTCCTGGATGCGCTCGCCACCCAGATTTGGCCCCCAGGATCTCCAGCTCCCATGACACTGCAGCCCAGTTCTGGGCCTGCCACCTATAGTCCCCAACCCCCGCACTGTGAGACCTTTGTGTGCCTCACCATGCTCCAGGGAGAAAAGCACCAGGAAGCTAGCCGGGTTCCCTGGCTGCAGGACAACCTCACACTCCCCTCCACCTGACTTCTTCTGGCTCTGGAAGTACATCTGCAACTTGTTGATTAAGGTCTTCTGGGGATTGGGACCCCAAGACCCCTCGACCAGCAGCGGGAAGGGTCCAGACGCTGCCATCCTGGCAGGCCAGCAAAATCTCAACTGCCAGGTCGCCCTAAGGAGCTCAGAGTTCACTTTGAGTTAACTTCTCTTTCGCTTTCTATTTTCACCTAGCTATCTCTGCAAACCCCACCCCTCCCTGCCCCACACACACCCAAGGACCCCGGGCACTCCCAGTCCCCTTCTTTCTTCTCCAGCCCTCAATAGAAGTGAGTCAATCCTGCAAAGCTGGCAGTCCCATGGACTCTGGTCTCCAGTGCACCTTATACAGTGGCTCCCTAGCTGGGCTCAGCCTGCACTTCACCCCAGCCACAGCTGAGCTTTGCTCCATCCCTAGGATAACTTCAGTATACATGAAACTCACATTGTATGAGAGAAGAAAAGGGGCTCACAAATGGTCCTCTCAGGATGCTCCCTGCTCACTTGGGGATCACCCATCAGAATTTGATCTGCCTTTTTCCTTCTTCTGAATTCTATTTTCTCATTCGTGAACACTGTGTCTACAAACTCCCAGTTTTGAGGAATGTGAGCTAAGCACCGATCATGTGTGCAACTAAGGGACACAGATGTGGGGACACAGGAGAGAAGACAGTAAACGGGTGTTGCCAGAGCCTAATTAAAGGAAGGACAGAAGAGCTTATGGGCAGGTGACATGGCACCTGAAGCCTAAGGAGAATCAAGAAAGGACCTTGGAGGTTTGGGGGAGGGGGGCTCTGGGTGGTGACTCACATGCACAGAATCACTAGGGCTGCTGCATGGTGCTGGAGTAGACTCAGGAGAAAGAAGGCTGCCGACCTGCACACTCCAGAGAGGCCTGGAGGAAACGTGGACTCTAAGCTGCCACTGAAGGTAGCATTTGCTGAAGGATATGAAAAGTTCAGTCTGGAGTGGGGCAAGAGACTGGATCCTGGCGCAGGAGTGAAGAGGGCTGACTGGGACAGGGGTGAGAAGAGCTGGGAACTGTGTTTCCTCAACATGCAATGAGCGGATGTGTGAGACAGTTAGAGGCTTTGCCACTCCGGGGTTAGGGTGGGTTGGCCCTCTGTGGGCCCTTGCAGGGACTTGAAGGAAGATCTAGGTGTTTTCTACTGATGGCTCCCATTTCTCTGTGAATTACAATCCAACAGGTCATACAACTCAGTGTGAGATTGTGAAGATCTTGGTAGCAGCAAAATGTTTCTGAAAGCACCATGACCAAAAACTAATTAAAAATTAACTGTATAACACATCCTTGCTTGTGGTCCAGCTTTGCCTGTGTTGTCTCCTGACATCACTGCAGCCTTGTTCTGAGCACACATGAGCACTTTGCAGAGGAGGCCTTCACACCAGAGAACACCAGTGAACACTCTAAAACGTGCACATCAAATGAGAGACTGTGGTATGATATGGATTAGTTTTTATTGTACACAAAGATTTGTCTTACAAAAACATGTCTCAGTAATAGAAAACAGACTTTTAATGTGTTCCTGTTGTCATTCTTCAGCGTGTAATTATCAAATTATTCTGTCTTTGGATTGCATCATGTTAGAATGCTTGGTCTTAAAAATTGCTGTGTCGGGAGTTGGAGAGAAGGCACCACAGTTAAGAGAACTGGCTGCTCTTCCAAAGGACCCAGATTAGAATCTAGAACCTGCATGGCAGCTCACAACCCCCTGTAACTCAGTTCCAGGAAATCTAATAAACTCTCTGGCTTCTGAGGTCTCTTCATACACATGTGATACACTGACACACATGAAGGCAAAACACTCACTATAAAATAAAAATAAATAAAATAAAAGTCTTTCAATGAATTTCATCTTGGGAATTAAGACATAATTTCCTAGTACTTCTGAAATGATCCTCAACATGTGTCTGCCGTTTTATATTGTGTATTTAATTCGAAGTAGGGCTCTCAGCATTGACAACAGCAAAAGAAAAATGTTCATTAAGTCTGGAAAAAATAAAAAAGGTTCCATGTCCTGCAGTAGCAAATATTCAGCAAGATTTAGTTCTTTATGTAAAAAAAAAAAACAACAGTTTTGTTGCAATATGCAAATTTGCTTCCATTCTTAGTAAATTATAAAAGCATATGTGAACTCAAGAACTGTCTTATAATAACTTTCTTTATGAGTTATTACCAGTAAGTGCTTGGTTTATATACACATTTTTTTGGTGCCTGCATACCTGAGGTTGCACTAAAGTTCCTCAGCTGTCAGCAGTAGAAGAAAAAGTCCTATCTCAGGGTCTGTCAAGTTTAGAGAAGCTTTGGAGAAAGAGACCTCCCACATTGCTACTTAATCCCAAAGAACTGAAACAGTGTAGAGAAGGACGGAGACCCATAGAGGAGCATTTACTGTTTTGTGTTTTGTTTTGTTTTCATGGTCTTCAATAGAGCTGAACTTTAATAGAGTACCCAGGTGTCCTCCAGTTTTCAACATTCTGACTGCAGATGGTGCTTGCTCACCCAAACAGTGTTGGCCCCTGGTGCAGAGGACACACCTGGGTAGGTTAGAGTGCCAACTCCCCCTGACTTTGTCCCTGGCTAACCCAAACCACAAAGAAAACCAGCAACCCCTTTCCCAGAAGTTAGAGTTCCTGAGCTGGGCAAGCGGTTTCTCATTTTTCTCACACTATCATCTTCCAAGAAATAAAGTCATGTTGTAGACTCAAGAGTCTGAAACAGCCCAAGCAGGCTCAAGAGTCCACACAAAGCAAGTTCTTTATTGAAATTGGTCATCACAAATCAACCGCTCTGGAACAACAGTACAGACGCAGGGGCTGACTGCATCCTTGAACGTTCCTTTCAGTAAGTATTTAAGCAGAAAATCTGCAAACATCTGCACCAAGTCATGGTTACATTGTTCCCCAGTCAAGGTTCAGGGATAGGGAACTTTCCTAGGAAGATTTCCTGTGGTGCACTGGTCTTGTCCAGTTTACCCAACTGTGGCAGGGAGACTTGCCCACCATACATCTCTCAACTAGGAGGTCAGTGATGTCAGTTACCCGGGGAGGTCTGGGGCAGTCTTGGGAACTTTAACCTGGCGTCACCCTACTTTTCAAGATGGAAGTCTTATTCAAAATGGCTTCAGTTTGGCTCCTTCTTACAGTCACAATAAAAGTGATATTTACAGTTGAAGTTTCCATCAACACTGGGTCTTTCCACTCTGGGTGACCCCTTAGTGTAATCCAGTTTCAGTGTGCAGATACAGCAGTCTCTAATAGAGCATCTCCAAAGTAGGTGTGACATAGGCTCTCTAATACCCCAGGTGGACGCGGCTGCCTTTCTTACTTTTCATATTGCTTTGCTGAGACACCTGACAAAAGCAGGTGGAGGGAGAAGGGTTGTTTTGTCACAGTGCCAGGTTGTGTCTATCATAGTGCAGAAGTCACAAAAACAGGATTCTAGGATGGTGTCAAGAGATAAAGGTGGCTGTCATGTTGCACCGACAGTCAAGGAGTGGAGCAGGACTGGATGCTAATGATAGCTCATGCTTTCCTTTCTATGTCCTATTGAATGGACTCTGTGTGCCTTGTGCACCACGAGGAAGGAGAGAGACAACACCTATGGGCAGTGAAACAGCGCAATCTTCAGTAAATCAGTACATGAGTGGGGTCACTGATCGATCAGGCTACCTTGATCCTCCTGGCAGCCCTGAGCAGGGCAGAAGCAGGGTTTATAAGCACAGAAACCTCAGTTCCACCAACCTGGGACTTCAGCACCAGGCTGGGACTGCAACAACATCCAACTTCACAGACTAAAATTCGTCTTCTCATTGTGGTTGTGTGTGAAGTAATTTTCACTATGGGAAAAGCTTCTTCCAAACCTAAAGTCTCCCCTGGACTTTGCCCTTTCTCTTTTCCAGGATTTCAGGGAGGTTGCTGCAACATCTGCAGCCTGTGTGAAGCTGAAGCTACTCAGGACCTTCTGCTCCCTTGCAGAGCACTTCTCCCTCCCTTCTTCCTCCCCAACTTCCTACTTCAGAGCTGAGCCCATTTTGCACTCCTTCAGGGAACCCACAGGTGGTGGGTGGTTGGTGGTGGTGTCTCCTGCTCCCCCCTCTCTACACTGTGGGACCTCCTGATGGAGATGGCAGCCCCTGCCTAGTTTATTTCCTCTTTCAACTAATGATCTTTACAACTGGAAACTTCAGACTCTTTTCTTTACTGAGAAGCCCCAGTATATATCTCCTAGATAATGTCCTGTTTACACATTCCTTGACTGGGGGGGGGGAGTGAATTGCCAGCAATTGCTCCAAATAATGCTCACCACTAAACTAACGAAAGAGATAAAATTCAGCAAAAATGCTGTAAGCAGGTTCCAGGATGAGATGGTCAACCCGCTAATGATGAGGCAGTCATTAATGAGATGGTCTCTGAGTACCTGCTAGACTGCCCACCAAACTGTCTAAGGCTCCTGAGAACCATATGGCAGTCAACCTGGCTTTTGTCAACTGAGCAGTCCCAGATACTAAAAGGAAGCTTCAGCAACTCAAAGGACTTAAAGGTAAAAATCTGACTAAATTGATTGCTATTACCACTAAGGTTTACAACAACAGAGAAACACCTGAGGATAAGCAAGTTTGGGACTGGCAAAAGTCTTACTGGCAGATAAGAGGTGGGGGTCTGATGGGCAGAGGGAATGCAGACTGTCTCAAATAGCCAATGGGCACTACTCCTTAAGAAAGGATTAATGTGCTTATTGCAAAGAAAGGGGCCATTGGAAAATGGAATGTGCCACGGACCAGCTCAGGGGAGCCACTCAGACTGTGGGAGAAACAGGGTCTTGGTATACAGGAAGGCATGAGGTCGGCAACGACAGACAGACACAACACACAAGAGAGTGGTTGGAATCTGCTGCAATTTTACTGAATTCATGTTTTCATTATATAGTATTCAAATAAAGAACAAATCAGAAGGTCATGTATCATTCTTTGGCACAGTATGAAATCCTGTTTTAGTCACATCAGTGCTTTATAAGAAAAGCATATTATCAGGGACATAAAACATCCTTAGAAGAGGAAATCTTGTCCTTGGGAATGTGAACCTCAGACAAGTGGTTTCATCTTATGAATAGAAAGTTTCTGTCTCATTATCACTATCATGGCCCTTCTTCTTTTAACCCTTTCTTTATCTCATTTAGTGACCAAATATGACTAACAGCTTTCTGTATCTGCTGAAATATACTTTTTTTGTATCTTCTTATGCAGTAGACACCATGGGGGTTGGGATCTAGCATAAAATTCAGAGTATAACATAACACTATTTGTCCACCAACATTAACCCATCTAGTCCCTTGCTCATCATACACCCCGTGTATGACAAATGTTCTGTTGTAGTCTTGTACATTCCCATACTGTGCTTCCTTATCCCAGAGCTGTTTCTGAAGAGATAATCCTTGTCTTGAAGATATATAGAATATCATTATTAAAAGAGATTGTGTAAAGCCCACATCTTGCATAGCCAGCTAATCAAGAAACCTGTCTATGCCTCAGCAGTGGCCAATACTGGGCCATCTGCCATTGACCTAGAGGAAACCTAGTCCCATAGGACACATAGCTCCCATTCAGCATAATGATGTATGCTGTCACACAGATGACACTGGAGTTGGTGTGGCAGGAATGCCCACAAAGGAAGAGGGAACAAAATGTCCTGGGATTAGCGAATCCAGATGATTGAAAAGGACAGGGTTTGAAGCCTCTCCTTGAACCTTGAGTAACTCTAAAAGTGCAGGGGCAACCTGTTGATTTCCTAGTAGACACTGGCACTCACCATTTAGTGTTTAAAACCCCAGTGGGGCCTCTGTCAGACAAACAAACATGGGTTCAAGGGGATACAAGGATGGCTCTGCAACCATGGACCACAAAACAGACTATGAGATTGGGAAGAAAAAGTTACACATTCCTTCATAGTTATGCTTGAATGCCTTACTCCCTCCTGGAAAGAGACTTGTTGGCTAAGATAGAAGCCCAAATTTATTTCACTGGGAAGGGGGTGACAATCTCCCCACAGCCCAAAGTCTATGCCCTATGTCTAGATCTGAAAGAATACAGGCTCTTCTAAGAGACTCTCACTGTAGAGGTGTCTCCTCTAGTGGCTCAACTCTAGCGCTGCATCCCAGGAGTGTGGGCAGAAACAAATCCACCAGGACTAGCAATTCAGGAGCTCCCAGTTGTAGGCCCCTTAAAAGCCAGTGCCCAACAGGTGAGGGTGAGGCAGTTTCCCAAGACCCCAGGGGCCAAGTTGGGCATTACTAAATATATTAATCAGTTCCTGGAGCATGGAATCCTGGTGCCTTGCCAACCTCTGTAGAACACCATACTTCTACCAGTTAAAAAGCCAGGGACCAATGACTTTCCACCTATGCAAAATCTTAGGAAGATTAACAAATTGGTTAAGGATATTCATGTTATAATTCTCAACCCCTATAATTTCCTGAACTCCCTCTCCCAGGAGCTTCAAGTGTTTTCAGTTCTAGATGTTAAGGACACCTTCTTCATTCCAACTCTTGAAGTCAAGAGTCAGCCACTTTTTGCTTTCAAATGGCATGACCAAGATTGGGGCTTCAGTGGTCAGCTCACCTGGACTTGCCTGCCACAAGGATTCGAAAATTTCTCAACCATCTTTGACAAAGCCCTACAATGAGACTTAAAGCATTATCAGTCCTTATACCTGGAGATTCCTCCGAGCCTCACGCCCTTTCGGATCCTATTCTCTCACTTCCAGGATTTCAGGAATCTAACAGTAGATTTTGTCAGCCTTCCCTGCCCCTTTCCGCCTGGGGAGTCCAGGCTTCGGTAGGCTCCTGTCTGTGCTAGCACTGCTGACAGCCAGGGAGAAAAAACTCCCCTTCCCTACAGGTACTGCAGTTCCAGGCCAAATGCCAAGGAGGAGTCAGGAGGACAGAGAGGAGCAGAGACCACTGCAAGACCAGGTACCGAGGATGGCTACTGTCAGCAGCTTCTCCCTGATGATAATTGGTTTTGGTCTCACAAAATGACTCCTACTCCAAAGTGGCACAGAGGGAAAAAACCAGAGTAGAGCAGCTGCAGAAATGGACCCATCAGGAAAGTACAAATGGCCTGCAGCCTCTCCCCCCACCTAAAAATTCAGTTAGAAAAAAGTAAAAAAGTTTTAACTGGTTTAAATGCATAAACATAAACACTAACTGCTTATTTCTAATATATGAATTAACCATGTTCAACGTGTACTGGCTGTAGTCCTTATTGATTGCCCAAGCTTAAATTTTATCTCTAAATGTTCTGGTTATTGTGTCTGATATAATCACTTTTCCTTGCCTTCTCAGGAGACAGTCTCAATGTGATATAAACTTGTTCTGCTTTTACCCAAAGAATGGTTATCCAATTTCTTTACTAAACTCATCAGCTATGATTAAAAGGTTTAATTCTGATACTAAAAAAGCTTCCATTCAAAATCATTATTCTTGACTAAATCTGACAAAAATGTAAAGTCATAAACTTATAAAAGCTGCTAACATGTTATAGGCAGGCTGTTAAAAATACAAAGTAAGAGTCAACTTATAAATGACAAGCCATTGGTCATAGTCATGCTAAGTACTGATATGATTAATTACAGAGATAAATAAGCCTTACCTAGTCCCCTGTGTGTTTAGGGCAAATAGCTGGTGGCAAAGGTTGTCTGCTCAGATATAACTAATAAACAGACAGTCCTCAAATACTCAGAGATCTGCAGAAAATGGCATTTAAATGTTTTACTAAAAAGTGTTTTTATAATAGAGGGACATGCCAGCTCCAGACAGCTCCTCTATTTCCTCCAAAGAAGACAGATGGCACAGAAGAAGATCTACTCAAAACTGGCTCAAAGGTGGCAGCACTAGCCACTGGGAAAATCTGCCCTTCACCTCAACTACTGCAAAGACTGTCTTCAGAGAGTGGAGAGAACAGGACACTGGGAAACTGACTGCCTCCAGTTGTCTAAGGCAAAAGGTAGGCTGGTCCTCCATCAGTCCTTACTCCACAAAAGCCTATGGGATGTTTTAAGACCTTGCCAGCCTAAAGATGGATGTTACCCTATCATCTGCCCTGAACGACCATGGAGGACCCCAGGATAGCTGTCTAGGCAGCCAGCAAGTAAGTCTCTGTCATTTTTTTAAAATCTATACCACAGGTAAAATTTATTCCTCTCAGAACTCTGATGCTGTTTGACGACTAATAGCTTTGCCAGCTTAAAAGCAACAACCAAGGCTTCAACTGTCTTCTCAGCTAAGATTCAGGTCACAGGTCCCACTCTCTTTGAGCCAATACAAAGTCTAGACACAGTTCACCTTGCTACCAGACTCAAAGAGAGACAGAAAAAAACAGAGAGAAAGAGGGAGATACAAAGAGACAGAGAGAGACAAAGGGAGAGAGAAACAGAGAAAAATAGAGACAGAAAGAGGGAATGACAGAGAGACAGAGTAAAAGACAGAGGGAGAGAGAGAGACAGAGAGAGAAACAGAGAGACAAAGAGATAGAGAGAGAAACAAAGAGACAGAGAGAGACAAAAAAGAGAGAAAAACTTACAAAATGACACAGCCCAGCCTGTCTGGGCACTGGGTCGGAATCCTCAGGGCACCCAAGCGGGCGGGAGTTCCTTTGTTCCTATAGCCTGCTTGCACCAAGCAAGGTAGGCTCTTTG
>NC_022010.1:45459719-45462043 GCF_000317375.1 Microtus ochrogaster
ACTTTACAGTGACTGTTCTCGGTGGTCAGTGACCTGTACCAACTGGTAAAGTAAATAAAAGTTGTTTTATGATGAAAAGCTTAAAAAAATCTAAAAGAGTTTGAGGGTCTAAAAAAGTGTTTTAAAATATACAAAAAAATTAACTAAAGGTATATAAATAAAAATGTTTCAGAGTACAAAAAAGGGGACTTGAGATGTATGTAAATTCAAGTTATAAAGGTCTGAGGATAAAAAGGGTTAAATGTTAAAAGTTAGAGATGGTTAAAAATAACATGTTTCAGATTTCTCTCAATATGCTACTGTTATATTTAGGACTCCAAAAATTTCATAGTCTTAACATTAATTGACAAAATTCTGATAAGCTATTAATTGAGTTCTGCAGAGCACTCAAAGATGTTTTTCATTGTGCAAAAAAACATCAGTCACAGCTTTCTGGATAAAAAAAAAATGTTAACATTTTCAACCAGATTCATTTCTGACATAAGTATACTGCCATTTCTGCAATGTAAACATCAGTACAGATTATAAACAAGGAGATGTTGATATGCCTAAAACATATTTTTTTCTAAACTTAAAAATTCATACAAGCTTCAGAGAACCAAATAAAAGTCCTGAGACTTAAATCCATCTCTCACAGATTAAAAGGACTCTAGGTAAGTACAAGCTAAAGTTTCCTGTCTGTTCCTAAGGATATTTCTCTCCCTCTCCTGTCTTGAGAATTTGCCCCTTCTCTAAAAATTTCAGTTACAATTTTTTCTTTAAATTCCTAAATTTTCATGTTTATCTCTGACTATATTTGTTCTAGCAGGGTTCCATTTGGCTGACAGACATGTCCAGGCATCAACTGCTGACTACAACATATGAGCCCTAGAATTGCTAAAAGCTGACATGGACTGATCCAATTGATAAGAATGCAGCTTGTCTCCAACTGGGTCAAATCAGACCTCTCTGTTTAGTGCCCATCATTCCCTCTTTACCTTTGACTGGCCTTCCAGCTTTCCTGGGGGGCCTAAACATATATACCCCATTTCAGCTTGAAGCAGCTACAGAAAAGAATACATCTTCCCTGTCCCCAAACTAGGCTGGAAAAGGCCAAGTCAAAGACTTTAATCAAAAACGAATCAGAGATTTGATTCAAATTACAAATCCAAGGGGGTAATGAAGAGTCCAAGAATAAGAAAATAAAAATGTAGAAATAAAAAAAATATAAAGTTTTAAATCTAGGAGAATGAGAACAAATTGTCAGCAGCTTTCTCAGCAGATCAAGGATCATTCATTCACAGTGAGCTATTTTCTCAAATGCTTGGGAAGCTTAGCTCATCTCGCAGTTAGTTGTTTTATTTACAAAGACAGAGCTTCTCCCTGCAAATTGAGAGTAGTGTCCTGGCCATCCTTGATAAATGACGGATGTGAACTGAGTTAACCTTTAGGAGACAAAGATACTGACCTCTGGGTTAAGCACTGTCTCTGTTATGAAAACTGGCACCATTAAAGAGAGGTGTGGGGCCTCAGTATACATTGCCTGGAGGTACCAGGAGACAGTGAACAAATACAATTGTTTAATCAATGAGCTCTGGTAATGGAGGATGTAAAATATGACAGTATCTGAGTTTTACCTTGAGATAGTGTGAAAAGCTTTCTACTATCTTCTAAATTCTCAGCCTAAGAACCAGTTAATCCTAATTTATTAACCTTCTAATATTACTAGCAGTCCCTTTTCTGACTAATTGCTAAGACATCTGTTTTCTTACAATTAGTGATTTTCACTGTAATCTCTGAAACATATTTCATGATAGCTGTCTAGTTACCCATTGACATTAAAACTCACTCCCCTCTCTAGGGTCTCTGCTGACTAACCCAAGGGTCAGGGCAAGGTTATAAAAATTCCTTTGTTCAGAGCTAATGCTTGGTGCCCCTGCTATAAAAACTGGGTTCAGAAACTGGCCTTTTGCCACAGCGTAACAAACACCATCTCTGGCTGTGTTCTCTGTTAGCTGTTAAGCTTCTGTTCCCCACAGTGTTTTATTTTTATTTTTTATTTTTAAGTTTGCTTCTGGTTTTCTTAGGTTTCTGGAATAAAGTTTGCTTCTGGTTTATTAGACTTGGTGGTGTTCTCATCTTTGTGTGACCCCCCTGGACCCAAAAAGAAAATTAAATTTTTCAAATTTTTATTTGCATTTACTGTATGAGCCATAGAATACACAGGTGTGACTGTGTGAACACGGTACTGTTACAGACAGAGAACTTGAATTTCATTAACATTTCTAAATCTTATTTGCATTTGTTTGTATGTGTGTGTGTGTGTGTGAGAGAGAGAGAGAGAG
>NC_022010.1:45462722-45464559 GCF_000317375.1 Microtus ochrogaster
CTTCTTCTTCTTCTTTTTTCTTCAAGACAGGATTTCTCTGTGTAGATTTGGAGCGAGTTCTGGAACTTGCTCTGTAGACCAAGCTGGCCTCAAACTCACAGAGATACATCTGCCTCTGCCTCCAGAGTGCTGGTATTAAAGGCATACGTCAACACTGCCTGGCTCCTTGGATGCTTTTCTGACTAGCATGCAGACTTCCTCTAGGCTCATGGCTAAAAATGATGAATCATTGATTTTACCACTGTCTTGCTAACCAGCGGTCAGTTGCAGTCTGTTTTGGTTTGGTCTGTATTACTGTCACATTTAATCCTCTAATTTCCCAGAGGTACTATAACAAAGCCAATAAATTGGATAGCACAAAACCATAGATACTGATTTTCCCTTTGTCCTGGAGTCTGGAACTCCAAAGTAAGATGTAGTAGGGTTGGTTCCTGTAAGAAACCTAAGGAAGAAAACTCCCCTGCTTCTTGTTTCACTCAGTCCTTGACATTTGTTGGCTTGTAGTTCATCACTCCAGCCTCTGCCTTCTTCATCACAAGTTGATTTGATTCCCAGGATCTGTACAAATCTTTCTGTGCTCAGATTTCCTGTTTCTTAAGGACCCTGATCCTCAGGTTTTTCTATTTCTGTATGACCAGAAGCAACTTGCAGGGGAATGGGCTTATTTCATCTTCCATTCTCAGGTAACAGCCCAACACTGAAGGAAGACAGGGCAGGATCCTGTGGGTGTGAACTGAAGAAGAGGTCATGAAAGAGTGCTGCCTACATGCTGCTCTTCATGGCCTGCAAGCCTGCTTTCTTATACAACTCAGAACAACCTGCCCAGAAATGGCGCTGACCATAGTGAACTGCACAATCCCACATTAATAATTAATCAAGAAAACACTCAATAACAATACTAATAAATTCATGCAACTTCTCTTTAAAAAAGGAAAAAGAAAATACCTTACAGGCCAATGTGATGGGGAAATTTTTTTCAGTTGAAGCTATATTGAGGTGACAAAAAGCTTACATGTGACATATGTGCAAGTTTGTATGTGTGTGTTCAGATGTTAAGCCCCATGTGGAAGTCAGAGGAAGACATAGATATTTTTCTCTATTAGCTCCATCTAATTTTTTTGAGAAAGTTTTTTTTTTGTTATAAACTGATTAACCCATTACCTCAGGTTTCTTATTAACTCTGATAACTTATATTAGCCCATTATTCTTGTATATGCTAGCCACATGGCTCAATACCTTATTCAGCAAAGCAGTCACATATTACTTCTTCTGTGGCTGGGTCACGACTGCAGATTAGGACTTCCTTCTTCCAAGAATCTTCCTGTTCTCATTGACCTGCTTCTACTTCCTGTCTGGTTGTCCCGCCTATACTTCCTGCCTGGCTACTGGCCAATCAGTGTTTTATTAAAATACAATTGACAGGGTACAAACCAATGTCCCTCAGTACTTCTCCCCTCCCCTTTATTTTTTAAGGAAAAAGAACTCTGATTCTAATATCCTTTGTTTAGCTTTTCTCTTGGTCATTATCCATAACAACTTGTAACCAACATTCTCAACAAAGGAAAATATCCACAGTCCATTTTGGGGGAATGTGGGCACAATTTTCCAGACTACTTCCTGCTGATTGGGGATGCTGATAATCTTATGGAGAAGAAAATTTAGAATTATGATCACATCATGACTAGAGTATCCTGTGAGACTTCATCATCTCATGGAGCATCTTGAATCTGTTCTGGATGTAGAACTTAGACATCTGGGCCATCTGTTCCTATTGGAGATTTCTTGGGTGGTCTTCCTTGATCAAATCTGACTTTCTTAATCCAGAATGAAACCACAG
>NC_022010.1:45464759-45466574 GCF_000317375.1 Microtus ochrogaster
TCCCTGCTGCTTCCCTCCCCCTTCAATCCTCCCCGCAATTTACTCAGGAGATCTTGTCATTTTCTACTTCTCAGGTAGATTAGATCTATGTAAGTCTCCCTTGGTGTCCTCATTGTTGTCTAAGTTCTCTGGGATTGTGGTTTGTAGGCTTGTTTTCTTTGCTTTATCTTTAAAAACCACCTATGAGTGAGTACACGAGATAATAATCTTTCTGTGTCTGGGTTACCTCATTCAAAAAATGCTCTATCCATTTTCTTGCAAAATTCAAGATGTTGTTATTTTTTCTGCTGTGTAGTACTCCATTGTGTAAATATCACACTTTCCTTATCCATTCTTCAGTCGAGGGACATTTAAGTTGTTTTCAGGTTCTGGCTATCACAAATAATGTTGTTATGAGCATAGTTGAGCACATATCCTTATGGTACCATTGAGCATCATTTGGATATATACCCAAAAGTGGGTCTTGAGGAAGGAAATTGTTTCCTAATTTTCTGAGAAATTGCCACACTGACATCCAAAGAAGTTTTACCATCTTGCATTCCCACCAGCAATGCAGAAGTGTTCCCTTTCCCCCACAACCTCTCCAGCAAAAGTTGTCATCAGTGTTTTTGACTTTGGTATAAGACGGAATCTCATAGTTGTTTTGATTTGCATTTCTCTGATGACTAAGGATGTTGAACATTTCCTTAAGTGTCTTTCAGCTACTTTATATTCCTCTGTTGAGATTTCTCAGTTTAGGTCTGTACTAAATTTTTTAAAATTGGATTATGTGTTTTTTTGATGACCAATTTCTTGAGTTCTTTGTATATTTTGGAGATCAGACCTCTGTCTGACGTGGGGTTATTGAGATCTTTTCACATTCTGTAGACTTTCATTTTTCTTGTTGACTGTGTCCTTTGCTTTACAGAAGCTTTTCAGTTTCAGGAGGTAACATTTATTAATTGTTTCTCTCAGTCTCCGTGCTGCTGGAGTATATTTAGGAATTGTTCTCCTGTGCCAATGCATTCAACTGTACTTCCCACTTTCTCTTCAATAAGGTTCAGGCTTTATATTGAGGTCTTTGATCCATTTGGACTTGAGTTTTGTGCATGGTGATAGATATGCACCTATTTTCATTCTTCTACATGTTAATATCCAGTTATGCCATCACCATTTGTTAAATATGCTTTCTTTTTTTCCATTTGATAATTTTGCTTCTTTCTCAAAAATCAGGTGTTTGTAGGTTTATGGATTAATATCTGGGTCTTCTATTTGGTTCCATTGGTCTTCCTGACTGTTCTTATGCCAATAGCAATCTGTTTTCAGCACTGTAGTTATGTACTAGAGTTTGAAGTCAGGAATTGTGACACCTCCAGAAGTTCTTTTATTGTACAGGAATGTTTTGGCTATCCTGGATTTTTTGCTTTTTGATATGAGGCTGAGTACTATTCTTTCGAGGTCTGTGAAGAATTTTGCTGAGATTTGGATGGGCATTGCATTGAATCTGCAGATTGCTTTTGGTAAGAGGGCCATTTTTACTAAGTTAATTCTGCCTACCCAAGAGCATGGGAGATCTTTCCACTTTCTGGTGTTTTCTTCAATTTCTTTCTTCAGAGATTTAAAATTCTTGTCATACAAGTCTTCCACTTGTTTGGTTAAAGCTACTCTGAGATGTTTTATGCTATTTTTTGGTTATTGTGAGGGTATTGTTTCTCTGATTTCTTCCCCAACCCTTTTATCATCTGTGTACAGGAGGGCTAGTAATTTTTTTTAGTTAATCTTGTATCCTGCTACATTGCTGAAAGTGTTTATGATTTGTAGAAGTTCCTTGGTAGA
>NC_022010.1:45472979-45473819 GCF_000317375.1 Microtus ochrogaster
CAGGAAATAGAAGCAGGGCAACAAGAACATGAGAATTGTGGGAAGAGGAAAAACGGTCTGCACTGTCACAGAGGAAATCAGACATAGAGGAAACAAAATGAGAATGCATCACTAATAACAGTACCAAGCCACATGGCTAACATAGACAAGAATTATGGGTTACTATACGATGTAAGAACTAGTTACTAAGAATCCTGAGCTAATAGACCAACCAGTTTATAATTAATGTAGACCTCTGTGTTTGGGGGAGCTGATTGGCTGTGAGATTGGCAGGATGGAAATTTCTGTCAACAGATGTATAGACTTCTGTGTGTTTATTTAGGACTGAATGGCTGCGGGACCAGGTGGGACAGAAATCACTTTCAACAGAAGGTTCCATTTGGTGTTGAGAAGGTATGTGCTTTTGTCTTTGGGTTGAATGTTCTAGAGATGTGTGTTAGGCCCATTTGATTCATAACATATTAGTTCTTTTATTTCTTTATTAACTTATGTCTGGCAGACCTGTCCAGTGGTGAGAGTGGGGATACTGAAGTCTCCCACTATTCGTGTGTGGGGCTTGATGTGTGATTTAACCTTTAGCAATGGTTCTTTTTACAAATGAGTGTACCCTTGTATTTAGGGCATAGATGTTCAGAATGAAAACTTCATCTTGATGGATTTTTCCTTTGAAAATGAAATGACCTTCTTCATCTCTTAATTTTAGTTTAAAGTGTATTTTGATATTAGGATAACAACACCAACTTTTTCCCTCCAGACCATTTGATTGGAAAATCTTTTCCCAACTTGTTACTTTGAGGTAATGTCTGTGTTTGAAGTTGTGGTTTGCTTCTTGTATGCAGC
>NC_022010.1:45475593-45477092 GCF_000317375.1 Microtus ochrogaster
CATCTGCAATGAGGTCTGGTGCCCTCTATTGACAACAGAAGGGAAAGGCAGGAGAGATAGCTCAGTGGTTAAAAAGCCTATGGGTCCCAGGGTCCCACCGTCCCAGGGTCCCAATAAAAGGTAGAGTCTCACAATAAAGGAAAAAATAATTATGGTGGCTTATATTTACAGAACTTTTGTCCACTATTTTCAGGTTGCAACATGGTGGTGTATAGGCAGACATGCTGCTAGAGGAGTAGCCAGGTTTCTGACATCTTGCCTTGCAAACAACAGGAAGTAGTCTGTCTCACTGGGCATGGTTTGAACATATCTGAAACCAAAATTTCCACCTTCACAGTGACACACTTCCTCAAACAAGACCAAACCTATTCCTAAAAGGCCACACCTCCTATTAGTGCTACTTTCTTTAGAGGTCATTTTTTTTCCAAAATTACACATTTACAACCTTGATACCCAAAATTTTATAGATATAAAATCATGTAAAAATGCATTTAGTCAAACTTCAAAAGTCCCCATTTTCTATACAGTCATGAACTTATTTAAATGACTAAAGTTCAAAGCCTCTTCTGATATCCATGCAAGCTCTTAATTGTAATACCATGCAAAATCAAAATCAAATAGCAGATCAAGTAATTCCATATAATGACACAGGATACACATTACCATCCCAAAATGTAAGAAAAGGAGAAAAGCAAGGAAATACTGAACAAAGCAAGAATGAAAACCAAACTATACATCTTCATGTCAGATGTCAAATGTTCTCCAGATCTCCAACTCTTTTCACTTTTGTAGACTGAATCACATTTATATTTCTTGGGCTGATTCCATATGTGTTAGCAGCGTTCCTTGACAGGTATTCTACAACTATGTCATCTCCAAAATTTTGGAGTCTTCAAGACAATCCAAAATACACCTTCTTAGTTTCTTGCAATGACATCTTTAGGCTATCATTCAGGGACACCCTTGATATATGCCTGACCTCTGCAGCTTTCCTTCATCACCCCTTGATTCTAAAACCGAAAACACATGACAGAAGTTTCCAAGTTGAGGCTGGAACATGTTACCCTTATTTAACTACATCTTCACCAGCTCTGTTTTTAATGGTTTCCTTCACTGCCTAAACTTGGCTGTTCTGGAGTTTCCTTTGTTGACCAGTCTGGCTTTAAACTCAGAGATCTACCAGTCTCTCCCTTCTGAGTGCAGGGATTAAAGGCCTGCACAACCACACCTGCTGTGGGACAATGTTTTTATCCTGTCACTTGTATTAGTTTTAATATAATGCTGATTGTCTAGTAGCCAGGCAGGAAGTAGAGGAAGGGCAATGGGAATTCTGGCAAGAGGGAAGTTTTAGTCTTCAGTCATGACCCAGATACTGAGCAAGCAAGATGTGACTGCTTCACCAAAAAAGGTACCAAGCCACATGGCTAACATAGCCAAAAATAATGGACTAATATAAGTGATAAGTGTTAATAAGAAGCTTGAGCTACTAGGCCAACCAG
>NC_022010.1:45478717-45480734 GCF_000317375.1 Microtus ochrogaster
TACATCAACTGCCAGAGATGTTTTTCTACACTTAGGTATACAAGGAAGAGTTAGATACAAACTTTCTGCTTTGATCATACTTTCTGTCATAGCAGACAGGGATTATCTATGAGATTTTTACAGACTGACACATGGTGAGACTTACAAGCTACAATTTTGCCTGTTATGACTCTAGAATAATTTACTATATGTCTTTCCAAAGTGTTTCTTGAGTGAACAAATTTCACTATAATTGGTATGACTTTTAAAGTGGGGTTTTAAAAACATATTTATTATTATGACCATTTCAACTTTTATCTTAGTCTCTAAAATTAATATCCATGTTTCCTTTTATCTTAGTTTATTTAATATGTCAATAAAATTGTTAGTTTTTTTTGCCTGAGTATGATGTCACAAGCTTGTAGTCCCAGCACTTTAGAGGCAGGAACAGCAAGAACAAGAGTCCATGGTCATCCTAAAAAGCATGGTGAGTTCAAAATCATGCCCATCCTGGGCTATAAGAGACATAATTCATTAAAAGACCATTAAAAATAAAAATGAACTATTATTGTTTATAAACCCATGTGCAAAATCATTGATATGAAATTGTTTGTTCAATGGCAAATGGGTATCACATATGAGTGTTTTCTCTGGCTTTTTGATATCAGACTTAACAATTTTGTTCTTTCTACTTGATGTTTTATTTATCCAATTTAAGATTAACAGAAGTATGAGGAAAGAATTTCCAGTATGTGTTTGTTATTCATTCAGTTTCACAGACATGTCATGCTACATTTAGAAAAGAAGAGTGCATTTGTGCTTGTTTTAGAACGATGGCAATGCATTGTAGAGATCTAATTCTGTTGTTTCCTGATATAAAGTATATGAGTAGATACTGAGTTTATATTACATCAGAAGATATAGAAATAGTGTTTGAATGTATTAGACAACACTGTTTTGGCTTTGTTTTCTATTTTCATAAACATGTGAAACTATTTCTCTTTACTCTAATTGAAAATTATTTAAGTAAACTTATTCTTCTCTTAGTACAAATACACTATTATTTTATGCACAAATTTTAAGAATAACAATCTATAGATGAATACTATTCATATAAAAATTTGTATTTTACAGAAACTTGCATTGTATATACAGGACAGAATATGGACATTTTGTAAGCTGTGTCTTCTTGAGAAAAATAAGCTTAGGGGCTGGATTATTTATCTGAATGATTCACGGGAAAATTTCTGTGGATATGGAAGTTGGAATTTCAGAAGAATTAATTGAATTATAATTGTAAAACATATCAAAAGCAGCATTTTTAATATTTTCAAATTTTACCCCCTTCATGAGCTTATACTAAACAGTAAGTTGTTTACAAATATCTCCCATAGACTAAATTCACACACATTTCAAACCATGTCACAGAATTATGCTTCCTAAAACCATGTGTCATGCTATGCAATAGTTGATTAAGAAGTGTAAAGACTATATTATAGTACAGCTTCTGTTTTTCTCTATAATATGTTCAAGTGGATGTAGTCAATTTGCTTGCAAAAGTGCTTGGCCATTGTCTTCTAAGTCTTACTTTTAATTTCACTCATGTACAAAATGTATTTTCATCATATGCACACCTCACAGTCCTTCAGACCTTCACAGAGGACTCCATTGCATAACCTCTCAATTTCATGACTCCTTTTATAATTTTTTAATTGATTATTTATTTAGTAATAGTTTCCTTTGGATTAGTTCAAGTATCATAACAAAAGACATTATTTTATTTAAGAAGGGTCACATTTTACAATACTGCGTTAAAATTTATATCATAACTCCTTAAAAATATCAATCTTTCATAGAGCTGGACACCTCACCATAGACATTTCTGAATTAAAAAGAATGAGTTAATCTAACTTAAGTGTTAATGCATTTTAGACATCAAAGAGAATTTGAAATATATCCAGGATTTCCAAGTTCATTTCCTGCTCCTTCATCAATTGTCATAACAGAGTGTTTGAGTAGGCTCTAGCAGATATGGTTA
>NC_022010.1:45481280-45482323 GCF_000317375.1 Microtus ochrogaster
ATAAGCGCACACACATACATAAATGACTAAATACATGCATAAATAAGAGGAATTTTATCTTAAACTTTCTTGAGAATCATGCCAAATCAGACTATTGTAACAGAGTCCATCCTCCTGGGACTTTCACAGAACCCAAAAGTTCAGAAAATAATATTTGTTGTATGTTTGTTTGCCTATATTGCAATCATGGGAGGCAACATAATGATTGCAGTAACCATCCTCTGCAGTCCTGCACTGCTTGGGTCACCTATGTACTTCTTCTTGGCATTTCTGTCCTTCTTGGATGCATGCATTACTTCAGTCATTGCACCAAAGATGATTGCTGACTCCCTCGATGACAGCAAAACCATCTCTTTTGAAGGCTGTATGACACAGATCTTTGCTGAACACTTCTTTGCTGCAGTAGAAGTTATTGTCCTCATAGTGATGGCCTATGACCACTATGTAGCCATTTGTAAGCCCTTACATTACTCTTCCACAATGAACTGGAGGCACTGTAGCACTCTGGTGGAGGTGGCATGGGCAGGGGGATTCTTGCATTCTATCATACAAATAATCTTCATGTTGCAGTTACCATTTTGTGGGCCCAATGTCATTGATCACTTCATGTGTGACTTGTTCCCATTACTGGAGTTGTCCTGCACTGACACTTATGTGTATGCCCTGCTAGTGTTTGCCAACAGTGGCTCTATCTGCATCATAATCTTTTCTATGTTGCTCATATCCTATGGTGTCATTTTGTTCTCTCTAAGAAATCACAAATCTGAAGGCTGATTGAAAGCTCTCTGCACTTGTGGATGCTATATTGCTGTTGTTATTTCATTCTTTGTTCCATGAATATTTATATATGCACGATGCACATCTGCATCTTCTTTCTAGAAAAAGGTGGCTGTATTTGATGCCATCATGACTCCATTGCTCAATCCTATGATTTACACTTTCAGAAATAAAGAAATGAAAAATGCCATTAAGAAAATGTGGAAAATATGAGATGTGGTCTGACAAAATTTAAAACTTTAAACTCAGCCAGGCGATGGTGGTAC
>NC_022010.1:45484303-45485301 GCF_000317375.1 Microtus ochrogaster
ATTCCTATGTCACTACTTCACCAGCATCTGGACTCTTTATCAACTTCCAAATTAAATCCAAGAAAACGGTGGTGTGAAATGAACCATACAGGTTCACAGGATAATCATCAGTTATAATAGACTAAGGATAACACTATATAATTAGCCTGCTGTTTTTCAAAACTAAAGCAGGATGACTGAAGAATACCACGAGTAAGGAGAACACAGGGCATTGTCCATGTGTAAAATATCATAATAAAACTCAAAATTTCTTACAATTACCATAGTTGAATAGGATTCTGTAAGAAATGGTGTATGTGTTCTGGGGGAGGGAGTGAAGGAGGGGAAGTGCTGTAAGGATGTATTGTAAGGAGAGAAGAATAAATTTTAAAACGATATGGTAAGTTTCTCTTTTGTTGTTGCAGGTATTTAGTAAGGTAGGGTTTTTTTTCCGGGTAATAGCCCTAGATGATCAGAACACACTTTGTAGATCAGGCTGGCATCAAACTCACAGAAATCTGTCTGCCTATGCCTCCTGCATGCTGGAATGGAAGGCATGTGCCACAAGTCTGGCCTTCTGCTGTTCTTTATAATCAATTATGTAATGTGAAATCCCACATATATACTCACAGTGACTCATGTATCAGATAATTTTTCTGTACAAAGAACACCAAAAAAAGAGCAGAATGTTCTAAGGAAAACGGGCCTCCTGGTAACTTAAAAATTAAGAAAATCTTAGCTTCATTTTCATGGTCTACTTAACATGGCCATTGACGCTATGCAAATTTTTCTCCCAGTAAAGCAATTGCCAAATTTTCAGTGAAAATCCACAGAAGAGAGAGTACAGTGTAATTAAAAGTTATGATCACAGGGGCTGTGATTTTAGATTAGAAGATAATCAGTGTAATACAAAGTGTAGTCTAAATTGAATCATAATTCTCTATAATGCAAATGGAGCCAACTAAAGAAATCCACAACTACTCAGAGTGTAGAAAACAACTGACTGTGTGGTGACCAAT
>NC_022010.1:45486296-45487856 GCF_000317375.1 Microtus ochrogaster
AACAATCACTTCCTTCTTTCATGTCCTTTATCTAGGCTACCAGTAGAAAATGTGGCCTGGATTAAAGTTGGACTTCCCCACCTCCAATGACCTGGATAAATGGTGGGACTTCACACTTAGAATGATTTAATAAGAAAAAAATTACTCACACATGTACTCAGCCACTGGAGATTTACTTAATTCCAACCAAGAATAACCATCACACAACCATTTGTAACTCTAGGTATTTAACTCTGTCTTTAACATGGCTATAACTGCACACACATAGAATACATGTATACAAGCAGGAAAAACATTTGTACATATAATAATATAAACATAAGTAAACATTTTTTAATGTATTCATGTCACTGTCTGAATGTTCTCCTGTCTTGAAAGTTTCTTCACCTAATGAATTAGTTCATCATAATGAAATATTATTTCATTATTATTCTCAGAACATGGTTGTGATAAATATTCTTGGCTGTCAACTTGACTATATCTGGAGTTAACCTAAATTTTAGAAGCTAAGTATATCTGTGTAGGAATTTCTTTGATTAAATCATTTGAGGTGATCCACCTTAATTCTGGGCCACACCTAATCACTACTGCAATGGTAAATATGAAGCCAGATTCTGGAAAAATACATTATGTGAATGGCTCATACATACTAGGAATTTTTTGACTAATGTTTCAGTCTTCCACATCCATCCCCAAATCACTTTTAAAAGGTTAAAAAACACATTATTATGTTTAAGAAAGAAAGAATCAAATTCCTTGTACCAATTTTATATATCTGTTAATTTATTTCTTATCCAGAGAACTCTAAACTAAATAAGGACACATCCATGTGTCTCACAGGGCAATGGTGAAGTCCATAATATCTGGCGGTCATGACAACAGGAGCTGAAGGGAGCTGGTAACGTTGCATTCACAATAAAGAATCACAGTGATAAACATACATGTTTGATAGCCAAGCTCAGAGAACAAGACTGCCGACTTTTCAGGTGACTCTTCCCTGTCAACAAGTCAAGATAAACCCAATAGGGATAAATCCTCACAGGCATGCCCAGATGCTAATCTAATCAAAAATTTCCTCACATGTGTTTCTGGAGACTAAGCAATTTGATTGTTCTAAATCCTGTCCAGCTAACTGTTCACACTGACCATCACAGTATTTCTCATGCTACCTTACTATATTGAACAGTAATAGAAAAAAGATATACTTATCTTATACTTGAATTAGTGGGAATGCCTAAAACGTTCTCTCCGTTCAAGACCTTGTTCTCAGAACTCGTATGTCTCTTGATTTATGAGAAATTCATGACTCTATGGACCTTGTTAGCCTGGTATTTGGCTAAGTTTCAAGTATCCAACATTCTAGTGGTGGTGGAATTGATGACTCAGGTCAGTACACCAGTGTCTCCTTAGGGTTTCTGTTACTGAAGTGAAAGAGCATGACCAGATGCTACTTTGGGAGAAAAGGGTTTATTTGACTTAATTTCAGTGTTGTTGTTTATCACTGAAGGAAGTCAGGAAACGAACTCAAACAGGGAAGGATCTTAAAGGCAGGAACTAAAG
>NC_022010.1:45489991-45490569 GCF_000317375.1 Microtus ochrogaster
GTCATATGCTGGACTCCTCCTCTTTCCGTTCCCCACCACCAACTCCCACCCCTTGCATGCTTTCCCAAACCTGGCCCAGAAAATGGTCTGGATCCCCAGGAGCGACAGCTCATCAAAGAAAGACACATAAAGAGAACGAGGGATGGGAAAAGGAAGGGAAGGGAAGGCAAAAAGAAGATACAAGCAGCTTTCTTACCACCATGTCTGGAAAACCATCAAACAGTTTTAACGTACTGTTTTATGTACTCTTGTCACTTTAACACACTACAGGAAATGCAGAACTTAAACCATGTATAACAATAACAACAAAACCTATGAATGAATACTCTATGAATTCTGAGAACTGTATTCTCAGAAACATAGCTTCTAGAATAAATGAATTCAAGAAACAAGGTTTATTTTCTTTAAATATAATTTTATACACGTGACTCTACATGAAATAATCACATGGCATGAATTATATCTTATAACAGGTAATATTTCCTAGGTAATGGTCAGCAATCAAAGACTCACATTTCTGTATCCATGATTCTCATTTTAAACCATTCTTGAAAATTTTCTGTCTGTTTTTCTTAGTT
>NC_022010.1:45497062-45497546 GCF_000317375.1 Microtus ochrogaster
TTGTTTGGTGTTAAAGCTGGCAAAATTGATTTTCATTTTTAGAAGTTAAAACATAATATATTGTCTAGGACGGAATGGTAAATATGTTCTACTTTATTTGTAACAAATACTTTGCTATTATCAAATTACTTAAAATTAAACATCAACCAAAGCCTACAACGCAGTTTTCCTTTAAATTTATGATAAAGGATGTGAGCTTTACAAAACATCCACCATATTAACAAAAGTAGAAGTATGGGCTAATGCAACACAATTCCATACTCTCTTTCACTATGATATGTCTATGAAAGGCCACATCATTGACTCATCCATTTCAATTTCCAATACTCTTTGATTTTAGATCTATATTCTCACGTGTGAACTAAGTCATTTTCTCTGCCTTTCTCCTGAAATATTCCATGACCCTCTTTTCTCTAACAGTCATGCATTCAAAAATTATGTAACTATCTGAACTTTCTTGGGACCCTCAGACCAAGAACTGTGA
>NC_022010.1:45504626-45506082 GCF_000317375.1 Microtus ochrogaster
CCCGTGGCAGTGGCAGTTTCAATTTTGGAGATCATCAGATCTCAAATCTTATGACACTACACACAACCAAATTTGTTTTTAATCATATTCTAAAAAACCATAATTCAAAAATAACTTGTGACTATTGATGTCAACATTATTTTAAGAGATTCCTACACAGCCAAACTGGAATGAAATACTGAATCAGTGTTTTTCATACAATCACATTATAGAGTAATCCAGTTAAAATGAAATGGATTCACTCATTCGATACATTTAGAAAACATATTAGAAATTATTCCAGAATCCTATTGACAATCCTGAAATACTAATACAGTTCTCAAATTGTACTTTGGAAATAAAATGGGAGGAGAGAATTTTGCAATAAAGTAACACACTGTCAAAAAATGCAATACTATGAAAAATATTAAAAAGTTAGAAATATGGTAAATATTCATGAAGTATGTAACATGACAATCAAAATCTAACAACTCACTACCTTATACTAGTTTAAATAAAACATTAAAAATAAAAAATAAAATATTTTAATTGTTTGGTGTTAAAGCTGGCAAAATTGATTTTCATTTTTAGAAGTTAAAACATAATGTATTGTCTAGGAAGGAATGGTAAATATGTTATACTTTTTTTTTAACAAATACTTTGCTATTATCAAATTACTTAAAATTAAACATCAACCAAAGCCTACAACACAGTTTTTCTTTAAATTTATGATAAAGATGTGAGCTTTACAAAACATCCACCATATTAACAAAAGTAGAAGTAATGGGCTAATGCAACATAATTCCATACTGTTTTTTACTATGCTATGTCTATGAAAGGCCACATCATTGACTCATCCATTTCAATTTCCAATACTCTTTGATTTTAGATCTATATTCTCATGTGTGAACTAAGTCATTTTCTCTGCCTTTCTCCTAAAATATTCCATGACCCTCTTTTCTCTAACAGTCATGCATTCAAAAATTATGTAACTATCTGAACTTTCTTGGGACCCTCAGACCAAGAACTGTGAATATTGAGCCATGTTCTGAGCAGTGATGTTGGGAAGAGATCTCCCCAGCTCTACCACCCACACAACCTACTCTTCCCTTTCTATTAATTTTGACAGGAAAACTAATTATTGCACCAAAGTATCTACAAATATTTAAATTTCTTTGTTAACTGTGAAGTATGCATAATGCCTCAAACTATGAAATATATGAGGAGAATTATCACCATACATAAATATTCCTAAATGTATTTAAAAAGAACCATCATTTAAAAAAGACATTAATAAATTAAGATCCTATTTGAAATTCCTTCAATGTCAAGTTCCACAGATTTATCATATTATTGATCTATTATGTACCAAGCAAAGATTGATTTCTTATATTTGTAGCTGAGCTAATTCCTCACCATGACTCTGTGAAATACATGCTGTTAAGTTTTCTAATCATTTTTCACTCTGATCAGTGTT
>NC_022010.1:45506943-45509306 GCF_000317375.1 Microtus ochrogaster
AATATCCAAGATTTAAATCAATATCACAAGTTGGGCTCATTTCTGATAATTTAAAAGTGTGCCTTATGAGTCTCATCATATGTCAGTTCTAGAAATATTCTGAAGATATATGCTTCCCATTCTTTATTGCACAGTGTCCATCAGTCTTGACTAAGATTCTCTACTGTTTTCATCTCTTTCTTCCACATCCAAGGAAGAGCAAAAGAGCAGCTGTCAGTGAGAGTAGAAAGCATTAATTACCTTTGTGTCTCAAATGCTGTATTCATCATAGTTGATGAGAAAAATATACATGAAGGAACCAAAATTCTTTCTTCAATGTATCCAGAATTTAAACATGTTTCCCTGAGACATCATGAATTTGTAAGAGTGATTCCTAGTGCCCTTGGGTTTTATAAAATGCCTGTCCTAATGGGATTCTAAGACATACTGGCCTGCATGTTTTCAATTATGGCAGAATTCATAATGCTTTTATGTACATCCAAACTTATTTTGTGTTCTAAAAATTACAATAAGATTTGATTGGTCATGTTTTTGTATACAATCTTTTTCAGATACAGAACACAATTTTATAATGAATGGAACACAATGCCTCTTATAATATTTAACTAAAATTTTTCTTTTCACAAGGAATATTTAAATCAATCTGTCAGGAAAATACTCACTGTGTTCGGAAACATTAACAAAGATTTTCTTTGAAGAAAAAATAATATGCATATATATGGTTTTATATTATATATGTATGTAAGAAATACTGCTAATGTATATATTAATTTCTCTAAGAATTTTTGTTTTACTATTATGAGTTTTTGACAATGTCATATGAGTACATATGTGTTATGATCATATTGATCACATAACTGTTTCTTCTTCTCATTTTGCAGATCTACTTCTTGCAATTACCTCCTATATTGATATTCATTCAATGACCAATGAGTTATTTGTGGTCTCTCATATGGACATGGATGGAAAGTTATGACTGGACTATTGGAAACTTACTGGTGACTACACACATGTAGATGCCTTTATCAGTATCCATTAAATTCAGGAGGGAAGAAAACTCTTGAGTCCTTCCTCTATATAATTTAATGAAATATTGAAAAGTAAATTTTGTGCCAGTGTTGTTCAGGGACCATGAACTAATGCTTGTTAATGATTAAAATGGCCATATTGCACCTAGCAGAGAATGTATCATAGCACACCTCACCATTCCCTAAGTCTTATTATTTCCTACCCTGTCAGTTCCTTTTCTATGGTAGGTAGATTCAATGCCCTAGACACAGTTGTCTTCATGCCTATGCAAACCAATACCTTGTTGACAATACTTTAAGTCTCATTTTTTACCAGCTTGAAATATGATGTGGGATTCCCCTCTGTATGCTGTGACTATGTTTTGTTACCATTTGTTAATAAAGAAGCTTCTTTGGACTATGGTAGAGCAAAATAGAGCTAGGCAGGAAAACTAAATTGAACGCAGGGAGAAAGAAGGTGGAATCAGGCAGAGGCCATGCAGCTGTTGAAGGAGAAAGATGCCAGAACATTAATGGTAGGCCACAGCCTCATGGTGATACACAGACTAGTAAAAATAGGTTAATTTAAGATATAAGAGTGAGGTAGGAATACACCTGAGCTATTAGCCAAGCAGTGTTGTAGTTAATATTGTTTATGGGTGATTATTCAGGTCTGGGTGGTAGGAAAATTAAAGCACTCTCTCTTTTTACAGAAATATAGTCTTATATTCCAGTTCTACAACTTGATGTCTTGTGCATGCTACTACAATGAAAGACAATCCTAGGCTGTAATTCCATAGAAAAGTAATTCCTTCAGATACATTTCTCAGTTCATGTGTTCTTCTACCAGATAGGGCCACATATCACAAGACATTTGATGGATGGGAATTTTCTCTTATAACTATTTTTCTAATATCCTAGTTAAGAGCAGAGTTTTTCTTTGGAAGAGAGACATATTTATGACACACACCTTATTCTTTGACCCTTGGAAAATACATATTTAAAAATAACCTTCCTGTTCATAGTTACATTTGTAAAAAATACAGTGGACATGGAGAAATGTAGTGAAAAATAAATATAGTGCAGACACAATGCCCCCTGTACTGAAATTTCTTCTCCTGAATAAACTAAACCGTCATCTTACACGTCCTCATGACACAGGCATGAGGAAGTCAGATTCTTGAACAACATATAGAACAAACAGACACCAATATGGAAGCTCAAGAACCAATGTACCACTACCCACATTTCTTTATGCATTCTGTGGTCTAAGTTTCCACAGGAAATGTCCACTGAACCTTGACTCCATCCTACTCAGGCTTTAACACATTGAAACCACAGTTTCATTTTAAAGGT
>NC_022010.1:45511106-45513514 GCF_000317375.1 Microtus ochrogaster
GTGGTGCTGATGGTCAGCGCCATCTTGCAATGGAGTATGTGGGAACAGCTCCCCAGATATCAAAATGATTTGCTTGTTAGTTTTGTTGTTACTGTTTTTTTTCCTGTTTTTACATGCCCACTGAAGTCCTCCCTCCTTCAGCTCTACTCATCCATGTCATTCACTGCTCTCCATTGTTTCTCTGCAGATATAGAATGGTATCCCTTGAATATCAGCCAACAAAGTTGTATTAATTAGCAGTCTAGGCTGCTTCTCTTCTATTAAGACTGAATGAGGGGCTGGAGAAATGGTTTAGAGATTAAGAGCATTGCCTGCTCTTCCAAAGGTCCTGAGTTCAATTCCCAGCAACCACATCTATCACAACCATCTGTAATGGAGTCTGGTTCCCTCTTCTGGCCTGATGGCATATACATAGACAGAATATTGTATACATAATAGATAAATAAATAAATAATTAAAAAAAGACTGGATGAGGCAATGTAGATGGAGAAATAAGTCCTAAGACCAAGTGTCAGAGTCAGAAACAGCCCTACTCTCACTGACAGGAGTTCCACAAGAAGATCACATTACATAATTGTGATATAAATGCAGAGGCCCTAGGTTAGTCCCATACAGACTCTCAGGTTGTAGGTTCAATCTTTATGAAGCCCCATGACCCCAGGTTAGTTGTTTCTATTTTTTTTTTTTGTGCGTGGTGTCCTAGACCCTTCTGGCTCCTAAAATCTCTCTTTCCCCGCTTTGATAGATTTGTTGGAGCTCTGCCTAGTGTTTGACTGTGGTCTCTGCAGCATTTGCTGGGTGAAGAATTTCTGATGACAGTTGGATACCAATCTATGAGAACAGCAAATATCATTAGTAATAATTTCATTTCATTTACTTTTTTTGTTTTGTCAGTTATGGTTGGTTTTATCTTAGCTCTCTGGGGTATCCTGTCTCTGGGTTTTGACCCTCAGGGGTGAGCTCCCGCTCAGCATAAGGTTCTGCTGTTGGACCCATCACTAGTTAATCATTCCTACAGTTTCTGTCCCATCTTTACCCCAGCACATCTTGTACACAGGAAAATTATAGGTAAAAGAGTTTGTGAGTTGGGATATCAGTGGAAGGAGCTCATATCCTTCCACTGAAAGTCTTGCTTAATTACAAGTAATGTCCAGTTCGGGCCTCTCATCCACCATTACTAGAAGTCTTAGGTAGGGTCACCCTCATAGATTCCTGGTAGTTTTCATTACACTAGGTGTCTAGTTCCTCCCAGAGATACTGCAGTTTTCGGTTGCCCTCCTAGTACTTTTTTCCTCCATCATCCCCCACCTGATCCTTACTGTTCCCATCCTCATTTCCCCTTACAGCCCCCACCACTGCACACACACAAGTGACAGCTGATGCTGGAAAGGAAGTGGAGCAAAGGGACACTCCTCCACTGCTGGGGAGAGTTTTCACAATGTTCTTTCAATACCATTTTCCCTTGAAAATATTTCAAATATTATTTTACTAATTTCAATTAATTTTAATTTAATTTTTATTCAACTTTTTAAATGAAAAATGCTGTGAATACCAAGAATTCCAATAGTTCCAATAATTATAGTCACTTTTAATATTTCACTGGTTTCAGGAGAGTATAAAATTGAACTGACTTTATTTATTAAATAATAATATGGGGTAGTCAACTCAGAGTGAATATTTGAACTCATAAAAATAATTTTATCACTCCAATATTATTTTACACTTTATAAACTGATGTCATGTCTTCATAATAAATGACATATCTGTACAAATCAATATTGACATCTTTCAAAGTGTACAGTTTTTTATTTGTATACATTATGTGTCACATGGTGTGAGATACATATCTGTGTATACATGAGGAGTAGATGGTATTTGTTGTTATGCACATGAACATAGCGTCAAAATGGTACTGACTATGACTATCTGTGGCACTAAGCATCATTCCCTTGTGTCAAGGTCTCCACTAAACCTTGAACCAACAGTTCTTAGAATAGATTAGCAGTCTGGTGAGCCCGTTTAATCTATTGGTTTCAATTTTATGAGCATTGGATAAACATCTACTACATGACTGTCTTCTGAAATGGGTGATGTAAATTCCCACTCAAGTCCTAATAATGATCTTATCCATTGGTCAATCTCCTCAGCAGTGTATATGAAATATTTTAATAATTATCAGAAATCACTATCTATTTTCACCACGTTTTCCTAATGGAGTTCTTCATTTCCTTATTTTTTGAAGTCTATACAATAAGCCTGAGCAACAAAACTACAACCATAATATGGGATCCACTGGTATACAGAGTTTTATGTCACTCTTCAGAGCTGTGTGCTCTCAGAGAGAATAAGACATCATCAGAGAAGACAAGCAGTAAGGAGAGGATAATGATGTAGGTAGAACCATTTGT
>NC_022010.1:45515697-45522140 GCF_000317375.1 Microtus ochrogaster
AAAATCAAAAACATGATAAAAATATTGGGTCTGCAGAAAGGTAGCTGCTATGTAAAAATAATTTGTATAATAGAATACAAGAATCCCCCTGCCCAGGCTACCCTCACCAAAATGCCAGAGAGTCTCCTGATCATGAGGAATAGCAGTGAGAAGGGGTTTTTTAGTGGTTATGAAGTAGTCATTGGCCAAAACTGCAGTGAAAAATACCTCCATACCAGTGAAGAAGTGGACAATAAAAAGCTATCCACTTCTTTATGCAACATTCAAAGGAGATGGTCTTCCTCTCATAGAAGAAATCTATAGTCTATTTGGGATGACAGTAGTAGAAATGCAAGTATCCAATTTGGACATGGATACCAATAAGTAGTATGTGGGGACCGTATCAAAGCAGAGCTATAAATAATGCTTGCCACAATTATCATGTTGCCACCTATTATTGTTAGGTAGTGTAGTTGGAAGCTTTTCTGCAATCTACCTGGTCCCACAGATAATCATTGTGAGACTTAATATTAATTGTAATGGCTGGGCAATGGTTTAGGTATATTATTGATGAGCTCTCATAGTTACATTAACCCATTTCTAATACTCTGTTTATTCTACATGGTCATAGCTTGCCAGTCATGCCCTGGCATGCTACCCCTTCAGCGGCCACATGGTGTCTCCCTGACTCTGTCTTCTTTCTTTCTGTATCAGTTGGGATTTCCCCACTAGCCATATTCTGTCTTGCCACTAAAAAAAAAAAAAAAAAAAAAAAAAAAAATCAACAACTTTATTTATCAACATTAAAGCAGCACATATTCACAGCAAACAGAAGTACATCCCATATAATCTCTCCTTCTCTGTCTAAAAAGGCTCCTTCAAGGGCTATATGGCATCTCCCTGACTCTACCTTTTTTCTCTCTGTACCCCTGTTTGTATTTACTGCCTAGCTATATTATGCCTGGCCAATGGCCAAGACATCTTTATTCATCAATCACTGAAGGAAGCACACATTTGAAACATACAAAAGGACATTTCCTGTCAACGTAAACCAACAAAAACACAACAAACAAAACTATCTGAATCTTTGGATTGTAGAAAGTCTTAGAAATTCAAACTAATTGTCAAAGATCTGGTTTTATGAGATTCTCAAGAGGAAGATGGAGGCAAAATATGTTTCTGTAAATCTGAGTAATGATAAAAATATATTGTACACATTTATCATATTCAATCAGCAAAGTTGTCATCCAAAATTGAATTTCATGGAATCAGTAAATTATATAAGTTTTTTCTTAGTGAGAATTTTATTGCACTGTTTTTTTATCTAGTCTCTTTGCTATAAGCAATAAAGCATCTTTTTATGTTGTCTATGTGTAGATGAAGCATATTCATAAATCAAAAAGAGCAAATGCTGATTCAGATTATGATGGACCACTCACATACATATAAAAATCGGTGCTGACACATAATTCAAGAGAATCGACATGTTGAATATAATTTAGTCTCTTGAGGATTAATTAATTGGCACTTCCTTATACATTGTTAACTTATTTAAGAAAATAATATTCTATAATACATGCTTTAAAATTTATTTCAATTTACTATAAAACATTCATACATAGCTTACATGCTCGAATCCAAGTGTTAGGGTCAAACTGAAAATCATAAATGTCACTCGTGGTCATATTTTCTTACAATAACAAAGGAAAGTTTTTAATGTGAAGATCCAGATACTTTACCCACAGACAGCACTTTTACAAACACTACTTAAATTGTTTAGCTCTAGCATCTGAAATATGAACTCCGAATCTACTCACAAACTAAAACCAAGGAAATGGGAGAATAAAATGAAGTTCTATGAGTGATTGGATCAGTCAGTGATAAAAAAAATGACAGTCAAATAAGTTAATTTACCCATTATCACTCAGTGAAAAAGCAGAAAGTTTGGAGAAGTACAAAGAATAAGCTAAGCACAGAGCATGCCACACATGAATAAAAAATATCATAATGAAACTCAGCATTTCTTACAATGATGATACTGGGAAATAAAAAAGGAAAATAGTCTAGACTTTTGAGATTTGTCTTTAGATCTGGATCCTTACCATTACCTGTGATATAGATCAGGTGACTTGATGGTCCTAAAATCTTATAATCCTTAGGTTTTGATTAGAACATCTTTTGTGAAAAAATGCATAAAAGTAATGATGAAATAATAAACATATTAGGATAAATTAAATATTAAAAATAAAATAACACAGAGCTGAGAAGTTAATTTTAGTTTTGAGACGTACATTTGCATATCTAAAGCTTATGAATGATATGATAATTGTTATTTGCAAAGAAAACTGTTTTATCTCATTGATTGCAGTAAGATATGATAGTTTAAGTGGGCAATGTATTCTTACATTCTTAATAATCAATGGTGCAGTAATTTAGCCCTGCCCCCATCTTTTGTAGTGTTTTCTGTGATATTCAAATTTAGACTATATAAAATTTTAAAGAGAATTTTTACTTTCTCTGTGTGAGCTTCTAAGATATGAATTGGATATGATTAAAATGCATTGTGTACAAATGTGTAATAATATAAAAATGAATAAAATAAAATTTCAGCAGTACCATCTATTTTTCAGGTGACTGTATCATGTAAGCAAATTGAGATAAACCTAAGATATATAAATCCTTACAGGCTTGCCCAGAAGCTCTCCTATTAAAAAAAATTTGCACATGTGTATATGGAGGCTTAGCAATGTGATGGTCCTAAATCCTGTCCAGTTAACCGTTCATATTAACCATCAAGTAATTACTAGTTACATTACTGTATTGAATAGAAATAGAAAGTAGACACTCTTGTCTTATTCTTGAATTTACTGGGAATGTCTCAATCTCCTCCCCTTTTAGTACATTGTTCTCAAGATTCCATAGCTCTCTTGATTTGTAAGAACTTTCTCATTCCACATACCATGTTAACCTGGTACTAGCATTGATTACAACACTCCGCATTCTGGTTGTTTGAACTGATGACACACGCTAGTACAACAGGATTAAGTTTAAATTTTATAACAGAAAATAAAGATTCTAGAGAGTTAAAAATAATTTCTCTTTTAACATATATGGCAGATTATATTAAAGCATGTTTAATATGAGGGGGGAGAGTATTGTGTGCACATTTAAGGGAAAATTTGTACTTGCACATTAGACCCTGCTCAGAGAGGGAACGTGCTAAACTGTTTGGTACATTAAGCAATTTTAATGCAGTGTTTCATATACTCCTATTCTATTAACACACTACAGTAGATACATAACTTAAATGACTCATAAAAGCAACAACAGTGGTAGCAGCAGCAATAAAAATCATATGAATACTAGTTCTCAAAAACACCACTTCTATAATAAATGAATTCAAAAACAATAATTACTTCCCTTCTATTTTAGTTTTATTCCTCTGTCCAAAGACAAAATAAACACATAACATGAATTATACCTCATATCGGATAACATTTACTAGATATTGGTCGGGAATCACACAGTAACATTTCTGCATCCATGACTACCATTTTAAGCCATCCGTGACTACCATTCTTGGCATTTTTAACCTGCTGTGGTTAGTTATCTGTTTTTTTTTTTTCTGTTAGAAATAGTATAGAATAGCAAATTGAAAGCATTGTGTGAAAATGTCTTAAGAGGGTGTAAGAAAGAACATTAAAATTACTGAAAAATGTAAATATCAAAACGGAATCAAGAAGAGAGACAGCTACTTACAAATAAGGAACTAGTATATATGTATATATATATATGTATGTATGCATTACCTTATTATATATATAGTTTTGATGCCAGTTATCCCTTCTAGATTATATCCAACACCCCATGAATTCATAATGATTTAAAATCCTATCTCCTATTGGCATGTTTGTGTAAAAGTTTAATCCCTGCACTCCAAAAGCATTGCCAGGTAGATCCCCAAAGGTTTGAAGCCAGTTGGGTGTCTGTCATCAGTGAGGAATCTGTAGTGAGATGTCATGTAAAGAATAGAGAAAATCCACACCCACTTATGCAAGATGTTCATGATTACACTCATATTAAGAATAAAAATCCTATCTTCATATACTAAATTAAAAAATATAAGGTTTCTAATTATATTCTTCACTTTGTATTTCTAACTTTTATTATATCAGTGTTACTAAGCAACCTATATTCTACTGGAATATTTCACATGTTGCCCTCCCAATTTCAAGACCAATTTTCAATATGTATTCTAATATGTAAATTTTGTTTCATGGTTCCTTAGATTTTTAAGATCATAGAGTATAACTGACTTTATTTTTTAATTATTCCTTAACATTTTGTTTTGTGTAAATATATTTGCAGAAACCTAAAACATCCTACTCCATAATTAACCAGACTCCAAATCAATACAACTCATGAGTTATGAAAAAGTATATAACAGTTTTTGTTGAATTTTTATTTCTAATTTTGTCATGAACTTGTTTTTATTGATTGGTAAGTACATTAAATATATTCAATATGAAAACTATGCAATTCATTGTGAAGGTTCACAGAATCATTTCTGAATACCAATTCAAAATGTCTATGTTCATTGAAACTGACTTTAAATTGTATATGCCAATCTGAGTATTCAATGCATAGCAGAAGTGTGATCTCCCAAAATTTTCTCATATACAGTGTTAATGTGTTCTCTATAGAATAGTGCTGCATATTTTAATATGATTGTAATTATGAACATCTTGCATAAGTGGGTGTGGATTTTCTCTATTCTTTACATTAAGCTTGTTAAGTATAATTACTTGATTTGATTGTTTATGTTTACTGTATGCATATATGTGAGAAAATGTAGGAAATGCAGGTATCAAGATACAAGCCTTCAAAGCCATTCAGGAGGTGTTAAAGATCCATTTCTATCACTGTGACTGAGTCTTGAGCTAGCTGTGTTATTTAGAAGTTAGTGTCTAGATCATCCTTGGGGACTTTCTGGTTCTGGTTTCCACAACAATTGTTATAAGATGATCTACTATACCTTTTTGGACATGAGAGATAAGGAACAAAACAAGGGTCCTTATTATGACAAGTGTATTTATCCACTGAGTGGATGTCCTTAGTCATTTAAGTACAGTGTTTTATTATTTATCAGAAACCACTGTAAATGTCTTCCACATTTTTCTGATGGCATTCATCATTTTCTTGTTTCTGAAAGTATAAACCATAGGATTGAGCAATGGTGTAAGGACATCCGTAAACACAAACACATTTTTCTCAAAAGAGAATGGAGATGTAGGTCGGGCATATATTAATATACAAGGAATAAAGTAAAAAGCTACAACAGTAACATGGGATCCACAGGTGGACAGAGCCTTACGTCGCCCTTCAGAGCTATGTGCTCTCAGAGAGAACAAAATGACACCATAAGAAACAAGCAAAAAACAGAATATAATGATGCAGAAAGACCCACTGTTGGCAAACACCAAAATGACAAAAATGTGTGTGTCAGTGCAAGCAAGCTTCAGCAATGGGAACAAGTCACATATGAAATGATCAATGACATTGGGTCCACAGAAGGGCAGTTGCAAAGTGAAGATAATTTGTATGGTAGAATGTAAGAATCCTCCTGCCCAGGCCACTCCCACTAGAGTAAAACAGAGTCTCCTGTTCATAATGGAAGAGTAGTGCAGTGGCTTACAAATGGCCACATAGCGGTCATAGGCCATAGCTGCCAGAATGGTGACTTCCACTGCAGCAAAAAAGTGCACAGCAAAGACCTGTGTCATGCAACATTCAAAAGAGATCGTCTTCCGCTCATAAACCAAGTCTGCAATCATCTTTGGTGTAACAACAGAAGAGACACATGCATCCAGGAATGACAGGAATGCCAAGAAGAAATACATAGGGGATGCTAGCAGTGTAGGACTGTAGACAATGGTCACCACAATTATCATGTTACCCACAACAGTTGCAATATAGACCAATAAAATTATAACAAATGATATTTTCTCAATTAGAGGGTTCTGTGAAAGCCCCAAGAGTACAAACTCATTGACAAAGCTCTGGTTATGCATAATTCTCTAGAGAACTAGTAAAGAAAAGTATATGAAATCTGCAAAAGTAAAGTTTATCTTACAAATTTAAAGTATCATCAATATGGTGTATTTTTCTGTATAATTATCTTAATTGATTTTATTACTCTTTAGAACTTAATGGTGGAAAGATATTTTTGAAAATATTGGTAGATATTGCATTGAATTTATGTGAAAAATTAAATAATTTAAAATAGTCACAAGTTTTAATATTCTTTAGATAAAAACATCTGTGTTAGATAATCCATATTTTAATATCCAGCTTGAGTAAATCTCTAAATATTTGTGTAGTAAAACATTAACAATCCTTGGAAGCCATACCTTAAAAATGAACCAAAAACTAAATTTTATTGATAATGTTTGCCGTCTGCATTG
>NC_022010.1:45522441-45527804 GCF_000317375.1 Microtus ochrogaster
AAATGTTGTTTTTAAAGTCATGACAACATTTTAAGTTTTGTTTTAATGCATGTCAAGTAGTAGAATTCAAATCAAGTAATCAGTTCTTCATAACACAAAAAGTTTTGTACAAGATTAACTCCCATTAACATAATGTTCATGCAGAACTTGTTGAAATTTCATTTTAATTCATCAATTTACAGTGTGTTCTCAGCTTATAAAAATCATTCTATTGGTATAATGACTAAATGGAGTTGAAAGATGAGACTGGGAAGGACTCAACATTTTAGACAAATATGTGACAAATTTAAAACTTTTAACTCAAATTTAAGTTAAAAAATCAAGTTACTTAAATTGGGATTTTCTGAAATGCTAGGTCTAAGCCTCCATAACCATTCCTGAGAATTGACAACATAAAAAGTGAGATTTTTTTTAGATAAGAATTTTAGTTAGATATGGTTATCTTTGTGAAGTCTCCCTCGATCTAGAAAAGTACTGCACCTCTTTTCATTGTCCAAGTATGAATTAGGCATTTTAATAAAAGCAACAAGGTAGAGGATTGAGAATTAAAAAATGCTGAACCAATCACCTATACGAAAAGTACATAGCTGTAGAGACAAATCCCAGTGCCACTGTCATTGGCCCCTCAGTCTGCCCCAACTGTCAACCACATTCAGGACTAGTTTGATTCCTTGCTTGTTCACTCCCAGTCCAGTTGGAGTTGGTGAGCTCCCATTAGCTCAGGAAAATTGTCTCAGTTGGTGAATCCCTCATGGTCTTGACTTCCTTGCTCATACTCTACTGCATGTACTGACTTTTTGAGATCCTATTCTCTTTGGTTGTATACTGTGCTCAACCTGGATGTAATGGGGAGGGCCTTGGACTTTCCACCAGACAGGGTTTCCTGCCCACTCTTAAGATTGGAGGGTGTGTGTGGAGGGGATGTGGAGAGAGTGGGGAGAGAGGAAAAAGTGGGAATTTTGATTGGTATTTTTTAAAGTAATAAAATAATAAAAAAGAGAAAAGTACATACCAGTAAAGAAATTAATCATGGAATTATTTAGAGCCCTGATATTTAATTAATTTAATTTAACTTGTTAAGGATATTATAATTAAACAGAAACATCATTTTATTTTCATATAAATTTAGTATAAAATATGTTTATAAACAAATTAATTATCTCTAATGACTATAAAGACAATCTAACTTGACAATGATAAATATTACTTATAAAACTGACCTTTAATGCTAAGAATAAACCACTCACTTGTAAACTCTCCTTCACTGGATCATTTAGACAAATATTCTATTTCTTGAATGCAATTTCCCCAAGAATTTACATCTCAGAATGCATTTTTAACTTCTTCTGCATATAACAGAAACATTTTACTTAATATATTTTTTCTGTGTGACTATCTGTATTAATATACATACATAGATATAAAAATCTCTGTTTACAAATATGCTTATATACAGGTGTTTAGTGTTATTCATATTTATTTGCAAAGTAAAATAATGGATTTCATAAGTTTTTGTAGAATATACATTTGTGAAGGCATAGCATGGTCATTAGTTCTTAATGTTAAGCTCTTGTCCTCACTCATAGACACTCATTTCAACAGACTTTTTCTACAAAAGGCAAACAAACAACAAACAAAACAATAAAATAAAAGTGCCTGCAAACCTGAATAGAAGCTTCCCAAGAGAAAAAAAAGGCCAGTTTTAACTAAAAAAATCAAGAAAAGGTTAGCTAAATCTTTATGCTAACAGAACATGCCCAGTTCTAATTGAACTGACTCTATCATCTCCAGAAAGTGATTTTCTAATTTTTTGTTACAAAGTCAACAGTAGATAGTACAGTGTAGTCACTATGGCTTATGTTCACTCATTATGTTTTATGTCATATAGAACATAAGCCTAAGCAGAAACTATAGCACATCTATTTCTATAAAATTAATGATTAATAAAGGATAATTTAGCTAAATACACAAAAATCTTTTAGTTAAGCCCAATATATCATTGTATATTTTATAATCTTGCAAACAAAGTCTTATTAAAGTTCTGCAGCAATGTCAACTGAAACTCAGCAAGTAGTCACCTGAAACCTTCTGTTCAAACACTTGTGTTCATCTAAAATGAAAGTAAATACAATGTTAAGGTGAATCTAAATGTTGCTTTTACTCAGCTGTGGGGGAACATAGGAGGAATTGGAAGCTTATGAGTTAAAAAAATTAAATACATGAAATTCTCAAATAATAAAAAATAAACTTATTAAAAAGCTAAGAAAAATAGCTTATATGTAAATAGTAATGTGGTTCAACAAACTACCAGATATTTTATCTTCATGGAAATATCTGGGTTTAATGAGGTTGGTTGAAGTCAGGTTGTATACATGATCAACCATTTCCACTTCAGGGTTATAGTGTTATACTCTTGTGCCACCTTACTCAGCCAACCTCATCATTTTAATCATATTCTATAAATCATAATTAAAAATAACTTGTGAATATTGGTGTCAACATTATTAGAAGCAATGTTTACATAGCTACAATTGAATGAAATATTGAACCAGTCAAAAGAAAATGTTATCTTATAATTATACATTTAAAGCATCGCAATTAAAATGAAATGGATTCACACATTCAAAATATTTAGAAAACGTATTAGAAATTATTCAGCATTCCTACTTCTAATTCAGAAACTGTATTACAGTTCACAAATTTTACTTTGAAAATAAAATGAGATGAGGAAATTTTACAATAAAACACAATGCTATCTAAAATACTCAAAAATAAGGAATATGGAAAACATTCATAAGGAATATAATATAAAAATAAGAACCTAATGAATCACTACCTCATGCTAGTATAAATTAAAGACTAATATATGAATGATAAAGCATTTTAATAATTGTGTAAATGATAAAAGCAGGCAAAATTTAATGTCCTTTTCTAAGAGTTAAAATATAACACAGGATCTAGAATGGAACAGGAACTATGATATACTTCATTTGTAACAAACACTTTACTATTAAAAATTATTTAAATAAAACAAAAGCTAGAGTACAAAAAACAGTTTCCTTTAATTGTGACAGAGGATATGTGAACTTTACAAACTGTCCGCCACATTGAGAAAAGTGGAAGTATGGGCTAACACAGTGGCAACATGGAGTTTTTCAATATGAGCTTTCTAGAAGGGCTATTCCATTTGTTCAACATATTTTCAATTCTAATGTTTTATATTTCATGTTCATATTGTCATGTGTGAACTAACACAGGTTCACTGAATCTCTCCTGAAATATTCTATGACATTCTTTTTCCAAACTATCATGTATGTGAAAATGCTATACCTATTCCTGACTTTGCTCAGGGACTCTTGGGGCAATAACTCTCACTGAGCCATGTCCTTAACATTGATGTTGGAAAGGGTCTTTCCCAGCTCTACCATCCACAGAACCTACTGCTTGCTATCTATTCAATTTGTCAGAAAATTATAACACTGTATCTACAAATAACAAACATTATTTGTTAAGTATAAAGTATAAGAACACTCAAAACTATAAAATGTATGAGCAGAATGGTTATCATTATAAGTACTTACTTCAAAATATGTTTCAAATGAACAAATACTGACATTTAATAGATTAATTTAATAAATAAAATCCCTATTTGAAATTGCTTTAATTTAAGTTATACAACTATATCATATTATTTGTCTAAGATTATTGTGTTCCAATGAAAGATTTATCTCTTATGTTTGTAGCTAAGCAAATTCCTCTCTATAACTCTGTGAAATACATGATTTTCAGAATTTTAGTCATTTCTCTTTATCCTCACTGTTGCTATGCTGAATTCACTAAGTGTCTTCACTTTACTTTTTTTTCTGGTTGTAGAGTAAGGGAATTTTCTGTGTTCCCTTCATGCCCTTCCTGGTGGTTTCTGAAAGTTCTTGAATGTCTTGGTGATTCAGCTAATCTTAAAAGACAGGCCAAGCAAAGATTACTTACACTGATGAATATGAGAGCTTCAAGCACTTAAGTTTTCTGGAATATTCTTAGGTAGAAACCTTATGCTTATTGAAACTTAGGTGGACATAATCTCAATTTATAATATTAATTGTGCTTCCTTATAGCATTGTTAGTGTGTTTTTTTTGGAAGTAAGATCATTTTATATTTGATATCAATACAAATATGAAATAGAGCAGACTTCTATTCACCATGTTCTTAGTTTTAAAATATAAAAAACCACAGAGATACTATATTTCAAACTTCATATCACATGTTTTATGTGGTAGCACATAAGTATCATGTTTTTTAAAAAATAAACAAGCATTAGAGGGAAGATTGAAGAAAAGAAGGGAATTTAAAACGGGACCAAGAAAGGAAAGAAGCAAAGAAAGAAGAAAGTATTTTGTCCTCTAGAAAGCATGTTGAAGCACTGCAGGCATTTGTGCAATCTTTGAAGGTGAAGTGTTGCTTTCTTGGCTCTTCTTGTATTGTTGTATGTGCTGCTGGAACCATCGACTTTAGTCACATCTTGATGAATTTAAGGAGTCTAAGAATCAGAATTTAGGCCACTCTCTCTAGAACAGATAGATAAGGTGTGAAAACCCCATGATTTGTTCCTAAATTGCAAAACTCAGTTTTTGAATCATAAATTTAAGTATGTTTGCAATGATTTCAGAGCCAATTAAAATTCTTAGACTCAAAAATTAAAATGTAACCTGTCAACAATATCTATTTTGAAAGTAATATCACAAGTTGGACTTACTTCTGAAAATACAAAAGTGGACCCTATGAGTCTCACCTTGTTCCAGTTCTGGAAATACTCTAAAGATATATGTGTTATATTTTTTATGGTATAGGATCCATCAATCTTGATAAAGATTTTCTGCTTGCTTCCATTAATTTTTTCTACATCTAAAGGAGAGCAAGAGAATAGCTCTGTCAATAAGGGTGGAAAAATTACCTCTGCTTCTCAAGTGCTATGTTCATCATGGTTGATGAGCAAAACATGAATTCAGAAACCAAAATTCCTCCTTCACTGTATCCAGAATTTATCAATGTTTCTCTGAGACATAAATTTGTGAGTGTGATTCTTAGTCCCTTCAGGGATTAGAAAATGCTTGTCCTCATGAGATTCCAGGACATAGTTCCCAATATTTTTATGTCCATCCAATTCTATGCTGTATAATTTTATAAATTACATTAAGGTTCTGCTTGCTAATGTTTTTGTACACCACTGGCTTCAAATAAAATATGAATTTTATAATTGATGGAATACAGTGTCTCTGTGTACTATTTCACCAAAATTCTTTCTTCACAAGAAAATTTTTATTCATTCTATCTGGAAAACATTTATTGCTTGGAGAAAACTAAGTTT
>NC_022010.1:45527904-45534742 GCF_000317375.1 Microtus ochrogaster
ATTATTTAGACTTCTTGTGATAGAGTGTCTGACAAAACTTTTGTTCTCCATATTATTTGTTATATTTATTATTTGTTATTATTGTTTATAGTTGTAGTTAGTTTAGTTCTGTCTTATTTAGACAAAAGGGGGAGATGTAGAGAGACCCCGCCATTTGGGGCAGGACAGCCTCGGACAAATGTTTTTACTAATTAATTGGGACGCGCAGACACTGGAGCCCTTCCTGTTTCCAGTTTACGGTGGATCGCTAAACTCCGGGTGTGTGAGTGTGCTTATATATTAAAATTGTATCTTCTTGTACCCACTGACCTGGATTAATTAAATTCGCCTTCAGAAACCTATATGAAACAAAATTATAACAAAATATTTGATGTGGTATATCCTTCTGTATATATGTTGTTTTTTAAAAGTAGATTCAATAATCTAACCTTTTGTCTTATATCTATAATCTCTCTTTTTTTCAGAGTAGATTCAATAATTTACCCTTTTATCTTATCATATCTATATTCCTCTATTTTCTTTTCAAAACAAGAACTTTAAATCTAATTTCTTTTGTTTAGCTTTTTTTCAACCACTACCAATGATAACTTGTAACTAACCACATAAACAAAGTCAAGTATCCATAATCCATTGAACAACCAAGTACCACCCACTCAAACTTTTGGGCATCATATTCTTAAATTTACTTCCTGATGTCTGGTGGTGATGGTATCTTTAGGGGATTCTGAAAAGAAATTTTGGGTTGTCAAGTTTTTAGAGAGGTTGCTGTATCAGTTTTTGAGCATTCTAAGAATAATGGGAATGTGCAGCACTTGTCTAAAATCCTGGCTAGACCGGTCTGTTAGGCTGGATCATCTCAGATGGCCACCTTGAAATTTCTTTGAGTGGTTTGTAGTTCAAAGTCAATATTTAAGTGGTTCTATCAGATGAATGAAATCATACGAATCAGGTAAAATAGTTATTGTGGAGACCGATCTATTTCCTGGAAACTTTAGAGATTACTGTAGAAACATGCATTGCTCACTGTGGAAAACTTAAACATCACTTATATCAAAAGGGAAAGTTTGAATTTTTATAGACATGTATTAAAAAAAAGATACCATAGAGGCAAAAATAGGTATGGGGTTAGTTAGAATTATTGAAAGCAGAGTCTTGATAACCTTAATCTCTAAATTTTTATCTTTTTTTCTGTCACACAACAGATGACTGCTTTTTATAGTACCTTATACTATCCTTCCTAGAATCATGAGTTGATTTATGGTCCATTTCTGATACTACAGAATGATAATGGAGGAATGTTAATCTGGGTATTCCATTGCTGTAACAGATCAAAAATACATAGGTTTACTGCTATATTAGTCATATATGGCCTTAACCTGATGGTGGAAGATACAAAATAATCTGATACTAGTGCAGAATTGTGTATAATAAAGGGCTATATATTTAGGGGAGACTTACAGACCACTGTCCCAGATTATAAATCTGTGCACGAACATGGAACAGGAATAGAGTCTAGTAACTGAAAGCAAGAGCCAACAGCAAGAGAATGAGTGTATACTTTACAGCTACATTTATAGAATAAGAGACCATGCCCAAATGGGCTAGTATATTAAAGACTACTAGCTGAAGGTGCAGAACAGCACCTCCTATTTTGTTTCAATAAGAGAATTCCAAACCCTATACAAAACTCTATATACTAGGAACAGATATCAAGTATAAGATTAGAAAATCAACCAGCATAAATAATATTAAACAAGGAACATATGTTAAATGTTTTAATAAACTTTCTATCCTAGGAGTCTATGTCTTGTATTGGAAATCGCTTGGCTAGATCATAAGAGAAGGGTAACTAGGACTATCTAATCTTCAACCACATTGAACACTTGAGAAGGGAGATAATAGCAATTTAGTATGCAGGAAGTACAACCAAACAACTTCCAAAATGTGCAGTAGATGACTGAGACAACTGACTGTCTGAACAATCACCTAAAGTCTCATTTGTGATGTTGAAGTAACCAACTCTGGCTAATGCCTAGAATAACTAACTGACCATTTTTAGAGGCAGAAAAATTTTCAAAACCATCTTACCCTGTCTTGGCAAGATTTTAAAGCATTTTTTTTCTTATATCCTGCTTGTCCAGTCTAGACATCATGAACTTTGCCGTGGTTGAGGCATAGGCAGTTCCTTGCACAAAGGCCAGTTTTGCCAGGAAGAAGACAAACTCCAAGTGGAGTGTCTTTGGTTCTCAACATTCTCTCATGAAAACATCAGGGTTGCCAGGAGCCATTGTGTCTCATGTCAACAGAATAATAAGGTATTTAAATGTCATGTTCTACAGATCTTTGAAGTGGTTGAAAGTTACCTACCTATACAGAATACAATCTGTATCTATCTAAAGAACCTAATTAATCTGATTAAAAATATAACAAACATGAATAACTATTGACCTATAACACTTAATACCTACATAGCTCAAAGATTAAGACTTCATATCAGAATATTAAACAATCTTTAAACAACTGTGCAATAAAGGGGACAATGACATCAAAAAGTAAACAGTGTATAAATATCTTAATCAGAGGAAGAAATATATAATGCAAAATGATAAATGTATCCTAAAATTGTATCAATATACAAAATGTCCTGAAAGAGGTATGAACAATCATACATACAATATGGCAAAATAACTCCATAGGTGTACAAATACTGTAAACAGAAATAACAAATATAATTTGAACTTGTATCAATATACAAGAATTTATATCAGTGTAAATTGTCCATAAATAATAGCTCACAAGTACTCACTCTATTACTCACTATTATTGCTATTATTAATGTGAATAAGTTCATAGTAAATTACCTATTATCCCATTCAATCTTCTTTTTTTAAATCTCTAGGCCTACATAATTTTCACCTCAACTCCCAACTCTAAACAAATAATAATCAACCTCTAGAGGGTATCTCTTATTGTGAGGACATACTTTGTTGAAAGAGGTGATGTTGCTTTCTTGAATTGCTTCCTGCTGTCATGGGGGTGATGTTTTTTCTATGAGATCATGTAAAAGTAAAATGATGGTTAAATTTTAAGATTGTCTTTTTTGTATAATTACAAATGGTCTTTGAGAAGTCAAAAGGGTCATTTTGTTTTTCTGTTTTGAAGTTCCTATTTGGAGTTCTGGCCAGAAAGTTTAAGAAGGTGCATCATTTCCGCAGCTGCTACCAAAAAATAGTCTTATAGTAGTGTTATCAGCATCATGACTTCATATCAACCAGGCTGAGTCAGTGTTGTGAGGCCCCATCTTCTTCCTTGAAGCTTCAAAGATTACTGCAGAAAATCTACTGTTCATTGTATAAAACTTAAGTATTACTAATATAGATGTATGTTCAATGAAAGATATGATATAAATAAAATGGTCATGGAGAAAGTAAAATATTTCCTTTAAATATATCTTCTTTCTGTACCATACCAGATGGTTCTTGACATGAGACAGAAATTCTGATTTTTTTCTTTTAACAACATGCTTGGAATTTGAGAAGGATAACCATTCTCCAACTCCAAAGCCAGCTCTTATTATTAAATAGAGATGCATATGTGTCCTAGTAATCAAATTTTACCATGCAGATAATAAAGCATTATAAAGCAAATTTTTCTTTGCTTGTTGTTTCTTTCTGGATAGCTATCTTTTTATCTTTGGGTATCTAGATGTCTAAGTTCTCTCCACTCTTTGAAGATATTTTCCTTCAAAGACAAGAACAGAACCCTGCCCCAACCCTTATGAGGTTGTCTTACCACCTATATGATTGTCACCTCTGTGGATGAGCCGTCCTTTCTCTTTCTCAAGAGATTTCTCTTTTTCAAATTGAATCTTTATCAATTTTGAAGATATTCATAGCTTTTCTTCTCCTGTTGAAACAAGAGCAAAACCCTTCCTTGATGTATCACATCTCTGGGTTTCCATTGTGAGGTCAGGATATCCTTGAAAAATACTGGATGATTTATTTCAGAAGGTTTTTCTATTATTCAATGTCTCTCTGCTGCTGTTTTTCCTTTCTCATTAGCATTAAGAAAATTCAAGATTAATAAAGCATTCTGCAGTCTATTTTTTGTGGTATTTTTCATCCCTTTCTGTTTGTTTAGTATATCCTTTATAGTTTAATTTGATCTTTCTATAACTGCCTGACTTATAGGATTGTCTGATATAGCTGGAATATGCTTTATATTATAATAATCAAAAATGTTTCATTTTCTCAGACACATGTGCTGGACCATTGTCTGTCTTTATTTGTGTAGGTATACCCATGGTAGCCATAACTTCTAATAAATTACTGAATCTGCCTTTTCTGAGCTCAAGGAAGTTGCCCATTAAAAACCTGAATAAGTGTTAATGGTGTGGTATACATATTTTAGTTTTCCAAGTTCTACAAAATGGAACACACCCGTCTACCAGATTGCATTATTTTGAGTACTCTTTGCATTACTTCCCGCAGGTAGTGTTGTTTGGTTATAGAAAGAGCAAGTAAGACATCTCTTTATAATCTTCTTAGCTTTTTGCCATGTAATAGAAAACTCTTTCTTTAAACTTTTGCTATTGATATGATGTTTCCATAAAATTCTGGGGCCTTCAGCACACTACCAATCAATAATCAATCAATTTCTACATTACATTGTGCTAGAAGACCTGGTAGATCAGTATGGGATCAGATGTATGTTATGTATATGGGACAAAGCCTATTCCTGATTATAGCTTGAACCTGTATGAATAATGAAGTCAATTCTGTATAATCTGGTATAAATTCAGCAGTTTCAAATGTAAGACAACTCTTTCTGCATATTGTGAATCAGTAATTATATTCAGAGGTTCTTTAAAATCCCTTAGTACCATGAAAATAGCATATAATTCAGCCTCTTAGACAGGATTATAAGGGCTTTGTTCCACCTTACTTAATTCCTCTGATTTGTAACCTGCCTTTCCTGATTTATTTGCATTTGTACAAAATGTATGGACTCCAGTTATTGGTGCTTCATGTACAATTTGGGGAAGAAACCAAGTAGTTTTTTTGTATAAGGTTAATTATATCATTTGGGATAATTATTATTAATTTCTCTGAAAAAATAGAAAAAAAGTCTTTATCAAGATTCATTGTCTTCCCATAATTTTTAAATTTCATCAGCATTAAAAGGAACTATAATTTTTGTTGGACCTATACTTGCTAATTGACAAAGTCTCAATTTTCCTTTTATAACTAATTCAGAGACTTTTTCACATAAGTTTTTATTTTTTTAACTGGGTTAAGGGAGTAAAAAAATCCTTTATAAAATAATATCTTCCCTCTGCATTAAAACTTCTGTAAAAGAAATTCTGGAAGGTAATATGACTAGAATACAATTAAGATTTGGATTCACTTTATCTAAATATCCTTCCTGTAATTTCTCTTCAACGACCATCAATTCTTTTTCTGCTTCAGCTGTTAATTCTCTGGAACTGTTTAAGTCTTTGTCATATCTAATATTTTGTTTAAATGAACTATTAGGTCAGGTGTTATCCTAACAGCTGATCATAGACTGGAACTATCTCCTAACAATCTTTGAAGGACATTCAGAATCTACAATCAGCCCCTTATAATTTGTGCCTTTTGTGTTCTAATTTTCTGTAAACCTATTTTGTAATCTAGGTAATTTAAAGAATCTTCTATTTGTATTTTTTCAGGAGTAATTTGTAATTCCTATTTAGGTAAAACTTTTTTTTTTTACTTCTTAAAACATTTCTAAAGTATCTGCATTTGAGTCAGATGATAAAATGTTTTCCATATAATGATAAATCATAGACTTAGGAAATTGCGTATTATTTTCCATGGCTGATTTACAAAGTATTGACACAGAGTGAGACTATTGAGCATTCCCTATGGGAAGACCATATACTGGTATCTCCTAGTAGACTGAGAATTATTTTAAGTAGGCACTATAAGAACAAATTTTTTCTCTATTCTTTACTTGTAAAGAAATAGAGAAAAAACAATCTTTTAAATCAGTAACTATCAGAGGCTATTCTTTTGGTAATAGAGAATACAGAGGTATTCCAGACTTTAGTTGGCCCATAGGTTGGATAATCTTGTTGGCAGCTCTTAGATCTGTCACCATTCTCCATTTTTCTGATTTCTCTTTAACAAAAAATACATGGGAATTTCAAGAGATGGTTGCTTCTTCAATATGGTGAGCATCTAATTGTTCCTGTACAAGCTGTTGTAAAGCCTGCAGTTTGTCTTCCAATAAAGGCCATTGTTCAATCCATATGGGTTTATGAGTAAACCATTTTAAAGGAAAGTCTGTTAGTTCCTCTGAAGGTTTTCTAGTTGCTTTGTGTTCTTGTACAGCCTGAATAGCTGGTGATCTACTTTTATAATAATTTATCACATCCTTCTCAGAAACATGAGTTTTGGGGACTGCAGGAATGTTAACCTGAGTATTCCATTGCTGCACCAGGTCATGGACCAAGAGATTCACTGTAATATTAGCTACATATGTCCTCATCCTTCCTTTTTGTCCTTCTAACCCTATGAATTCAACCCATATCATGCTTTGTTTTACTTGAGAAAGGGTTTCAATTACTTGCAATTGAATATCTGCCTTCTGAAGGGGTCAATCTGGATGCTAAGATTCTGGAAAAAAATGATAATCACATCCACACCTGTGTCTAGTAATCCCTCAATTATAATATCATTTTTATGTATTCTTAGCTTTGATTTTTAATCATTTATAGAAGGCTGTCAAAATGTATGTTTCCTATTTCCTACTGGAGTTTTTGACTCATCCTCCAGAACAGTATTTTTTTTTTTTT
>NC_022010.1:45535272-45536169 GCF_000317375.1 Microtus ochrogaster
TGTTATTTTGGGCAAGGGGTTTTGCTTGTTTTCACAGACAATAAAAGCTATGGATACCATAAAAATTAATAAAGATTTGATTTGAACAAGACAGACCTCTTAATTAGAAGAGATGATTGTTTGTCAGGCAGCATAGCCATTTAATCTAAACTAGCCTATAAAACTAACAAATGCTTTTCATTTGATCACGCAAGACTTTCCAAAAAAGAACCTCCCTTAAATTAAAGTTGGTGAAGGGTTTAAGTTTCTGTTTTTCCAGGAGAATAATGGCATTCAACTAAAAAATATGAGGACCACTAGGCAAATGAGACATGTAAAGAACAAGGACAAATAATCTAGAAAAAATTGCCCCAAGAAAAAAAGAGTAAATTTATCTGTTGGTATATCACATTCAAACAAGATAAAATTTCACAAATCTTCCCAAAAGTATGATTTTGCTTTTCTCTACATATATGCAGTACAAATGGTCTTTTTGTAGTCCAAGTCCAATTAAAGATTAAAGCTGACTTTGGAGTTTGATTTTGACTCTCTCTCTTTCTAAACACAAGAATACTTGTTAAATAAGATAGAAAATTGCTGCCTCATGTCAGAAGAACAATCTGATATGGGACAGAAGAAAAACCAAAATTAAGGAAGTATTGCATTGCCAATAACCTAATAATCCATTGGTTTAAACTGACTCTTTAACATCTTATTTTAAAGTATAAAAATCTCAAAATTTATAATATATATTAAACTTCTTGTCATGATATTAATGGTCATACTAATTTTAAAATACTGCTTCATCTACTCCCTATACAAGATTCTTGGTTTGAGTCCCTATTAGTTTTCTACAATGAATCATGATAATGTCTAATAGTGATCTTTGAAGTCTTCCAAAGAGGATGGGGCCCCATA
>NC_022010.1:45537143-45538807 GCF_000317375.1 Microtus ochrogaster
TGGGTTTTTGATCCTACTGCACGTACTGGCTTTGGGGGAGCCTAGGCAGTTTGGATGCTCACCTTACTAAACCTGGATGGAGGTGGGCAGTCCTTGGACTTCCCACAGGTCAGGGAACCCTGATTGCTCTTCTAGCCGATGAGGGAGGGGGACTTGATCGGGGGAGGGGGCGGGAAATGGGAGGCGGTGGTGGGGAGGAGGCAGAAATCTTTAAAAAATAAATAAATTAAAAAAATAAAAAAAGAAATAACACTCAATATTACACTTCATTTTTTCCATACTCTTTTGATTATTACTGCATGAAAGGTTATTTTCTTTATATGTATATAATGTGATACTTAAGTATTTGGTAAAAGTGCTTCTGGTGTGTAATTATGGCATGAATAAAAAAACTGGGAACTAAAAAAAAATAAAAGCAATGACTAGTTTTAAATATTTTACACTGGATTGAACTTTGAAGATTGTATACAATTTTTGTATACTGATAAAAAATTAGATTAATTTTGTTAAAACATTCTACATGTGTTTTTAATCTTGCTCAAGGTATTGTACCCATACAGTTCATTTAACAATGTAACTCAAATTTTAGCTCTTGAAAGTTATTATTATCAAGTATTTAGAATAATAAGTAAATGGAGATTAGTAGTTAGTCACCTATTATAATCAAACTTGTAGTCATTTTAGTTATGTTTTCTGGTTCAAACAGATATATTTTAGGTACACAGGTTGTCTTCAAATGCTTCATGCAAGTACAGAATATGGCATTTAATATGTTTTAATAACAAAACTTCTTTTTAAGGACAATGAGGCATTTCTGCTTTTGGCAGCATCAATCTATGTTAGAGAAGATGATGGGCATCAAGGAAACTCCATATAGAGAGTAATTGCTATGTGGCAAATGTAAGCCACTGGGCAGGAAATGGCTCTTGCCTTGACTGCTGACAATATGCTAATTTTACAAGAAGGACACAAAACAAAGTGATTGGCAAATCTTGTCAAGAAAAGGCAGGGCAGTACTTCAAAAATTCTCCTACATAAAAATGTCTGTACAACATTCTTGGCCTTTAAGCCAAAGATGAATGTCCCAGTGTTGCATAGGAAACCTGGGTGACTGACCAGTGAGTCACCTCTTTCTGTCATTTCTCACATATTTTGGAAGTTGTTTGCTCATACTTCCTGCTTACTTATATAATATTATTTCCCTTTTGGATCTCTGAGGGAAATGAAGGTTTGATAAGTAGAGTTTTTATTGCTTACCAGACACATAAAAGAAACTAAAGAGGTATAAAGTGTATAAGGTTGAGAGAGTTCAATAATAGTTTTGAATGGTAATGTAATTCGGTATAAGATTTTGAATTTACCAAGACAGGTTTGGTTTCATGAGATTCTCAATAGGAAGATGGAGTCAAATACGTTCATGATGGTTTCAGTGGGCAGTGCAAAACATGAATTATATCTCATATCAGGTAACACTTATTCAGTAATTGTCAGCTATCAGAGAGTAACATTTCTGTATCAATGACTACCTTTTGAAACCATTGTTGGCATTTTCTACCAGCTTTGTTTAATTGAAAATTATTTCTATTAGAATCAGTATATAATAACAAGCTAACAACAATTTGTGAAAATGCCTTAGGAAAGTGAATACAAGAAAAAATTCTAAA
>NC_022010.1:45540392-45541926 GCF_000317375.1 Microtus ochrogaster
ACTGTTGGCAAACACCAAAATGACAAAAATGTGTGTGTCAGTGCAAGCAAGCTTCAGCAATGGGAACAAGTCACATATGAAATGATCAATGACATTGGGTCCACAGAAGGGCAATTGCAAAGTGAAGACAATTTGTATGGTAGAATGTAAGAGTCCTCCCGCCCAGGCCACCTCTACCAGAACACCACAGAGTCTCCTGTTCATAATGGAAGAGTAGTGCAGTGGCTTGCAAATGGCCACATAGCGGTCATAGGCCATGGCTGCCAGGATGATGACTTCCACTGCAGCAAAAAAGTGTGAAGCAAAGACCTGTGTCATGCAACATTCAAAGGAGATGGTCTTCCTCTCATAAACCAAATCTGCAATCATCTTTGGTGTGACAACAGAAGAGACACATGCATCCAGGAATGATAGGAATGCCAAGAAGAAGTACATAGGGGAGCTCTGCAGTGCAGGACTGTAGATAATGGTCACCACAATCACCATGTTACCCACAACAGTTGCAAGATAGACCAATAAAAATAAAAGAAATAATATTTTCTCAATATGGGGATTCTGTGAAAGTCCCAGGAGTATAAACTCAGTGACAAAACTCTGGTTTTGCATAATTTTATAGAGGACTTTTAAAGAAAAATATATGAAATCTGCAATTACAAGAAAAATAAATCTTGAAAATTTAGACTAAAGCTTCAACAATATGTTTCATCTTTATGTAAAATTATCTTGATTGATTTTATTACTACTCAAAACAATGATGGGGACAGGTTTTTTTAAAAAAAAGTTTTGTTAGTTATAGCATAAAATTGAGGTAGAAACCATTGAATAATTTAAAATAGTCACAAGTTTTAATAATTTTGAATAAAACCATTGTGATAGAGAATTCCATTTTGAATTTTCAACTTTTGTCAATTTCTAAATGTTTATTGTAATAAAATACTTAAATTCAATTGGAAACCATACATTAATAATAAACCGAAGACTAAATATTATTAATTGTGTTTGTCATCTGCAATCCACAAGGCTATGCTGAGTCATCTGCAGTGGTGATTTGATGCTCTATCTACCAAGAGAGAAGATAAATGTACTTTTAAACAACATTTTAAATGTTTAAATGTTTTGTTTTACAGCATGAAGCGTATTAGATTTCACATCAAGTAATCTGCTCTTCATAACTCAGAAAGTTTTATACAAAGATAGCTGCCATTAACATGATTCTAATATTAATTTTTTAAAGTCATCAATTTTCTGTGTGTCCAGAGCTTATAAAAATGATGCTGTTGTCTTAGTAACTGAAAGGAATCAAAAAATGAGACTGGGCAAAACTCAGTTTCCTAGTCAAAATATGCGACATATACAAAAGTTTTTAAAAAATTTTAAGTTCAAAGAAATAAGATGTTAAATTTGGATTTTAAGAAAAACCATCCATGATCTCTTCTGGGAATCAACAAGGTAAAATGGTAAAAATATTCACTATTCAGATAGCACACTCACCTTTCCTTGGGGAATAAGACTAAGGAGGTCTGGTACTGCAGAG
>NC_022010.1:45542706-45546744 GCF_000317375.1 Microtus ochrogaster
TCACCATTTAGCTTAGGATGACCTTAAACTCCTGATCCTTTCTCCTCTATAATCAAAAGCTGTAATTAAAACATTCTGTAATTATACCTAGACAATTCACAATTTTTTATCAAGATATTCTTCAGACTACATATGAGTATTTATTTCAAGATTATTTTAAAGACATGGTGAAGTGAAAACTGAATCACTCAAAAGACAAATGTCTTCTCAAAATTTAAAAGTTATATTAATTATAATGAAATCAGGTTATTCCAGCAATACTTTTAGAAAATACATCAGCATCAGAGGTGTTTGAAAACCACAAGTCTGTTTATCTTTCTATTAGTAAACTCAGTCTTCATATTATATCCTAAAAGTAAAATCAGTAATAATCCAGTGTCAAGTCAAAACACAGAATTATCTAAAATGCTCCTAACAGGGATAATTGTAGATAACAAAACTACAACTCAGTATTATATCACATGAGTGAAACACTATTAACATGAAGACCTCAAACACAAAACATTTTCATAGTTAGCTACATCAGAAATTCAAGAAAAATTACAAGGCCATTTAGTGATAGTGTTACTATACTTTACAATATAAAAATGAATGATAAAATTATATATCTTATAATATATAAGTTGCAACTATTATGGAATATTTCAAATTTATCATCAAAATTACAACCCACAAAAAATAATTTTCTTTGAAGTTTTGAAAAGGTTGTAAAGTTTGTATGCCATTCACCATAGTAGTGAACTCATATGCTGACAGTATAACATCTCATATTAATGTTTTGAGCAATTATAATTTTGCCTTAGTTGGCCATAATGAAGAGAAAACCCTATCCCACCCCTATACAATCTTGATTTTCAAATCCATATATTCATACAAGGACCAACTCACTCTACTAGAATTCTTCCTGAAATATCTCATGCCCTTCTTACCCCTAAAAATCACATAGTTGAACATTCAAAGGCTGTTCCTGATCTTTTCCATGTCTACCACAAAAGGAACTGTGGTCTCTGTGCCATCTCCTTGTGGAGTGACATTGGGAAGTCTTCCTTGTATTCAACTGTGCACATTTCCCCACTATTCCCTTCCCATGTTTGATAGCATGAAAATTAATTATCATACCAATCTGTGTATTTAAGCACCATGCACCAAACAACTGAACCACTGGAGCATATTCAATCTGTATAAAGATAACAAGATTTCTTTGTTAATACAAAATGTGAATGACATTCAAATCAGCCGTAGGGACTAGCAGAAATATCATTCTAGGAAGCTGATTTGACTATATTACAAAATAATGTTATCACCAATGGTAGCAAATAAAAATCTTACAAGCAATTATCTTTATGATAAATTTCACTCAGGAAGCCACTCATATTTTTATTTCATACTGTTAAGTACCAATAAAATATTGTTCATTTATAAATATAGCTATGGAAACTCCTTTCAGCAGCTCTCTAAGAAATACTTTCTCTTTGGGTAACAATGTATTTCCTCTCTTCATGACTGCTCTGCAGAGTCCCCTACATGTCCAAACATTCATTGTCTTGCTATTTCTGAAATGTAGGAGAATAGACATTCCACTGCTTCTTATCAGTTCCTTCAGAACTGATTCTGAAACCTCTCTTTGAATGACTTGGTAATTTGGACACTTAAGGTTTCAGGCCAGGACTAAAAACACTACAGCAGTTCTGAACTTCATCTAAGATTTTTTTTTTTTCTGAGGTAGAAACCTAGTGCTTGGGAGAAATTAAGTTTACTTAAATTGTGGTATTCATTTTGTGACCTTACTGAGTCCATAATGCCTTTCGTGAATCATTTGTTACTGTGTAGCAGTGTAAAAAAGTACATTTATATTTGTTTGCAATATTGTATGGAGTTTAGCACAGCACTTCAATGTACCATGACTAGTGTTGTTTATTCAATCTCAAAGCCTATCACATTTTTACCAAAATATAGAAAAGGCGATTTTTTTATTCACTCTAATTAAATATACTGTTAGAAAAGCAAATAAGATAGTATTGCAAAGATAATATAAAATGCAAAGCATTGATACTTTCTACATTACTTGATTTCTATATAGAGATTAAAAGGTGAAATATGCTTCATCACATTAAGCATGAAAAAAATAAGAGTCAAGGGAAGAAGAAATGCTGAGCAAGAAAGCAAACAAGGATCATCACTGAAAGGAGGGAAGGTGAAAGAAAGGAAGGAGGAGGGGAATGAAAGAAAAAATGAAAAAAGTAAAGGGAAGGAAGAAAAATCTTTATTGTTCAACAACTACTATTTATTAGGTGTTACTACTTTTAAGTGCTATATTTTAGACTCCTCATATTTTACTTTTACTAAAAATTCTTCATGTTTGGATTTTGGTCATAAAATTGACATTTAAAAAAAGGTATAGGCAAGCAGTGCCCTTAAAAACCCATTTATGAAGTAAAAACCTCAATGTTTTCATTAATCACATAATGGCCTGAGCAAAAACAAACAAAAAAAATTAAAGTACTTTTTCACAATCAAAAACCCATCTCTAAAATTGTAAAATTGTGTTTATGAGTCTTACCATGTGATTTTTTGGTGAAAACTCAGGAGATTTCCAGTGATTATTCTTTATTGTGATATTCCATTAAGGGTTGACAAAAGGCAATGTTTATAGTCAACTCTTCCTTCCCACCTAAGATCTACACTTTAAAGAAGGAAAGTGCTCTTAATGTTCATCTCATATAGTCTTAATCACATTTTAAGAATAAAGGAAAGTAAATCCCTCCTTAACTGCAACTGGAATTTAATTTGAGTTTCCTGAGAGGTGATCTCCCTCTGAGACTTTGCTCTCCTAGGGTTTGAACAATTTCATGCCCCGTTAGTATTGCATACTTTTTTACTAGGTAGAATGTTCCTGCTTCTATTTACACAAAAAGTCATCCTGAAGAAACACTTCAGGGCATTTTATTTATGATGTTTTTGTATACCACCCTGTCAAGTGACAGAATAGTTGTATAATGGATGGGATACAGTGTCTATGTGTAGAATTTAAGTTAAATTTCTGTATGTTTTTTCCATTGTAACAGATGATTTCTTGTAGCCCAAACTTTGGGAATATAATCCATTAAAATGGGGTGTCATAACTACCACCATAGCTAGAAGTGAGTCATGAAATGCTAGAACCAGTTATGAAATTTGAGGATTATACCAGAACAAAAAGTCCTCTTAGATGCTGAACCATCTCTCCAGCCCAAGAAGTTTGTGTTTACAATAGTAAAAATTATTGGAATCTTTTAAAGTTTAATACACAATAAAATGTTGAATCATAATCAGGGATTTACAAGCACTGGGATATGAAGATGGCATCCTTCCCTTGTAAAATGTACCCAGAATTCTATAATCTTCTAGTTATATAAAATTCAATTTTAATATATTAAATGTGAAATTTTAATAATGTCTTGGTTTAGCTTATATTCCTGGGATAAAAATAATGGTCACATTGAACTTGGGAAAGTAGTCATTTATATGACTTTCCCTTCCACATTATTTTCCTTCACAGAGGGAAGTTGTGGTAGGAAATCTAGCAACCTGGAGGTAGGAATTCAAGTGACCTTGAGGTAGGAAGTGAAACAGAGACCAAGGAGGAATAGTTCTTCCAGGCTTGAATGCCTGGAGAGCTCCATTTCTTTCTTATACACCCAAGGACCACGTGCCCAGGAATGATACCTTTCTAGATCAATTATCAATCAAAGAAATACCCACAGACTAGCCTGGAGGCCAATATGATGGGGTCGTTTCCTAAATTAATCTTCTATCTGCTCAGGTGACTCTATCTTGTTGCAAAAAAATAACCAATCAAGCAAATGGGTTCTAAAGTTGAACAGCTTAATTTCATTGTAAATATCTTTCACTTTTTTAGTAAGATTTATTCCAAGATATAGTTTTATTTTTATTCATTCCCTTATATCTTTTTGTTGCTGTTGTTGCAGGTTTGTTGTTTATGTTCAGGAAAGTTACTGATATTTTTGTCTCTCTATATTGTGTTCTGCTACTTTAATA
>NC_022010.1:45548209-45549515 GCF_000317375.1 Microtus ochrogaster
ATTTTAAATCTGTTTGCTCTGGCTTCTATTTTCATATTTACTATGTCACTGTTATTGCAAAGCTGTGGCTAGGACAGTAATGTCCCACGAGCATTCGAGTACAGCAAGAAGTGCTTGTGGGGCATTATCGGTTATTTATTTAATCAGGGTCCAAGAACTCACTGGAATCAGATAGTTGCATCATTCAAGAAAAATTACAGCTGATCTCAAGCATTTTATTGGTTGAAAAAGTAACTCGTGTTTTCCTCCAGACATAAATGGACCCACCTTAAAAAATAGTGATACGTAGAGATTAGCTTCTGGCTCTCTCTCTCTTTCTCTCTCCTCCTCTCACCCTCCTCACTTCTCTCTCTGCATTTCTAGGTTCTGAAGTGCCAATATGTCACTTAGAAACCTGTTTTCTCTTGGAATAGTTTATATATTTTTCATGTCCAAATACACATTTATTTTGTCAACCAAAGTTTTAAGTGAAACACAGCATTAATAGAAAGCAGTCAAATAGTTGAAACATTTCAAACGTGTAATTAAATAAATGAGAGAATAAAATTGAACTACCTTTATTTCTATTTAACAATGACGAGTAGCCAATCCAGAATAAAAATAGGAACCTAGAAACATATTCACTTTTCCACTCTTGCTGTCTTCTGTGTCAAATGATGTTATTTCTTTATGAAAGTTAATATTTTATTTGCCCAATAATTCTTTACATTAATAGTGTATTTTTATTTGTTATATTGGTGTGTGTGTGTACGTGTGTATATGTGTGTGTATGGTATACATGTAGTATACATGCAGGGTGAATGGTGTTTGTATCTGTGAAAATTCATGAAGAACCAAAATAAGGGACTGACTATGAGCACTTATTGCATTTTACCTTATTTTCTTAAGGATAAAGTCTCTACTGAAACTTCAACTTACTCTTTCTTGAATATATCTGCAGCAAAATAAAACTCTGGGATCTATAAATCTCCTATTTACCAACACTAGGATGAAATGTACTTCCATGCTCAGATTTTGACATCAGTTCTGGAAACTCTTATCCACATGTTGATATAGAAATTTCCTTAATCATTGATTCTTCTCCCAAACACTGTGAAAGTAACATTAAAATTTAACAAATATCACTTTCAATCTCTTCCACATTTTTCTGATGGCATTTATCATTTCCTTATTCCTAAACGTGTAAACCATAGGATTTAGCAATGGCGTTAGGACATTGACAAATATAAGTGTGTTTTTCTCAAAAGAGAATGCAGATGTATTCCGAGCATATATTAATATGCATGGAACAAGAAACAAAACCACA
>NC_022010.1:45551380-45563964 GCF_000317375.1 Microtus ochrogaster
AAAACTTTTTCATAAAGGACTTAACTGTCCATCTCCAAGTCACTGTAAAAGAAGTCAAATTAAAAATGTGAAAATGTTGCTGATAGTCAAATGCCTTAAACGTTGTAGGTATAATTTATTATCTTGAAAACATATCTGCGTCATGGTAAGCTCCTCCATAGAAATTAAGGGAATATTCCAGATCTTGAGTTGATTTTCCCTCTTACAACTTTAAAGGCCATTTGTTCTCTCTCTTGTCTATACAGCTGAAATTTGTTAGAAATAGTATTTTAGTGTGTGAATATTGATTGGTTTTTACATGCATACATATAAATATACATACAGACATTACAATTTTTTTAAAAATTTGTGAGTAAAAATGATGCTGCTATATTGAAAGTAAAAACTGTGGCAATCTTAATGACAATAATTAAAATAGAACAGAAAAATTTTACTTTCAATAGCTACACAATTCATTAGATATGGAGATCTTGAGTTGGTGCTTATTTAGAATTTTCACTCCTATGTTTAAGTATCTTTTGTATGAAAACATACTCTGCAAGCTGTAAAAAGGGAAATGTAAACAATAGACCACAAAACATTTTTCTAAAATGGTGTGCTGCCTGAAAGATATGCTACAGCAGTGGTGGCACAAAGCTTGTGGAAGACACCAACCAACAACTGATTTGACTTGAACCCCATTCCATGAGATAAAACCCATGCTGACACTGCTTAGGGAAACAAAGAACAAGTCAGCCTCAAACATTTTATCTACAATGGTGGCTGCTTACAAGATATGCCAGGACAATGGTGGCACAAAGCTTGTGGGAGAAATCAACCAATAAAAGATTTGACTTAAAGCCCACTGCATGAGATGGAACCCATTTCCAATATTGCTTAGGTGACCAGGAACCAGTGACTATATAGTGCAGAGACCTAGGGTAAATCTAAATAATACTAGTCTGGTGTGGGAGGTCCATCTGTCTGTGTGTTGCTTTTCTTGGTTAATGAATGAAAAAACTGCCTTGGCCTGTTAATAGGGCAGCACTTAGGTAGGCAGCGAAGATGGAAATGAATGCTGGGAGTAAGAAGGGTGGACTTAGGGAGAAGCCATAGAGCTGCCAGAAACAGACCCTGGGAATTTTACCCGGTAAGCCTCAGCCTCATGGCAATACACAGATTAATAGAAATGGGTTAAATTAATATGTAAGGGTTAGCCAATAAGAAGCCAGAGCTAATGGGCCAATCAATGATTTAATGAATACAGTTTCTGTGTTGTTATTTTGGGGTTAAGTTAGCTGGGCGGCTGGGATAAACAAGCTGATCCCCCTTGCAACACTAGTTAAGTGAATTTTTAAATGTAAATTTTGCTACTCATAGTATATAAATAGTACCTTATTCAGCTATCAGAAGAGAAGATTCCTCTTACAGCAGATGGGAACAAATACAGTGATCCACAGACACACATGAAGCAGGGAGTAGGAAACCTTGGAAGATTCTGCCCTAATTGGATGTCTCCATCAAATCCATCCCTTCGTAGCTAAGGGTTACATGAAAAAAAGAAGCAGAAAGAATGTAAGGACCAGAGGAAAAAGAAACCTTTAAATCCACATGAACAAAGATCATATGAACTCAGAGTCTGAAGCATAATACGCAAGGACTGCATGGGTCCGCACCAGGTCCTCTAGACATATATTATGACTTCCATTTTATTTTATTATTCCTAGAAAAACTAAAAACTAAAAATAAATTAATGGAAAGATCTTTCTAGGAGGCAAGGATGGAAGGAGTTTGCACTATAACAATAGTTATTTTAGCACTGTGGACACTTTAATAATTATTGATCATGAAGTACTGTTCTTTGATTTCTTCATGTAACATTTTAGTCACTGAATAAAACACCAAATGTGGTAATAAAATATCTAAAAAGAGAAATAATATGAGACCAAGTTTTATAGAACTCTCACAAGAATAGATGGTTATGAAGTGAAAGATGTATAATTTTGTTGAACACAGTAGGCTGCAGACAATACCTAAAAATAAATCATTTTATCAAAAATTATTTTTTTTATTAAAGCACATGATATGCTTACTTTGCTTCCCTAAGTACATCTGTGAAAAAATTGAAGATAGCCTTCTTGTCATTCATTTTTAGCCATGGTTTTCTGTTTGTTTCCATTTCTTCTTTCCACATCTAAGGGACTGAAGGAAATCAGCTCTGGCAGTGGGGGTGGAGGATGTTATCTCTGCTTCTGGTGTGGTGTATTCACCATGGTTGCTAAAAAAGCAATCATAAACTCAGATTCTAAATATCTTCCTCTCACTGCAACTGACATTTAAAGAGGTTTCCCTTTATGCCATGAGTCTGTGAGACTCATTTTTAGTTCTCCCAGGGTTTGTAAATATTCAGGTCCCTTGATAGTCAATGATGCAATTTTGTAAAACTTTCTACCTGTATCCACGCTTATAATATTTATAAGTATATCTACTATTAGTATAGTTTTTGTAATTTGGAGAGGGTTTCATTTGATAATAATTTCACATACCATCATATTCAGAAAAGAGTAGATTGTCTACAATGAATGGAATTCAATGTTTCTGTGCATAAACTAAGCAAAAGGTCTTGTGTCAGAAAAATCTGTCTTTAAGGAAAATGTTCATTGTTTTGTTAAATACTATTAAAGACTGCTCAGTTAAGTATATTTTAGTACTTTTATAGACAGTAAAGTATAATTATGTTATGTATAAACACATGTGAAACACAAAATATTAGAAAACCTTTTTAATCTCAAAGAATTCTTGTGCTTTATACTTACTTATTTTTCACAGTTCTACATACTTACCCAAAGAAATATGATCACATTGGCCACCAATATTTCCTCCTTCACTTCCCTTTAATGCCACCATCTTCTCATTATCATCATTTCCCCCTGATATTTATACTTATTATTGACCACTGAGTTTGATAAGGGAGGCTTCTGTGAGCATGGTTGGAGCTTGTTTCCTAGACCATGGGCACCTTACCCAAGGGTACATATGGGAAGAAAATACTATGAACTTGGCATATAACTCCAACTATCGATAACTTTTCCAGGAGGAGTAGGGCTTCATGATATGATCTTAAATCAGTGATAGACTGTCCTAAGGCCGAATTTCAAATTAGTCATGCCTTGGTGTCCACAGAGATGTTTGTTAATGATAGTAATGTCTATACTATGTCTATCAAACAACTTCTTATAGCATAAGTCTCCATCCTCTAGGAATAAGCGTATTACAGTTAAACACTAGAAAATGTTTCAGTCAAACACAAGAGACATTAGGTGGAAGCACATGGGAGGAGTAGCGGGAGGCAACAGAGAATATGTTGGAGAAAGTAAATGGAAGAGGAAAATAGTGTAATTATGTTATTAAGAAATTTAAAAAACACAACAGAAGCAATAAAAAAGAAAAGAAAAAAGAAAATGGGGCAGAATATTAAAAGCTACTTAAAATTTTTTCAGATCTGTTCTTGGTTCTAGAACCTTTAGGTTATCAAATGTTTCCAAAAATATATAATCTCAGATTTAACAGCTATTGGTTCTAACAGCAATATGTATTATTGTAGTCTAGAGGGCATTGTTGTTGCCTCACAAAGGCTTCCTGGAGAGAGCACTGAGTACAATAGGAGATTCCAAGGAAAACAAAGGCCTACATTTACCTAAAAATTAAGTACATCATAGCTTCCTTTTCATGTTATAATTAAGATGTTGATTTGTGTTAAGCAAAACAGTGTCATTTTATTTTCAATATAACAATTTCCAAAGTTTGTTTTAAAGCATTCACAGAAGTGTATAGCAGACTGAAGTTTTACTATTTATTACAAGGGATATAATTTCAAATCGATTAAAAGATAATTGACCTGACACAAGTTCCATTTGAATTGAACCTTGTAATAGTAAAATCATAGTAGTTGAAAATTAAGTTAAATATAAATAAAATCTCGTATTTAGATTATACAACTATATTCAAGTTTTCTTCACAATCTTGCTACTGAATGCAGAGTAAAGCAGAATCAAGTGAATCCATATGAATGATATGATTGGATCTTCTGTTCTATTTTACGTTCATCTGAAATTACATCAAACTCAAGGGTGTAAGGGTGAGGTAGTAAGTGATCAGTCTTACACTGGATAATTATACTTCTCCTACACCATTGCCAATGCTCACAGAACCATATGGGAGAAAAAGGGGGAAATGTATTAGCCAGGGAATAGGAAGAAGGGCACTGAAATTTCTCCTAGGCTTGATGTAGCCATTACTGTGGTTATTACAAAAAATAAATTCCAGGTCTAAATGTAGAGATCATTTCCAGGACCCTATCATATTGAGAAAGTATTCGCCCTTGAAGTCCCTAGGAGATGAAAAAAATATTCTTTGCTGAGAATCTGGCCACTAGTAGATTACCCATGACCTAGTAGCTGGCACCATATACGTGTGCAAAAGGACAATGAGTGCATATGAATTCAGCTGATTTTCAAAAAGGAAGAGACTTGTCATGTTAGGTAGGGCATGTGATAGTTGATATTGGAGAAATTTGAAGAGAGGAATAAATATAGAAAAGATCGTGTTTAATTGTATACATGTATGTACGTATAGAATCTTCATAAAAAAATAAAAATGTGTTAAAATTAGGACAAATACAATGATCATTGACTAGAAAAGAATCATTCACTTCTTTTTCTCAAATAGGCAAAAAATAGCTTTAAGTGTGATATAGACAAACTAAGAGACTGATCAAATCTATGCTGTATTTTCTCCTTTATTGTCTTTAAGGTATCAGGTCATATGTTGAAGCCATTGATCCAGATGGATTGAAGTTTTCTGAAAAATTTAGTGAAGAGTTCTAGATTCATTTTTTCCATATGACTATTATATTATACCAACATCATTTGTTGAAGGCACTATATTTTCTTCAATTGTTGGCTTATGACAAACATCAGTTAGTTGTAATATAATAAGTTTATATGTAGATATTCAAATCTATCCAGTTATCTATATGTCTTGTTTTCATGCCAGTACTATAAATTTTATTATTATATCTGTGTAGAATAATTTGAAATCTGGATGCTGATACCTTAATCCACACTTTTATTGGTTTTGTTATCTAGAGTATTTGTCATAAGAAGCATAACAGTTTTTTTTTTCAGTTCCTCTGAAAAAATTATGAGTATTTTGATAGGAACTGCATTGAATATGTAAATGGATGAAATTAACAAAAATCATCCTAAGTGAAGTAACCCAGATCCAAAAAGACCAATGTGGTCTATATTCTCTTGTAAGGGAATGTTAGCGTTAATCTTTCAATAGGCATGCTAAATCTGTATAACCACAATAGTTAGGCACAGAGTGATAGAGTAAGAGACTATTGGGAAAGTAAGGTCATTTAGAATATAGAGAATATATAAATATGGAGAGATGGGATGGAATGGATATGAGGCCTAAATGAAGAAAGGAAGAGGAAGGGGGAGTAAGGGAAAGAATATGTAATTGTAGAATCTTTATACAAGTTAAGTTTTCTCAGTGATCACATGCTTTACATCATCAAAACAGTAAAAGTTTAAGAAAACAATTTGGATTAACAAGAAAAAATTCTTATCAGATTTTTAAGCATTGTGATAAATGCTCACAATATTTACCTATACCTCATCTGGGAGTAAATCCTCAAGGCCTAATCATTTATGCCAAATGGATCTTACTCATATTTCGAATTTGGAAAATTAGGATATGTACATGTGCCAATTAACAGATACTCAGGTTTCTTAATAACTCAGGTATTCCTTATAGTTCTCAAGAACAAGGAGTTGTGAAGCATGTCCGCAACTCCTTGAAAACACAACTTCAAAAGATAAAAATTGGGAAATTATGCCCTCAATCTCCACATAGTGCCTTAAACCATGCTCTTTTTATCCTAAATTACATGAATGTGAATTTCTGTGAGCAATTTGCAATGGATAGATTTTGGCATGATTGCATCAGAGTTACCTTTGCTAAAGCAAAATGCAAAGACTCTTGCATGGATTGCAAAAAGAACCTGACCCTGTTTAATATAGCGTTGAGGGTATGTTTGCAATATTTCATAGGATAATGAACCTCAGTGGCTGCCAAAACATCTGGTCTGGTGTGTGCAGCAGAAGAATGCCAGCCTGATGACTCAGTTAATACTGAGGCCTCCCAGAGGAATTGGAGTGAAATTGTTGAATCTTCATTCCTGATGCTCTTATGTCATCATACCACTGTCTGAGAAGGAAAGGAAGATCTCAGTGAGGGTTGGTGATTACAAGTTTTCCCATAGAACTGCTACAAAAATTTCTGGACCTCAGTGAGTCCTATTTACTTTGGAATTAGCCAAATAATGTTGACTGTGTGTCTATTCATGGATCTACAACATATCTTGGGGCACAGAATTTAACTTTGTCAGTAAGGTGTTCAATCTGCTGTTGAAATAAATGACCTTAGATCTGGGACCTCAGAAATTTTCCCTTTAGGGGAAAGAGACTTGTTAAGGTTTTCCTAAGACATCATGAATTTGTGAAACTAATTCTTAGTTCCCTGTAGGCCCATATTTCTATATGGTATGGCAGCCAGGTTGTAAAGCCATAGTCAGTATCTGAAGTGGCCACATAACCTTCCAGACAGGCTGTCACTAACCTAAGGAAAAGTCAGGATGTTGTTTTGCTCTTTTCTTTGTAATTTGAAGGATGCCTGAAAAGAATTGCTAATTCAGCCTACTTGACAGAGCTAGCATACTGGCCAGGAAAACATAACAGAAAGCACAGGTAGTTGTGGACATGACTGAAAAAAAATGATAATCTCATTGGACGCTGAAAAATGCTTTGTCAAAACTGAATATCCATTATGATAAAGGTGTTAGAAGGATCAGGGATACAGGAAAAATATCTAAACATAATAAAAGCAATATAAGCCAAGCAGACAGTCAACATCAAGTTAAATAAAGAGAAGCACAAATCTATTTCACTATTTCACTAAAGTCAGGAACAAGGCAAGGCTATACAGTCTCTCCATATCTATTCAATGTAGTTCTTGAAGTTCTAGATAGATCAATAAGACAACAAAAGGACATCAAGAGGTCTCAAATTGAGAAGGAAGAAGTCAAACATTCTCTATTTGCAGATGATATAATAGTATACATTAATGACACCAAAATCTCTGTCAGGAAAGACCTACAGCTGATAAATACCTTCAGTAATGTGGAAGGATACAAGATCAACTCAAAAAAATCAGTAGCCCCCTAATACAAATGAAAGCTGAGAAAGAAATCAGAGAAACATCACCTTTCACAGTAGCCACAAACAACATAAAATATCTTGGTGTAACACTAAACAAAAAAGTGAAATCCCTATTTGACAAGAACTTTAAGACTTTGAAGAAAGAAATTGAAAAAGATATCAGAAAATGGAAAAATCTCCCATGCTCTTGGATAGATAGGATCAACATAAAAATATGAATTCCTATAAAAAGCAAATTCAATGCAATTAGCATCAAATCCGAACACAATTCTTCACAAACCTCTAGAGAACAATACTTAATTTCATATGAAAATCTAATAACTAAGAATAGCCAAAACAATCTTTCACAAAAAGGAATTTCTGGAGGCATCACTATCCCTGACATTAAAGCTCTATTATAGAGTTACATTAATAAAAAGAGTGTGGCATTGGCATAAAAACAGGTTGACAAATGGAATCAAATTTAAGACTAGAAAATCAATCAATGAACGACTGATTTTTGATAAAGAAGCTAAAATTATATAATGGAAAAAAACCAGTATTTTATGTTGGACAAAGGAGACGCTTATTCATTCCGGCCACTCAGAATTGAAATAACCACACAGAAACAGTATTAATTAAATCACTGCTTGGCCCATTAGCTCTAACTTCTTATTATCTAACTCTTACAAATTAATTTAAACCATCTCCATTAGTCTGTATATCACCACAAGGACGGGCCTACCAGCAAAATTTCAGCACATCTATCTCTGGTACCAGTTCCATGGCGTCTACTGACTGCCCTCCTTTCTCCTAGCATTCAGTCCAATTATACCTGCCTACATAAGTTTTGCCCTATCAACAGGCCAAGGCAGTTTCTTTATTCATTAATGGCAATCATGGCACACAGAGGGGATTCCCACATCACCTCCCCTTTTCTGTTTAAATAGAAAAGAAGGTTTTAACTTTAACATAATAAAATTGCATATAACAAAACAGGTATCAAGCAAGAATTACAGTAACAATATTTTTATTTACTTTATTTTTTATTAACTAAGGAAAACTATAACTATCTATCTATTCTTCAACTCCATCAGAGACTCCAGAAGAATATAATATTACCTAAATAATAAGAGGAAGTGCATTGCAAGCAACTTCCAAAATTCTAGAATTAACAGAGACATCTTGCTACCTGGACAGTCACCCAAAGTTCTTCTGTACTGTTGTGGCATCCATCCTCAGTCCACAGACCCATAGTATCCAGCAAACTTTTTCATGAAGCAGGAAATTTCAAAAACAGTTCCACCAATACTGGCTGTTTGTCTATCACATTTTTCTGTGTCCTGCAGAATGTCTCATAGTCTCTTTCATGAAGCAGGAACCTCAAAGGATCACCTCACCTTTAGACAAGTTCAGCAGTCATTTTACTGTGGGTTCTGCATGACCAGATTTTACAGTATACCATGAAGCAGCCAAATTATTCTCTTGATGTAGCTTGGTGCTGCGAGGAGCAGATGTGTCTTATTGTCAAAACGAAGTCCTAAGTTCCTAAAACACTTTAAACGTCATATTCTGGAGGGTTCTGAAATATTTGAAGAATACCTAAAACTGAAATATATCTCTATATACCTATAAAACCCAACTAATATGACTATAATTTTGACTATTATAAATGACTCTCTATTAAGTTATATTTATTAAATATAGATTGCATTTTTAAATGAGCTGTACAAATACAATACCTTAGTCAAGGGCAGAAATAAACATATAACAACATATTATGATAGTATTGTCAACCCATAACTGTATCCTCTCTGCTCTCCAATCTTCTGGATCATCTTATCATCAACTAGTTCAGCTGGTTTTTCTACTATATACAAATGTGTGAATGAAATTCTCCATCTTGCCTAGTCCCATTAGACAGGTTTCTTTCCACCTGCCAGTCCCATAGCTGCTTATAAGATAACAACTCAAAGCCTCAATATTAATTGTAATTGTCTGGCCTTTGGCTTAGGCACGTTAATGACTAGCTCTCACAATTAAATTAACTGATTTCTGCTAATCTGTGTATTGCTACATGTCTGTGGCTTACCAGAGATGATCTGGCATAGTACTCCTTCATTGACTACATGGTGTCTCCCTGAATCCACCTTTTTTTCTCTCTGTATCCTTGTTTGGATTTCCTGCCTGGCTTTCTTCTGCCTGGCCATTGGATGAAACAGCTTTAATTCATCAACGGATGAGAGAGTTACATATTCACAGCATAAGAAGGACATCTTGCTCAGTCAGTATAGCATGAGACATTCAAACTCAGGGTCCTGGGTTTGAGCCTCACATCGGGTGCCAGATGATGCATGAACTCACAGAGTTATAAAAAAGCAATTTATTAAGAGGTGTAATAAAAGAACAAAGTCACATATATAGAGTAATGCTGAAGCCGCTGCCAATATCATGCTAAATCTTCACTCCTCCTAAAGCCTCCAGCTATGTCAAGCCAAACAAGAGCACAAGAGTTAACATACATTCCTCTCATGCTTATCAGTCCTCACATAGCCCCAAGACCATGCTTGAAGGGCAATACTCAATGCTATTGGCAGAATGAATTCCCACAATACATATGGATTTAAGAGCAGTTCCTTTCATATGCACAAATGGGAATTTATTTACTGGACAATAAACAAGTTACTTTTATGTATACAGTATCCCAAATTGGTAACTGTTCACACAGAAAAAAAAATTATTGTTCTCCAATGGAGTGTCACTGGTATGAAAAGGGTACTTGAGTGCAGATCCCTTGACCAGAAATATAAGTCCAACACAAATGAACTCAAAGGTATTTTTTGGAGGCTTTTCATCTCATAATGCTTTGTTGGGGCTTTTAGCCTTAAAAAAAATCTTTGTGGTGTTTATTTATATGTTATGGTTTCCAGTTTTGTGTTTTTATATCATTCCTTTGTATGCAAATGGAAAAACAATACAGTCTCACACATCCTTTGCAGGACCATGCACTTCGGCTCTGGTAATTAAAAATAAGAAGACATAAACACAGCAAGAGCATTTAGTTATCATGCCCATAAAGTCATTGCACTTGGTTATAAAGGGAAAATGTGTAATTAAATTAAATTCCTGCACATTCTACTTGACATCTTGACTTTGTAAACCCACAACCATGAAGTGACATAATATATCTTAACTTTATTTATCTTTTGATAACTATTTGAATGCAATCAATTTCATATATATATATATACATACATACATACACACAAAGAATCTCTAAATCACTAAAAAATTGAAATTTATTTTTCTTTTTAACTTATTACTCTTTTTAAAGTTTTTTATTCTTTTTAATGGTGATTAAATGTCAAGATCCTCTGGATTCTATCACTTCTTTCTTGGTCTTGCTAGAAAGTGATGTCCAATACCTGCCACTGTTTGACCTAGAAGACAAGATACCTTATGGATATTTTTATATGAAATCTGGTCATTGAAATTATTGACTGGGGACAGGGACATTATACAAAAGAAAAACTTACTCATTTTTTTCTATGAAACATGAAGGTACCCAACTTAAAATAGAGTCAAATGATGCTGAAAGACCTAGATTTAAGGCTCTGATTTAATCTCACTCTCAAGGTTCTGGGGTCTTACAGCATGACTCAGAACCCATTTCTTCTTGGAAAAGTTTTATGTGTTTCTTTCCTAATTTCAGGGACACATTTATTTTACTTTATCATCATTTTTTCTTTAGATGAAATATAGTGGTAATGACACTATAATTGTTAAATTTTTCAAACTATTTTTAGATGACTAAGAATATGAACTTGAACTGGTTTAGTATTCATGAAGCAACACTAAGTGGCCAATTTAAAGTGAATATATAATCTAGGAAAGAGATTTCTTACCCTCAGTATTGATATACTTTCTACCAAACAATATAATGTCTTTCTCTCTGAGTAAATAATGAGATGATTGTGTGAGTAAACTGGCTACTTTTTATTTACATTAACTGTTGTATATGTGACAATTTTTGCCTCGTTGTTCATGGAAGTAGATGAGTTTACATACATATGTGTTCATACATGTTTTGGGAATGGTGTTTGTGCCTATGCACATGAATGTAGAGATGAAAAAGGGCATTGTATATGTACATCTTCTGCTCTCTACCCTATCTCCTTGTCAAAATCTAGACTAAACCTTGAACTTGCTATTCTTCAGATAAAATAGCTGTCTACCAACCTGATGACTGGAATCTGCACTTCAACACTGTTGTATTAAAAGTATACTACCATGCCTGACATCTTACCTGGGTGGTGGGGCTGAGCTCAGGTGTTCTTGGCAGCACACCAAATGCTCACACTGGCAAAATCTTCTCTCCAGCACCATAAAAATGTTTTTTAGTATTTATCAGAAACTACTATCAGTGTTTTCCAAATTTTGCTGATGGAATTCTTCATTTCTTTATTCCTGAATGTGTAAACCATTGGATTGAGCAATGGTGTCAGGACATTTGCAAATATAAGTGTGTTTTTCTCAAAGGAGAACGGTGATGAAGGTCGTGCATATACTAATATGCATGGGACAAAGAACAAAACAACAACTATAATATGGGATCCACAGGTGGAGAGAGCTTTACGTCGTCCTTCAGAACTGTGGGCTCTCAGAGAAAACAAGATAACACCATAGGAGACAAGTAATAAGGAGAAGATAATGATGCAGATAGAACCACTATTGGCAAATACCAAAATAACAAAAATGTGTGTGTCAGTGCAAGCAAGCTTCAGTAATGGGAATAAGTCACACATGTAATGATCAATGATATTAGGTCCACAAAAGGGTAACTTCAAGGTGAAAACAATTTGTATAATAGAATGCAAGAATCCCCCAATCCATGCTACCCCAACCAAAAGAACACAGAGCCTTCGGTTCATGATGGAAGAATAGTGTAAGGGCTTGCAAATGGCCACATAACGGTCATAAGCCATAACCGACAGGATAATCACCTCTACAGCAGTAAAAAAGTGTATAGCAAATAGTTGTGCCATGCAGCCTTCAAAGGAGATGGTCTTCCTTTCATAGAAGAAGCCTACGATCATCATGGGTGTTACAGCAGTAGAAGTGCAGGCATCTAGTAATGACAGAAATACCAAGAAGAAGTACATGGGTGCGCCCAACAGTGCAGGGCTGTAGATAATTGCTGCCGCAGTTATCACATTGCCACCAATAGTTGCAAAGTAGACTAGCAAAAACACAACAAACAGTATTTTCTCAACTTTTGTGTTCTGAGATAGCCCCAGGAGTATGAATTCATTAATAAAGCTCTGGTTTTGCATGATTCTC
>NC_022010.1:45564064-45566515 GCF_000317375.1 Microtus ochrogaster
CAGCCACATTTTTAATACTGAATGAAAACAATTACATTTGCTTAAAGACAGAAATAGTGTATCTTTTAAAGGTCAGTTTTTATCAACTTCTAGTGTATTTTTCAGTAAAATATTAATATATCTTTTGAAGCTAGAGCTATCTATTAGCAAAACCAATTTATAAACCATACCTGTCATCAGCATGTGCCTCAGTCTGTTACTCAATGGACGCTACTCAGCCCTGTTCCATTCCATACACAGTAAAGCATCAACTAAATTGATATGTCTGATTTCTTGGAATGTTCTATTGTTTATTATTAGTGTTAATCTAAAATTATAGTAATTACAAGGTGCTGAGAATGAGTAAAATGTTGGTCCTACATGATGTATATTTGTTCATTCCCTTCTCAACACAGATACAAACACACACACAAACACACAAATCCTAAATAGAAAATTAGTACTCTTTTGCTGTAAGATAGGTAAGAAAATAGTTTTACTTATAATAGGCACTATAAATAGACAAAACTACCAGACATAAGGGTTGGTTCAATGAAGGAAAAAGCAAATATTTCTTCATTTTCATAAAGGATTGACCAGTTCTGATATAGTCCAGGCTGCAGTGACACTCACCATTTATCCTAGGAAAACTTGAAAATTCCAAACTTCTCTCATCCACCTCCAATCTTGTGCCACTATATCCAGCCAAATCTGTTACTGTTACCAGGATATTATGCAGAGTATCAAAAGGAAGCTGTAAATATTGAGCCAGTATTGTTTCAAAAAGCATCTACACACACACTGATATAAAACTAAATAAATTAAAATAAAAATGCTTTAAAATAACATTTGAAGAATTATACCAACTAAAATGACATATTTTATTCAGGTAATACTTTAAAAATACTAGAAAATAACTCCAAGCCATAAGTTTGTTTAAATTATTGCATTATTAATCCAATCTTCAGATTTCATTCTAAAAAGAAAATGAAATTTTACATTAGAATGTGATGCTGTTCAAATTATTAAACAAAGATCTTAGACATGTATGATATTTTGGTACATAAATAAGACTATTACAAATTATAATCACATGATACTATAACAAGCATTAATACCAAGAAGATTTCAAATATTATGTAGTTTTCTAATGTGTTAATGGGAAAAAAGACAGGAAAATTAAGTCCCCATTTATTGACATTGTATCTAAAACATTATAAAAGAGACTACACACACATATGCATGCACACACAATGATAGAATTAGCCTGGCATAGTGGTACAGGTCTTTAATCCAAGCACTAGGAAGGCAGATCTCTGAGTTTGAAACCAGCCAATCTACATTGTGAGTTTCAGGACAATCAGAGCTATATAGTGATACCCTGACTCAAAAATTACCAACCCCAAAAGATAGGATTTAACTATTTTCATAATATTTCAGGTTAAACATCAATTATAAGTCCACCAAACAAGACTTAACGTTCTAAGGAAGGCTGTGAGTTTGCAGCAAATTCAGATACTAATGGAATTACATCTCACTTTAATATCTTTGCACTATTTTATTCTTTTCATAAATGACTATAATACTAAATCAATCCTATCCAATGTCATGCACTCTTAAACTTTTAAAGCTATATTTTTACATAAGGACCAATTTATCTATTTTCTATTTCTCCTGGAATGTTTGATGGTCTTGCCCCTAATAGCTATGTAGTAAATTCAAGATCTGTTCCTCATCTTGACCAGGAGTCCCTCACAGTGGTAATTATGATCACCATGGGAGCTCCTTAAAGGGGTTATCTTGGGTAGTGTGTTTCTATGTGCTCAACTGTCCATATTGCCCACTATTTCTTTTCCATTAATCTTAGCAGCAAAGATAATTGCAACACCACTCTATCTGAAGATAAAAGAATATCTTTGTTAATGTAAATTGTGTATGACATTCTAAACCACCAGGGATCAACAGAGAGGTTGTTCTTCTAGCTAGTTGCTTTTAAATTCACTTCAAATAAGTACATAAATATTATTGCAACGAGAATAGCAAATTAAAATCATATTCAAATTAGGTATTCAAACTTGCTTAAATCTATTGTATTTTATCTAAAATTATTAACTTCCAATGAAATATTATTATATGTAACTATGAAGATTCTTTCCATCATTCTCTAGGAAACAACTTTTCTTTGGATTATTGATCCTTCTCTCTTCATGTTGGTCTGGTGTGTCTCCTTAATGTCTCAAATTTACTCATTTTACTACTTTTGTAATGACTGAGAAAGGACTTTTCTGTTTTCTCTCGCATATTTTCTAACAGATTCTCAGAGCATCTCTTTTCATGTCTTGGGGAATTCAGCTCATTTTAAGAGAATGATAAGCCATGACAGCTAAAACTGAAGCAGTTCAAAACTTCAACTTAGTTTTTCCTAAACACTTCAGAGGCAGAAACCTAGTGCTTGAAAGAATGTAGGTGGTT
>NC_022010.1:45567668-45569454 GCF_000317375.1 Microtus ochrogaster
CCTATGACCAAATTTACAGCACCAGCCATGTAATTTCTTTGTGGAACACACTTCAAATCAATTCAGAAACTTACTACCTAACCTCTAATCATTCATGTTATCATTGTGTGGGTGGGGATATATTTTCTTGTGGGTCAGCATTCCAGTCTCTCATGTCCACATCTGGTTAAGACCATAATTTTTTTCCCAAAACAAACTGCATAACCTGTACTGAAACTGTAAAAATTAGCCACCAAGGAAGAATATTCTTAAGAATTTCTTAGCTGTAAGTGAGCTAATATGTAAAATAAAGAATTTACTGATTCCTGTATATAAAATCTCACAGAGTAAGCATTCCTATTATAATGGAAAGGAATTAAGGTCCAATAAGCAATTTTAAAATAAAAGCCAGAAGAAACCTCAGCAGTTCAAACTCCCAATCCTTCAGCTCCATATTATCTGTCATCTGGAACTTAGACTCATTTGAGATATAAAGGTATAAGAGAGCTCTACCGTTCCAGCTATAGTGCCTATGAAATAAGCAACCTCTTCTCCTGACTTACTTCCACTACTGTATGGAGACTGTTTCTGTCTAAGTCCCATGATCTGGCATCATCATTATCCTGATGTCTCCACTGTAACTTAAATTTCATCATTATGGTTTGTTTACTTGGTGGCCTTTCAGAAGGTATCTGTAGGATCTCCAGCCTTCCATACATATCTAGCCTTCAGGACCTTTAGTAAACAATGGAACAAAACTCCATGACTCAACCCTTCTCACATTATTTTTGTTTACAAGGCAAAACCATATGTACAATGCTTCATAACTCTCATGTCAGTTCAATATTGAAGTTTCCACCCTTGGGCCACAGAAATATGAGCTCCTTTACACTGAGAGAATAGTAGTACATGGGAATCACTTCTTTGTCAGTTGTTTTTCAGGAGCATTGAACTTCTGCAACGCTTAGATCAGACTTTCTACTTTCAAATATGTTTGCTTTTCCATAAGTTTGAAACATTGATGAATGAGGATTTCCAAATTCTAGTGAATGTCAGGAGGAAGCTTGTCTTTATCAGTTAGAATCTTTTTTAAAGCATATAATTAGTATGAAAAGTGTTCAACTTGAATTGTTTTTTTCCTGACAAACATATTTTAAAATATATTGCTGTCTTTCTTCTATCTTTTCACTGTAGACATGAATAAGTGCTACAGCCTAAATGTTCTTCCTGCCAAAAATTCCTCTGTCAACTAAATTGGCTTAATATTTGTGAACTCAACTCCACCAAAGTACTCATGAAATAGACAGAATGAAGCCAGATTCTTGACCAAAAAATTATTCAAATAGCCCCTATTCCAGTCCCTGATAGGAAGTCAGGACCACGAGGGGTTGGTCCACCCACTGAGACAGTGTGCCTAATCTAATGGGAACTCACCAAATCCAGCTGGACAGGGACTGAATGAGCATGGCAGCAAACTGGACTCTCTGAATGTGCTGACAATTGGGTCAGACTGAGAAGCCAATGATAATGGCACTGGGATTTGCTCTCTACTGCATGTACTGACTTTTGGGGATCCTATTCTATTTGGATGCATACCTTTCTAAGCCTGATTGTAGGGGGCTTGGACTTCCCACAGGGCAGTGTACCTTGCCCTCTCTTAGGACTGGAGGGGGACAGGAGGAGACTGTGTGTGGGAGCTGGAGGGAAGTGGGAGGAGGGGAGGAAGTGGAAATTTTGATTGGTATTATTTATAAACTAATAAAAAATAAGTAAGAAAAAAGAAGAGAATGCTAACATAGAGTGCAAC
>NC_022010.1:45569825-45571248 GCF_000317375.1 Microtus ochrogaster
GTTACAGATTATGAGGACGTTTGAGTAGGACTAAATTGCACTTTACAATTTGATATAGTTAAAATCCTCTGGAGGTCATAGAGTCAATTGTCATAATTTTAATAAAAATATCCCCCATAGGCCCAAAGGGCATGACACTATAAGGAGGAATGGCCTTACTGGAGTATGTGCAGCCTTGTTGAAGGAAGTATGTCTTTGGTCATGAGCTTTTAGGTTTCAGACCTCAGGTCAGACCCAGTGGCTCAGTTTCTCTTCCTCCTTCCCACTGATCAGACACAGAACTCTCTGCTATGTCTCTAGCACCATGCATGCTACCATGTTTTCCATAACGATGATAATAAACTAAAACTCTGAGTTATAAGCCAGCCCCAAATGAATATTTTCTTTTAAAAGACTTGCTGTGGTCCTGTTGTTACTTCACAGCAAAAGAAACCTTACTAAGACACATATCATCCAAACCCAAAAGAAAGGCTTAGGAAGTTCCATGACCTGCACTAGAGATTTCCTAGTCCAGTGGAACAAATTCTTATTCATTGCAGCTACAAAATTGAGTCCTTCTTCATCCCACCAAAAGCCAGAAGCCATTAGTTGTGAAGAGCTATACTTTAGCATATTTATCACAGTTTTTAAGAGATTTTCAATAGTTTCATGCATGGACTATTTCTCTTTTTTTTCTTTTTTAGTGGTGGGGTGAGCGGGGAAGAGGTTGACAATGAGGCTTTCAATGTCTCTCGCTCTCAGTTCAGAGTCTGAAGTCACCGATACCACAGCAAAAGATGCCTCCCTGCCCATAGCAGCCTGTGACAATACGAGTCACAGCTCATGGGCATCAACATGACAGCACAGATACTGGACTCAGCATGGTCTCTTGTGGTAGCATTGATCACAGATGTGTTGTATTACAGCTATGGAAGGAAAGGCTTCCCGAGTGGAAGCATACACCTCTGTTCCTGCTGGGAAGTTTCCCTCAAGTGTTACAGCTCTGTAAAGTATCCTGGCTGTTGATACAAAAAAAAAAATCACATAAGATTTATTAGAAGAGAAAGACCCAGGAGGGTGGATGCCTCTGCTCAGGCAAGAAGCAGCAGATAACTGAGCAGAAACGGTGTTTATAAAACATATTTGGGGGCCAGAGCTATTTATTGTGAGTATTGGTGGGGTTTCAAGTCAGAGCTTGAGCTTTTTACACTATAGGACAGGGGTTGGCTTCAGTCATTAGGGCAGTAGGGGTTTTCTGTGGGTGAAACCTAGTGGTTGAATGTTCTCAGGGGAGAGGCCTGGCCAGTTTTGTTCCTCAAGGGGCTGATAATGTACAGTAATGTGATTTTCAGAAAGAACATGGATCATGGACATCAACATGGTTTATTAGACCATGGAAATCTTTTGAGGACACTTAATCCAGAAAAATTAACAATTCTTCATC
>NC_022010.1:45571348-45572613 GCF_000317375.1 Microtus ochrogaster
AGATGGGAGAAAATGTCAAGCACTGAAGATATGATAGAGGAAATAGATTCATCAACCAAAAAAAAATGTTAAATCTAGCAAAAGCTTAACACAAAATATACAGGAAATATGGGACACCATGAAAAGGCCAAACCTAAGAATAATAGGGATAGAAGGAGAGCCCAACTCAAAATCACAGAAAATATATTTAAAAAATCATATAAGAAAACTTTCCCAACCTAAAGAAAGATATACGTATAAAATGCATATGAAGATACAAGAAGCATATAGAACATCAAATAGACAGGACCAAAAAAGTCACCTCAACACATAATAATCAAAACAGTAAACCTACAGAATAAAGAAAGATTATTAAGAGCTGCAAAGGAAAAGGCAAAGTAACATATACAGGCAGACCTATCAGAATTACACCTGACTTCTCAGTCGAAACCATGAAAGCCAGAAGGACCTTGGTCAAGCATTATGCAGACATTAAGAGACCATGGATGCCAGACCAGACTATAATACCCAGGAAAATTTTCAATCACCATAGAAGGACAAAACAAATTTCATGACAGAACCACATTTAACCAATGCCTAGCCACAAACCCAGTACTACAAGGCAAACTCCAACCCAAAGAAGCTATCTACATCCACAAAAACACAGACAATAGATACCACAGCAGCAAATCCTATATGAGGAATAAACACACACCACAACATTACCAACAATGAAAATAAAAATAGAAAGAACTGGCAATCACTGGTCAGTATTATTCCTGAATATAAATGGACTCAACTTCCCTATAAAAAGACACAGATTAACAGATTAGATATGAAAACAGAATCCATCCTTCTGTTGCATAAAAGAAAGATACCACAACCTCAAAGAGAGATCACCTCAGAGTAAAGGAATGGAAAAAAATTCCAATCAAATAGACCTAAGAATAAGATGGTGTAGCTATCCTAATATCTGACAAAATATACTTCAAACTAAAATCAATCAAAAGAGAAAAAGAAAGACATTGCATATTTGTCACAGGAAAAATCCATCAAGAGGAAATCTCAATACTGAATATCTATGCTCCAAATACAAGGGCATCCTCACATGTAAAAGAAACATTACTAAAGGTTAAATCACACATTAAAGCTCACACTAATAGTGGGAGACTTCAACACCCCACTCACACCATTGGACAGGTCTGCCAGGCAGAAACTTAACAGAGAAATTAGGTAACTAACAGATGTTATGACTCAAATGACTTAACAGAATTCTATAGAACATT
>NC_022010.1:45573187-45585922 GCF_000317375.1 Microtus ochrogaster
GCCTCTGAGTATATCATGATCAACATTTAGAACATAGGTTAAAAGTATATTAGAAATTTTGTACTGTAATAAATTTAAGTGCTCACAACAGTTACCTATGAAGGAATATGTTTCAATGAGAAGCAATCAAGGAAAAACTCATTTACATGATTTAATAGTGGATAAGGCCAAAAGAAGTTTTCATTTCCTTCAGATGGCAGCAATAATAAACCTTCCCCATGATTGAAAAATATTTCTATTGTTACCTGCTATAGAAGATCTACAGTTGCCATACTTGAAGCTTTAGACTGATGAAGTCACAATGAAGTAGAGCATAGAAAAACATCCAGTTCTGTCATTGTCACACATTTTTCTGTATGTTTTAGCACCTTTCACACTTTAATCAGCATTGAGTTCCACCAGAACAAATTTTATAGAAGCCAATATAGTTATTATATAACAAAGTAAGAACAGAATACTTCATCCATATCATATTTAAACTAATGTAAATCACATTGTAGATTACTAAAGATCTGATTCCATAAAAATTGTAGGTTCTTGCTAGGATTCTTCTCTGCTTCTGTTGTAATGAGTTGTAAGGAAGATCACAAGCTATGGCATGGTGAGTGTAGGGTGTATAAGGAAGGTCTGTTGAGCTGTCATTTCTGCTGGGATTTGGATGGACCATGAGCCAGGCTATGATCCTGTTGTTCTTGTCCTCTGAGTCTCCATGAGTATGGATTTCCTGGGGAGAGGGAGGTGAGACTGTGCAGCCCTGGCATGGTAGGATATTGTGCTGTAATATCACTGTCCAGTGTACAAACAGAGTCATGCTTTTGTTGTGCAGTGGGAAGGCAGATTGGAAAACTTATAGTTTCTAGAAGTTCTGAATATTGCAGTCTACTTTTAAGTTTGTCTTATAAATGATTCAAGTAGTGTAAAAGCTGGTAGATCTACAGTGATGTTGATTTAGCAATGCATGATTTAACTGTTTCTATCTTTCTGTTACCACCAGCTGCAATGGTGTGATTCATTGAGGTTTAGTTCCAGGGGACAAAGGGAGTTTCTGAGCTGCAGAGGTTTCTTAGGTGTAAGAATTTAGTTCACTGACCAACTGTCAAGCAAGCATAGTCACAACAGAGAAAGGGATGGGCAAAAAAGAGGGTGAAAGCTTTGTTGCTATGACAGTAGTTGACATTAGCAATGAGGAGTGACACACCACAAACCATGCATTCAGGAATCTTTTTTATAAACTGAACTTATTATTACACCAAATTACTGTTGTTACAGTAGTTCAAGCAAACTAGTACAACTAGATAAAAGGGTGTCGTCCTGCCTAACATGACTGTATACCCTCAGAGAATCATTTAAGTTGTACTTTGTGTGCTCTAATACAGATCTCTAGCCTCTGGAGCACATGACCATGAATCTTGTTTCAACTATTTAACCGTAATATTATGATATTGTAATTACATTAGTTTTATAATTTCTGTCTTGCTTCTAACTGTTCCCATGGACCCTTTATTGTGTTCTAATCCATGGTCTCTTTTTAACAATTATTGTTTGAATGTGACCTGTGTTTGGTTGCAGTACCTCTTAGTAATGAAGTATTGGCTACACTGAACATTGAATGTATAATGGGATGTGTATACATAGGACCCTGTGCCTTGGAGGAAGAAGAGGAAGTGCCCTGGGAGAATAGAATATTTTATTAAATTACAAATTAGGGTCTTGTCTCACCACAGTGTGGATGGACAAACCTGGAGGACTTTTGCTCTCTGATATTAGATCTTTGTTCACCCACTAGGTTAACTAGTAATGTCTTGAAGCCCAGATGGGTGATCCTAGCTAATGAGGGGTTCTACTTGGCAATCAGTAACACCAGTAGGTTACAAGTTCTTTAAAGGATTCTCTTTTTCTGCTGAAGGGAACACCATGAAGAGCAGGTTGGCTGAGCTATTAGCTGCTTAGAAAGCAATGGACCATGAACCAAACAGGTTCTGTTAGTTTGTGTGCTGACCTGGGTAGTGTCCCTTGGCCTCTGAGCTTTGTTGAGTGTCAATTCCCTTGGGGAGGGGGAGCCTTTGCCATACTGGTATGGGACATTATAAACTCATAATGTTGTTGTTTCATGCTATGTAATTGAAAATTGCTTTAAACACCTAATCCTGCCTCTGCTGCCCAGTGCTGGGTAGGTAGTCCTGCAACTCCTTCATGACTGGGCCTTGACTGGTCTGTGAGAAGGAAAAATATACCAGCTAATGATTGACCTCCAGCATCTCTGTCTTTTAGCGTTGCTTATAAATGAAGATTTATCTGTGCTTTAACTGAGTACATAGGTCAAGTTTGAAGCTGGTAGATTCACAGTGCAAAAAGGGAGAGAAAGAATAGTGGTTCAGAAGCTTCCTACTTCAATAGTAGTTGATATTAGCAACTACTAATATTGCTATCTAGTTATCTAGTTATTATCTAATTAGTAATTAGTTAATCAATTTTAGATGCTCTTTAAATGTCCCCGGTGGCCATTTCTTGTTGTCCACAGACCAGGGCAATCAAGAATATGGATAAAGAACTGATCTTGTCATAAAACCAAATTGCTATGGTTACAGTAGTTCAAACAAACTAGATTTGAGTAAAATGTGGCCCTGCCTAAGGGGACTGTTATTTTACTGGCTTTAAATATATACCCTGAGATAAAATGTTTGAGAAATCTTTGATTTTCCCTTATAAAAATCCCTAGTTACTGAAGCACATTACTATCAACCCTGCTTCAACTTTTCAAAATAATTTTTGGAGATTTTATCAGATCCGCATCCTCTTTCCTATGCCCAAGCCTTACCATGACACCCCCTATTATCTTCTAATTCATGGCTCAGTTTTCTTTAACAACAGTTGTTAATGTCACCTGTCTTTGGCTGCAGGATTTCCCAGGTATGAGGCGATGGGTTGTCTGTCTGCACTGCACATTGAGTGTGTAATGGAATGTGCACACAAAGGTCCTTGTGCTTTGGATTAGGAATAGTATATGCTCTAGGAAAGTGGACGAATGTCTACTAAAATACATGCTTTGTGTACTAGGGCTCTGTCCACTGAAATGGAAGGGCAGAGAAGAAAGTTCTGTGATATCTGAGTAATTTGATTTCTGATCACCTGGTAGGTGAGCTGATAATGCTTCGAGTACCAGCAAGGTGGCATTAGCCAGTGAGGAACTCTGGGAAGGCTTAGCAAGCAGAGATAATAGTGGTAGATAGCTTACAGGTAGTTCTTTCCAGGATTCTTTTCTGCTTCTGTTGTAATGAGTTGTAAGGAAGACCACAAGCTATGCCGTGGTGAGTGTACGGTGTTCAGAGAAGGTCTGTTGAGCTGTCATTTCTGCTTGGATTTGGATGGACCATGAGCCAGGCTATGATTCTGTTGGTCTTATCCTCTGAGCCTACCTGAGTATGGATTTCCTGGGGAGAGGGAGACTCTGCAGCCCTGGCATGGTAGGATATTACGCTTGTAATATCACTGCCCAGTGTACAAACAGAGTCATGTTCTTGGTGTGCAGTGGGAAGAGAGATTTCAAAGTTGATGGTGTGGTTTCTAGAATTTCTGAATGTTGCATTCCACTTTCAAGTTTGTCTTATAAATGTTTCAAAGTTTCAAAGCTGGTAGTATTATGTTGATGTTTATTGTGTTTTAGCAATACATAATTAGAATGCTTCTAACTTTCAGCTATCACCAGCCGCAATAACATGATTCAGTGCTGTTTAGTTCCCGTGGACAAAAGGTGCTACCAAGGTTTCTTAGGTGTGCATGGTGTTGTTGAGTTAGATAGGGCAGAATCTATATCTTGTGCTATAGTCCTTGTGACAGGAAGCATATTAAATTTTTCCATTTTCTAAATATTTTTATAAATATTCATCATAAATAACTTTATATATTTACCCTTAATATTTATCCCATTATTGATTGTTATACCTTTGTTTTAAGGTTTTTTTTTTCGAGTTTTTGGGTTTCTCTGGCTTTGAACTCACAGAAATCTTACTGTGTCTGCCTCCTAAGTGCTCGGATTAAAATTGTGCACCACTACTTTGATGTGAGTTAGCCAAATGGGCTTACCCTATTGGCCAGACAGTGGTGTTGGAGAATTGTCTGTATTCTGTCAATCATATTTTAAATAAGCACTGATTTGCCAGGCTTGAAGTATAGGTGGTTCAACCAGACAGGAAGTAGAGGTGGGGCGACAAGGACAGGAGGATTCTGGAAAGAAGGAAGCTCTTCCCCTACTCCTGCCCAGACTCCTAAGAAACAACATGTGATCAGTCCTGCTGTGAAAGGTATTGAGCCACGTGGCTAACATAGATCAGAATAATTGTTTAAGATAAGCCTCAAGAGCGAATAAGTAGACTGAGCTAATGGGCCAATCAGTTTTATATCTTATTGAGATCTCTGTTATTTTCTTTAGGGCTTGCCAGCTGTGGAGAACTGCGCAGCACAGAAATCCCAACATGCAGGCCCCCCTCATGTTACACAATGGCATTCCTGTGGATAACTGCATCCACAGAAAGCCTGAGAAAGCTCACAACGAATACAGTTAAGCATGTTTTCTTGTTAGCAGCAATTTCTTGGGTCTCCTTCCTAGAGGCAAGCAAGCACTCTCATCTAAGATAGGCTTCCTTACTCAGCAAAACCCTGCAGTGCATTAAGAGTTCCTGCCATGAAACACTTAAATGGTGTTAATGAAAAACTGAACACATGCTTTTCGGTTTTCAGCCATAGCAGAAAAAAAGGTGCACAGTTTTAAATTGCTTGCTTTCTAGGCCATCCTGCCAGGGCAACCTCTGATTCTTTCAGGCAGGCAGTCCGACTAAGAAAGCACTTGAGTATGGTCTTTGAGCAGAATGCTGCTGCTTGCTTGCTGGCAGTGACCTTGAAACACTGTAGAGTTGTGGCAGTGAAGGCTGCTCTGGCACAAGGGTGGAATCACAGAAAGCTAAGGAATGGGCTAAGATCAAGCTGTCAAAGCCACTGCTCTAATCCGCTCCATAAATCCTCATGTGGTCAGAAAAAGTGAGATATACATTAAAGAGAGAATCAAAGATGAAGAAAACCTTTAAATGTTTTATAGTGTGTTTAAAATATATGCAGGGTAAATATTAAAGTTCTTTTTTTTTTCTTTTTTCTTTTTTTTGATTTTCGAGACAGGATTTCTCTGTGGCTTTGGAGCCTGTCCTGGAACTAACTCTGTAGATGAGGCTGGTCTTGAACTCACAGAGATCCGCCTGCCTCTGCCTCCCAAGTGCTGGGATTAAAGGCGTGTGCCACCACTGCCCGGCTAATATTAAAGTTCTTAAAGTTGAAAAAAAAAAGAAAGAGTATTTGGGTGTGGTGGTACACACCTTTTATCCCAACACTTGGGGGCCAGAAGTAGTTTGACCTGTGAAACTTCAAGGGGCAGAGGTAGATTAAGCTCTCTGACTTCAAGGTGTGGCGGGATATACCTTTAATCCCAGTGCCTGTGAGGCAGGGACAGACAGATCTCTGAGTTCAAGATGTGGTATCAGACACCTTTAATCTCAGCACTGTTGAGGCAGATCTCTTTGAGTTCCAGGTCTACAGAGTTATTCCAGAACAAAAAATATACAGAGAACCTGTCTCAAAAAGTAAAAATAAAAGAAATAGAGGTTAAGTAAAGCCACATAAAGATTGAAAATACAGAGAATCTTGATACTGTATGTTATTATGCTCTCTTTGAATTGTTTTAATGCTGGTCCTTCATGTTAAAAAATACCATTACAAATAATATGGTTTCTGCGTTAATGTTTCAGGTATGAGCACCTGGGAACAAACAAGCAGCCATCCATCAATTCCTCAGAGAAGGTATGGCACATTGCTTTGTGGAAAGTCCAAGGCCCTCTACTATATCTATGCTGAACAAGGTATCCATCCAAAGATAGTAGTTTCCCAAAACTTTATACCCCTAACTCTAGCTTTCTGCATATGACACATCTCTATCCCAATCTTCATAGCAAGCATTCCACCTTACACCTAGAAATATGTCTGAACAAAGAGTTACTTTGATAGAGTAAATAATAGAGGCTTAGATCCTCTTATTTCTAGAGCAATAGGAATTGAACCTATACTTGAGAATCCAAAATTCTCCATGCTACCCATTACACTCCATTCTAAAAGTAATAATAGCTAATAAAGCTATCGAGCCCATGCCCCGAAAATGTTGGTTTAAACCCTTCCTGTAGTAATTAACCCAATCACACTTACAATTATTTATTCAACAATCATAACAGGACCAATAATCACCATACTAAGCTCCAGTTTATTTGTAATATGAGTTTGACTGGAAATAAATTTATTAGCCCTCATTCCTCTTATAATAAACAACTCTAATCCATGCTCCACTGAAGCAGCAGCGAAATATTTTCTAACACAAGCAACCGCCTCAATAATTCTTCTACTCTCCGTCATTATAAACTTCAAACAACTAGGTCTATGAACATTCCAACCCGAAACTAACAACATTATTATAAAATAACTTTTATCTCCCTAGCACATAAACTAGGTCTAGCCCCCTTCCACTCATGACTTCCAGAAGTTACTTACACAAGGCATCAAACTCAACGTAGGACTTATTCTTTTTACATGACAAAAAAATCGCCCTATTACCTATTATGTTTCAATTTTATGAACTAATTAGCCCTACTTTTCTAATTCTATCAGCCAATATCTCGGTATTAATTGGGGCCTGAAATGGACTTAACCAAACACAAACACGAAAAATCCTAGCCTACTCATCCATTGCCCACATAGGTTGAATAATCTCTACTCTACCATACAAACCATCACTGACAACCCAAAACTTCTAGTCTATATTATTATAACTATCCCTATATTTTTATTTTTCCATGCCCACTCATTCACATCAATTACTTCAATATCACTTATGTGAAACAAAATACCAACAGCCTTACCTATAATTTCGTTAATTTTATTGTCAACATGAGGACTACCACCTCTCACAGGATTCCTACCCAAATGAGCCATTATTACTGAACTTCTAACAAACAATAATCTAGCTTTAGCCACATTAATAGCAATAACTGCCCTAATCAACCTATTTTTCTACAAACGACTAATTTATTGAATCTCACTAACCACTTTCCCAAGCAATAACAACTCTAAAATACATGTTCACCAATATCACACAAAAACTAATAACATCCTACCACCAACAACTATCATAAGCACACTTATACTCCCCCTGTCACCCTTACTTCTATAACAGAAGTTTAGGATAGTTAGTCCAAGAGCCTTCAAAGCCCTAAGCAAACCTACAAAGTTTAACTTCTGATAAGGACTGCAAGACTACATCTTACATCTAATGAGTGCAAATCAATTGCTTTAATTAAGCTAATCCTCAACTAGATTGATAGGACTCAAATCTATAAACTTTTAGTTAACAGCTAAACACCCTAATATGGCTTCAATCTACTTCTCCCGCCTATCAGAAAGGTGGCGGGAGAAGCCTTGGTAGAGTCAGTTCTCTACACCTTTGAATTTGCAATTTGATGTGATTATCACCTTAAGGCTTGGTAAAAAGAGGCTTTATCCTCTGTGCTTAGATTTACAGTCTAATGCTTTACTCAGCCATTTTACCTATGTTCATTAACCGCTGATTATTCTCTACCAATCATAAAGACATCAGGACCCTGTTTCTACTATTTGGGGCCTGAGCAGGAATAGTAGGGACAGCCCTTAGCATTTTAATTCGAGCAGAACTTGGTCAACCAGGCGCCCTACTAGGTGATGACCAAATTTATAATGTAATTGTCACAGCCCACGCATTTGTAATAATTTTCTTCATAGTTGTGCCAATAATAATTGGTGGATTGGTAACTGACCTGTCCCACTTATAATTAGAGCACCAGATATAGCATTCCCACGAATAAACAATATAAGTTTCTGACTATTACCCCCATATTTCCTCCTATTACTAGCATCATCAATAATAGAAGCCGGAGCAGGAACAGGCTGAACTGTTTACCCCCCATTAGCCGGTAACTTAGCACATGCTGGGGCATCAGTTGACCTAACCATTTTTTCACTACACTTAGCAGGTTCATCTTCAATTCTTGGAGCAATTAATTTCATCACCACAATCATTAATATGAAACCACCAGCTATAACACAGTATCAAACCCCCCTATTCGTCTGATCCATTCTAATCACTGCTGTCCTTCTACTTCTTTCTCTTCCTGTAGTAGTAATAACTTGTAAGTTATTACTCAGGTACAAAAGAACCATTCAGTTACATAGGGATAGTGTGAGCTATGATATCTATTGGACTCCTAGGATTTATCGTTTGGGCTCATCATATATTCACAGTAGGATTAGACGTAGATACACTAGCTTACTTTACATTGGCCACAATAATTATTGCTATTCCAACAGAAGTAAAAGTATTTAGCTGACTTACCTCTACATGGAGGTAATATCAAATGATCCCCTGCAATACTATGAGCGCTAGGATTTATTTTCTTATTCACAGTATGAGGACTCACAAGTATTGTGCTATCCAACTGTTCTCTAGATATTGTTCTTCAAGACATATACTATGTAGTTGCTCACTTCCACTATGTTCTTTCCATGTGTGCTGTATTTGCTATTATGGCCTGATTTTTGCACTGATTCCCTATGATGTATGAGTTAAAACCCACTTCGCCATTATATTTGTAGGGATAAATATAACATTCTTCCCACAACACTTCCTTGGTCTATCAGGTATACCATGACGTTATTCCGACTACCCAGATGCTTAGACAACATGAAACACAGTCTCATCTATAGGATCATTTATCTCACTCACAGCAGTCCTAATTATAATCTTCATAATTCCTCAGGCCTTTGCTTCTAAACGAGAAGTTCTTCATGTAGAACACACTTCTACAAATTTAGAATGACTTCATGGCTGTCGACCACCATACCACACATTTTAAGAACCAACCTTCATTAAAGTACAATAAGAAAGCAAGGATTCTAACCCCCTAAAACTGGTTTCAAGCCAGCACCATAGCCTCTATGTCTTTCTCAATGAGATATTAGTAAATAAATTACATAACTTTGTCAAAGTTAAATTATAGACTTAACTCTATATATCTTATATGGATTATCCATTCCAACTAGGCTTTCAAGATGCTTCCTCACCTATTATAGTAGAATTAATAAATTTCCATGAACATACACTTATAATTGTATTTCTCATTAGCTCTCTGGTACTATACATTATTACACTTATACTGAGAACAAATCTAACTCGTACTAGTACTATAGATGCCAAAGAAGTAGAAACTATTTGAACCATTCTACCCGCCGTCATCCTAATCATGATTGCCCTGCCCTCCCTACGAATCTTGTATATAATAGACGAAATTAACAACCCGGCCCTCACAGTAAAAACAATGGGTCACCAATGATACTGAAGCTATGAACATACAGACTATGAGGACCTCTGCTTCGATTCATAAATGATTCCAACCTCTGATTTAAAACTGGGAGATCTGCGTCTACTAGAAGTAGACAACCGAGTAGTCCTCCCCATAGAATTACCAATCTGAATGCTAATCTCATCTGAAGACGTGCTACACTCATGAGCTCTCTCTTCCCTAGGACTTAAAACAGATGCTATCCTGGGGCGACTAAACCAAGCAACCATCTCATCCAACCACCCTGGATTGTTCTACGGACAATGTTCAGAAATATGCGGATCTAACCATAGCTTCATACATATCGTGCTTAAATCAGTCCCTCTAAAAAACTTTGAGGACTGATCTTAATCAATAATCTAATTACATTACGAAGCTTCGAGCGTTAACCTTTTAATTTAAAGTTAGAGAATGTTAGTCTCCATAGTGAATGCCACAAATGGATACATCTATATGATTTATTACTGTCCTATCGACCACAATTACACTATTCATTCTTATACAACTAAAAATTTCACTACATAATTTCCCACAAACTCCATCAGTCAAGTCAATCAAACTTATAAAAACAGACAACCCTTGAGAATCAAAATGAACGAAAATTTATTTGCCTCTTTCATTGCCCCTACAATAATAGGCCCATTGTTGTACTAATCATGCTCCCATAAATTCTCATAACTTCTTCCATACAACTATTCTCAAATCGCCTCCACTCATTCCAACAATGATTAGTCAAACTTATTATTAAACAAATAATATTAATTCACCAGAAGGACGCACATGATCACTTATACTAGTGCCCTTAATCATATTTATTGGCTCAACAAACCTATTAGGACTCCTACTACATACATTCACTCCAACAACACAACTATCAACAAATCTAGGGATAGCAATTCCACTATGAGCCTTAGCTGTAATCCTAGGTTTCCACCATAAACTGAAAGCCTCATTAGCCCACTTCCTACCCCAAGGAACTCCTATTTCCCTTATTCCCATACTTATTATTATTGAAACAATCAGCCTATTCATCCAACCCATAGCCCTAGCAGTCCGTTTAACAGCCAACATCACCGCAGGCCACTTACTAATCCACCTAATCGGAGGAGCCACACTAGTTCTCACAAGCATTAGCCCGCCAACAGCTACAATCACATTTATCATTTTAGCCCTTCTTACTATCCTAGAGTTTGCCGCAGCCCTAATTCAAGCTTACGTATTTACTTTACTAGTAAGCCTCTACCTACATGATAACACTTAATGACCCACCAAACACATGCTTTCCATATAGTTAACCCAAGCCCATGATCTCTAACAGGAGCCTTCTCTGCCGTCCTATTAACCTCAGGCCTAGTAATGTCATTTCACTACAACTTGGCCACCCTTCTATCACTAGGACTTCTAGGTAACACACTTACTATATATCAATGATGACGTGATGTGATCCGAGATGTAACTTATCAAGGCCATCACACCCATATTGTACAGAAAGGCCTAAGTTATGGAATAATCCTATTTATTGTCTCTGAGGTTTTTTTCTTTGCAGGATTCTCTGAGCATTTTATCATCCAAGCCTAGTCCTAACACATGACCTTGGAGGCTGCTGACCGCCAAAAGAAATCACACCCCTAAACCCACTATAAGTTCTACTCCTAAACACATCAGTCCTCCTAGCATCAGGTGTCTCTATCACATTAGCCCATCATAGCCTTATAGAAGGGAAATGAAATAACATAAACCAAGCCCTATTTATTACATGAATCCATTTATTGATGATGATCATACTTTCTTAGTATAACCAGTACATCTTACTTTCAATCAGTTATCTCTAGTCTAACCTAGAAGAAAGTACTTAACATAATATTTATTTTACTAGTAAACATCACACAGAAAAAAGCCAATACATATGCTCAACTCGATTACTCTTTTCAATGAAATTTTTTCTGGTAGCAATCACTTTCCTACTATTCGACCTTGAAATCGCATTACTCCTACCCTTACCCTGAGCTATGCAATTCCCCAACATAAACATACCAGCCATAATTGCATTTATCCTTATCACAGTCCTAGCCCTAGCATATGAATGAACACAAAGAAGCATAGAGTGAACAGAATAACTGGTAATTAGTTTAATTAAATGTAATGATTTCAACTCATTAGTTTATGATGGTATCATAATTACCAAAAATGACACCTGCCGTATTCAATATTACCCTAGCCTTCATTTTCTCTTTCCTTGGAACTTTTATATTCCGATCACACCTCATATCCACCCTCCTATGACTTGAAGGCATAATACTCTCCTTGTTTCTTCTAGCCACAATTATACCCTTAAACACACACTCAGTAATCATATTCCCCAAATCTACCATTATTCTAGTATTTGCTGCCTGCGAGGCACCTGTGGGGCTAGCCTTGTTAGCAAAAATCTCAAACACCTACAGCTCTGATTTCATACAAAACCTAAACCTACTACAATGCTAAAAATTATTTTCCCATCATTCATATTATTGCCCCTAACATGACTATTAGGTAATAAGAAAGTATGAATAAATGTAACAACCTATAGTCTACTAATTAACTTTATTTCTATTAACCTTCTATGACAAAACAACTGAAATAGCCCAAACTTCTCCATTATATTCTCCGCAGACCCCCTATCCACTCCACTTCTAGTCCTAATAACATACTTCCACTTATACTCCTGGCTAGCCAAAACCATATCAAAAAAGAACCTGAATATAACAAAAGCTGTATATCTCCTTTCTAGTTTCCCTCCAAATTCTTCTTGTCATGACATTCTCTGCAAATGAACTCATTATATTCTATGTCCTATTTGAAGCCACCCTAATCCCAACCCTTATTATCATCACACGATGAGGAAACCAAACATAACGACTTAATCCGTGAATTTACTTCTTATTCTACACACTAGTAGGATCTATCCCCTTATTAATTGCCTTAATCTACATTCAAAACTCAACGGGAACATTAAACTTCGTCCAAATAATGCTGAACTCTTTGCCAGTCGACCAAACATGATCTAATGGTTTCCTATGACTAGCCTGTATTATAGCTTTTATAATTAAAATACCCCTATATGGAGTCCACCTATGACTCCCAAAAGCCCATGTAGAGGCTCCAATTGTAGGATCTCTAATCCAAGCAGCAATTCTCCTGAAGCTAGGGAGGTACAGTATAATACGAATTTCCATGATTCTAGACCCAGTAACCAAATATATAGCCTACCCTTATATCCTTTTATCACTATGAG